>NC_032014.1:23625054-23655318 GCF_001865875.1 Lupinus angustifolius
CAATAAATAACATCAATATCAACAATCATATACAAAAGTATATATACAAAATTCAATACAAAGAATATGATTTTACCAAGAAAGACTCGTCTTGTGTGTATGGTGACAAAAGTCTTCCAATCCTCTTTATCAACGATATTTGCATATTTAGTTGGAGGATTTAGGTTGACATTGTCATCAGCATCTCTGAGTAATTTTCCGGCATCAGTTCGGAATTGTCGGAGAGCCTTGCCAGCCGATTTAAGGATATAATCCTTATGCTCCTCACCAACATCAAAAGTTGACTAAAATAAAAATACATATACATTATATATTGCATGAAAACACATGTATATACGTACATTGCCTAAAAATGTAACACATATACGTACATTGCATGAAAACACATATGTACATTGCATGAAAACACAAAAACTGAAAAATAAACTTATTGTTATTTCATTCCAAATACACTCCTTCATGGTATTCCCTACATCACTCCATTTGTTGAATGTTAGCTGCTTCACATTCTGTCTAATAACAACACCAATGTAGCTTACCAATGCGTTGCCACCTTTCGAGTTTAATGGTTGGCCTTTAGAGTTCCATTGAACTTCTATCTTCACATCATTACTTCTTGACCGAATGACATTCTTCATGGAAGTCATTCCAAGTGGAGTTCGTTTTTGAGCAACGATTTGCTTGTCTTGTGGAGTCGGTGTAGCTTCGTCACCACTGTGAGAACCATGATCGCCACTTTGAGAAGCCATTGATGAAGTTTTTTGAGGTTTCTGAGAGTATGAGGGTTTGCTGAGAGTATGAGGATTTCTTTTCCATTAAGTTTGAGAGCGTAAAGGGAACAATTCATGTTTTAAATATTTAAACTGTATTAACAATTTAACAGCGCATACTAAAAGTAGCGTTGTTGTATTGACATCTTCAATAGCGCATATTACGAATTGCGTTGTTGTTGTATTAACAATTCAATAGCGCATATTAAATGTAGCATTGTTGTATGACATCTTCAATAGTGCATATTAAGGATTATGATGTTGTTGTGTATCCAACTGTTTACGACTCATTTTCATGAACACATCAACAAAGCATATTAACAGTAGCGTTGTTATATTGACATCTTCAACAGCGCATATTAAGGATTGTGATGTTGTTGTGTATCCAGCTGTTTACTACTCATTTTCATGAATACATCAACAATGCTGCCTAGATGTAGTGTTGTTGAATATAATCTAATTGACAGCGCGATCATAAATATGCGTTGTTATACTGAACTCATTTTTCAAATTAACAGCGTATTCGTAATTATGCGTTGTTAAATTAACATTTTACATAACAGGAAAATATATATACAACATGAATTTACGTTAATTAACATGAAGTTGTCAAGAAGTAGATTACTATATAATTGTGTTTATTGAAACGAAACTAGAAAATATTAAACATTACATTTTATTAATTTGTTTTTGTATTTATTAAGTATTGTTAATTTGTTTATTATGTTTATTAATATGAAACAACAAAATTATTAAATAAAATAATCATTCGAATAATTAACAAAAAATAGAAATTAACATCCAAAAATAATTGTTTTATTATTCATTCAGAGAGACAAAATACATTATAATGAACTAAATGATTTGGTAGATGAAGAATACAATGAAAAAGAAACAAATCTACTCCATAATTTTTTCCTCGACTACTCTAACAAATCTTCATCTCACGCAAATCTTGTATAATAGTCATTTTCCTTCTAAAATTTGGGCCCTTTTTGAAAATCAAAAGATTTCAATGAACTGAAAAATTGAAAGCGATTAATGAACTCAATAATTTACAAATTAAATCTTCATCATCTAACGCAAATCTTGTATAACAATCACTTTCCTTCTGAAATCTTGGTCCTTTTACCAAATCAAAAGATGTTAAAGACTTCATTGACATGATTCTAAAACAGAAACACAACTTTAGAACTTTTAACATTTTGAACATACTCATATAGAAATATATACTCTTACTGATGAAATATAACATTAAGTGAACCACAATATTTATAGATGAGCAACCATTAATATTTCAACAAACGAAGAGACGCATAACTACTCAACCATTAATATCTCTCACACTTAAAATGACGTATAAAATCAACAGCGCATAATTAAGAAAGCGTTGTTACTATGTAATCTTCAACATCGCTTTCTTATTTATGCGTTGTGGAATTTATTAACATTAAGAGCACTTTCTATCAAATACGTTGTTAAACATAACTCATTCAAGCTAGCGCTAACGTTACTGATGTTCAACAGCGTTGTGTCAACAATGCGCTGTTGAAGTTACATACATTGACATCGTGTTCTTTAGTATGCGCTGTCAATGTTTTTCCGCCTTGTTTTCAACAACGTCGTTCAAAATTGCGTTGTTGAATGACCGTTGTTTATTACGATATATGACGCTTGACTTCACTTAGGTGGCAATCAGAACCTTCAAGAAGAAGGCTTTAATATCATAAGTGATTCGTAAGCTGAATATACCTCATATTATTGATTGGAAGTTGTTAATTGATTACACAAAGATGAAAGAGCCATTTATATACTTGATGGCTTTGCTTGAGAAACAAGCTACTTACCTAACTGACTACCAAAAAATAAAATAACTAACTTTGACTACATAAAATACACGTGCTTAATAATTGTACACAGGTGCTAATAAGTTTTCAAGTGTAGATAGCCTTGGTCTACTTGGTCTGCTAATGATGCTTCTGTGTCCCACGGGGTCTGTGTTGACTGAGGTGCAAAGCCCAATTGGTGCATCATCTGGTTTGCCAACATGATGGGCTGATGCACCACTTCATGTGCCTGACCGTGTCCTTGTGATGCGCCTAACTCGCCTTGACCATGTCTCCATGTGTGCCTTTGATGCGCCAATATGCTAGCTTGACCGTGTCTCTGTGGTGCGCCTGACTCACCTTGATCGTGCATGTCTAATGCACCATGATCGTGCATGCCTGATGCACCATGACCGTGTATGCCTAATGCGTCTGGTGCATCCTGACCATGCATGCCTAATGCACCAAGGTCGTATACGCCTGATACGTCTAGTGCATCCTGACCATGTCTTAGATGAGCCAAGATGATCAAGTCTAACCGAGGATCCTCGGTCACGATACCATACACGAGCTTGGCTTCCTGATCCAAGTCTGACCGAGAATCCTTAGTGAAGTTACCATGAGCATTATGACTTGACTCCAATACCCCCTCGCAAGCTAGAGAGTATATGTTAATCACTCACAGCTTGGACAATAGAAAAGTGAATGGAGAAAGGTCTAATGCCTTGGTTAAGATGTATGCACATTGTTGGGTTGTCTTGATGGGTAGGAGATGAAAGAGGTTGGATTGAAGATGTTCCCTAACAACATGACAATCAATGTCAATGTGTTTATTACGTACATACAAGACAGGATTAGCTGATATGTGCCTTGCTGAGTCATTATCACAATACAACAATGCTAGCCTTTTGAAGGGGATTCTGATGTTGCCAAGGAGATATGTTAACCATTGAATCTTACAAGATGTGGCTGCCAATGCCTTGTACTCTGCTTTTGAAGAGGAACGTGCCACAATGTTCTGCTTTCTGAACTTCCAAGAGACCAAAGAATTGCCAAGAACGACACATAAGCCAATTATAGATTTTCTTGAGTCAATGCATGCGGTCCAGTCAGAGTCACTGAAGGCCTTGAGTTGGAGATGAGAGGATGTTCCATAAAATAGTCCTTGCCCTAGATTTCCCGTGAGATATCTAAGCACTCTAGTTAGGGTCTTGAAATGAGTAGTAGTTGGATTTGCCATGAACTGGCTTAATTGTTGAACAACATAGCTGATATATGGCCTTGTGTTTGTTAGGTATAATAGCCTCCCTATTAACCTTCTGTAAGCAGCTAGATCCTTGTACGCATTTGAGTCATTTTGATGCAGCTTTGTTGTCTTGACAATAGGTGTTAGGACAGGCTTTGAGTTGATAAATCATGTACCTAAAAGAAAATCAAGAGCATACTTTCTTTGGCATAGAACTACGCCCCTGTTAGACCTAGCAACCTCTAATCCAAGGAAATATTTAATGGTGCCAAGATCTTTGATTTTAAACTTTTTGTCTAAATAATCTTTAACAAAATCTATTTCATTTTATTTAATGAATTCAGTATAGTATTTGATGGTTGCCCAAGTCTAAAGTGCCATAGATCAAAGAAATCAATAATGTTCAAAGTATTTACATTGTGTTTCAGTTCACAATTATTCCTAAAACTTTTACTCATAATGTACAATCTATTTTTCACCTCAGCATGTCCAATCGCCCTCAAGGTAATCATATCCTGAATAGAGCAATTAGCATCATAAAAAGCTAGTTTGTAGTGTAAGGAATTGGTAAGTTTGTATACTGAGATTAGATTGAACTTGAAATCAGGTATGTATAGAACATCATGCAAGATTAGTGCTTCTGAAATCATAATAGTTCCTAAGTTAAATTCGGTAGACTGATGGCAATTGGCCTTATGCTATGGAAGGCAATGAAAATTGACAAATCAGGGCACACATGGTGTGTGGCCCCTGTGTCTAAAATCCAGTTTGAAAACTTACCTATTATTTTGATTACCTTCTTGGTTTTGATTGCCTTGTGAAGTATCTCTTGGTTCTATGCTTAATTGATTTATTTTGTGGCCTGATGATCCAGTCCCCATGCTTTTGATTAGAGATGATATTTGTTCACATTGCTCGGGAGTGAAGTTAAAGCCTATTTCTCTTGAGGTGGTTGTTTACTTGTCTCCTTCTGTGTGACCAGGTCTTCTAATGTTGCGACATTAACCATCCTTAAGTCTTGTCTTGCCTTTAAATGTTGGAAGTTTGGTGGAAACCCATGCTTGAAGTAGCATATGTCCATTGTGTGCCTCTTCTTGCCACAGTAGGTGCATATTTTTACTCTATTTCTTCTCTGATTTCCGGAACCTCTTCATGTTCCTCTGTCCCTTGGTTGCATGAAGTTCCCTTTTGGTTGATTTGTCTTAAATTTCCAAGGATGTGTTGTTTCCCTTAGTCATGGTTTTGTTGTGTCCCTCTTGTTAACATGTTGATTGAAGAGCACTTTGAAGCTTCTAGTTCATCCATCTGGCTTTCTTGCTGAAGAAGTAACAAGAAGGCTTTGTCGATGTAGGCAAAGGTTCCATAAGAAGAATTTGTGTCTTTGATGTGTTGAACTCATCATTTAGTCCCCTTAGGAAGTAGATAACATATTCAGTGTCTCTCTGACCCCTCACAGCCTTGATTAGACCACACCTGTATTTCACTTCACATGTGCAAGAAGGCATTAGCCTTAATGACTGTAGCTCATCCTAGAGTAGTTTCAAGTCTGTGAAGTAACTTGAAATGCTTCTATCATCCTGTTTGATTGAATGCAATTCTAATAGTACATCTGAAAATCTGAAGTAGTTCCCTTTTGAGTACCTATCCTTGAGGTCAAAACAAAGATCCTGAGCATTATCAATATAAATGGTGCTTTATGATATTTGTTGAGATATGCACCTTGTAATCCACGAAAATACCATTGTGTTACATTTTTCCCATGTGTCATAATAGTCAATGTTGTTTGGGCTAAGTGGTGTAATAGTGACATCCACAAACTTGAATTTGTTCTTCGATAGTAAGGCTCTCTTTATAGTCCTACTCCAAGAATGGTAGTTACCACCATCTAGAGATGGTGTGACAAGGACTACTCCAGGGTTCTCCCTTGGATGAAGGAAGAATGGGTTCTTCATATCATTTTTGTTTATGTCAAACCACAATTTTTGTTCTTGTTGAATAGATGAATCTTCTGCCATATTGTTTATATTGCTCTAGAGAGACTCTAATCTTGCAGAATGGTTGTTGCTTTAGGAATTTCTTCAGTCCTTCCTTCCATTTCCTAGAGATAATAGTTGAGAGTATGATGCTTCACTATGCTAGTGTTGTCGTTCAGCATCGCTTATTTTAGATGTATAACAGCGCTTTTTGTTTGACCGTTGTAGTATATGGTCATCATTAACAGTGCTTCACAAATGTTGTTGTATTGATTATATACCACATCGCAACACACAAAAAAGTGTTGTCATATAGTGCATCGTCCACAAAGCGCTATCATATAGGTCTTACATAAACATCACATTGTATAGGTCTTATTAACAGCACTTATTGTTGCGCTGTTGAAGTTCATATATGTACAGTGCAATAACAGAAAAGCCATGTTGTATTATTCATAAATTTTCTCAAACAACAACGCATCACATGCAAAGCGCTCTTGTAGTTATCCTTTACAACAACGCATGTCAGGGCTTCCCCTAGAATTTGTTGTTGATTTTTATAAATTAATACATGCATATACATTTATTATCACAATAGAAAATCTCAACAGAACATACATTTATACATTCTGAACAACATAGACACATTAATATAGACTAGAAGTTTGTTTTATTAACATCAATACAATACAAAATACAAACAATGAATATCATGCCAAAATATCATGTCAATTATGTTTTGACAGAGTACATAATTACAAATAAAAAATTACACAAATTACAAAGAAACAATATTATACAAATTACAAAAAATCAAAATTAAGCTATAATTATACAAATACTATTTGCATCTACTTTTTCCTTTTCTTTGATTGTTTTTGTCTTGTATGGTCATCCTTGTTTGGAGAAGCATATTGATTTACTCAAAGACCTTCATCATGATCATCTCTTGTATATAAATCATCATCTGTAGTTGGTCCACTTTCACACGACTGATATGTCCCAAAAAAATGATCATCTTCATCAATATCTTCATATCATTGGTCATCAATATTACTGACGATTATTTTGTTAGTTAAAAAAACAATGAACCAATTCATATCAGCTGGATCACTAACATAGAATACTTGTTGAGCTTGTGATGCTAGAATAAATGGTTCGTCTTTCTATCCTAGCCTATTAAGATTCATCTGCATGAACCCTAACTCATCAACTCGAAAACCATTGTCATTATCAACACGCATACAATAAAAACTGGCATCCGAAACATTGTGTAATCCAATTCTCATATTCGTTCAATCACTCCAAAGTATGAAATATTCACATATATTGGGTTTCTATCTTTTGCACTTGACATGTGTAAAGTTCGAGCAACAAGAGTCACACCACTATTTTGCATTTTATTTCGATCATCTTGTTTTTTGTATAAAACGTGAACCCATTAATTAGGTAACCAATGTAGGATAAGAATGCTTGGACCATTGACTAACCATTTCAATCTTTCGGAAACCGAATGTGCATTTATATTCAACTCCTCATCAATGTGATTTTTTAGCCACTTTAAGAAACATCGATTATACTCTTTGGAAATCCAATTTTCATTCTTACTTCGGTAAGACTTCCTTAGCATCTCCTTGTGTGTTTCAACATATGCTCAACCTCGTCGGCATTATGTAAAACATATAAGTGCGCTTGCTCCAATTCGGTTCTTGTTATAGTCAATATTTCATTCTCGGTAATACCTTCAATCATTCCCACTAATACCTTCACCAAATGTTTTTTTTGCATATCGATGCTTTGGAATGTCCATGAAATCACCACCGGTAAGGTATCCGGTACAAAAATCAAGAGCTTCTTCAACAACATATCGCTTGAAAATACAACCCTCTGGTCTTGATCGGTTCTTCACATACCCTTTTAATGTCTTCATATAACGCTCAAAGGGGTACATCCATCACATATAGGAAGGGCCACATATTGGTATCTCTCGAACAAGATGAATGCTTAGATGAACCATTATGTCAAAAAAAGAAGGTGGGAAATACATTTCAAGCTCACACAAAGTCAAACTAATTTGTCTTTGCAATGCAGGAAATTTCTCAGGGTCAATCAATTTGCTCAAATTTCCTTGAAGAAGAAGCATAACCTAGTTATTGTTCCTCGAACGTTTTTAGGTAGAATTGACCGTATTCTAATAGGCAAGAAATGCTCCATAAGTACATGACAATCATGAAACTTAAGACCTTTTAACTTGAGATCTTTTATTGATACGAGGTTCTGAATGTTGGAAGAGTATCCCTCTGGAAATTTAACACCATGAATAAATTTCCAATTTCCATTTTCTCCTTCCTCGACAAAGTATAAGTTGTTGGAGATAGAAATATACATTTTCCCATCATTATCGGCCTCAATTCCTTTCTTATTCCCATACTAACCAAGTCCAACCTTGCACTCAAGCCATCTTTGGTCTTACCAAGGACATTGAGTAAGGTACCAATGAGACTTTCAAACACATTTTTTTCAATATTCATAACATCGAGAAAATGTCTTACATATAATGAACTTCAATATGGAAATTCAAAGAAGATTGACCTTTTCTTCCACCCACTTGTGACAATTGCAATTTTTTTACCAAAGTTAGTATTCAAACACTTTAGCTTTTCAAATAATTGGTCACCTGTCAACGGCAAAGGAGCACGACCTTCTTCATTGTTTCCGTCAAATGATTTTCTCCATCGTCGAGAGTGATGATCTGAAGGCAAAAATCTAAGATGGTCAAGGAAGACATTCTTCTTAAAGTGTTCCAACCTCATTGAATGAGTATGTTCTTTTGTACTATATCCAGACAGATTACCATATGCAGGGAAATCACTGATTGTGCCGAACAACAAAGTCCTCAAGTTGAAGCTTTCTTTCCTATATGCATCATATACATTTATGTTTGTCTCCCACATTTGCTTCAAGTCTTCAATTAATGGAGCCAAATATATGTCTATATCATTTTCTGGTTGTTTAGGTCTAGAAATTAACATAGATAACATCAATATTTGCGCTTCAAGAATATAGAATGAGGTAGGTTGTATATCACCAACATCACTAGCCATGTACCATGGGAGACACTTTCAACATTATGTGGGTTAATTTCATCTGTTGACAATGCAAGACATAGATTTCTTGATTCTTGACCAAAACTAGGATAGTCATGATCAAATTTTTTTTTCATTGAGGAGAATCTGCAGGACACCGAAGCTTGCCATCTTTAATCCTTTCTTCATCATGTCATGTCAACTTCTTTGCATCTTTGGCATTGCTAAACATATGCTTGAATCTTGCTTTGATGGGAAAATACCATACAACCTTTTTGAGAATTGAGTCTTCCTTCTTATATTGTGATGCATTACATTTAAGACAAAACTTTAATGAAGCATACTCATTAAAAAATAAGATGCAATCATTTTCACAAGCATGTATCCTAGTGTAGTCAATGCCTATGGAGCATAACATTTGTTTTGCATCATAGGTTCGAGAAGGGAGCACATTATCTTCCGACAACATATCCTTCAGAAGTGCAAGCAAGTCGGTGAAACTCTTATCAGTCAAGCGTCAATCTTGTGAATTTAGTACCATCATCATATAATGGTTTCTTAGCATCACTTATCAACTGCTGAAACATCTCAAGACAATCCTGAAGTTCCTCTTCGACAATGTTTTCCATTTCCTCGAAATGATCATCTTCATATGCATTTGTGTAGTTGTCTTTCATATGTATCTCATTATCACAATCCATAACGTCTCTCTTCTCACCATGTCTTGTCCAACATGTGTAACTTTGATCAATATCGTGACACACTAAATGAACTTTAAAATCATTTGGAGTAATTCAGTTTGAGTAACAACATCTTAAGCAAGGACTTACAATTTTATTAGGGTTTTCAGCATTCTCAATTGCAAACCTAACAAATGATTTAACTCATTCTTCATACTCCTTCGTCAATCGATTGGCACTCATCCATTTTCGATCCATTTTTTATTAACAAAAAATATAAATGAGTCGGAACTCGGAAATGCATAAATCCCTAAAGCTTAGAGTTAAGCTCACCAAGCAGAGCAAATGCATTATTATGTAATTAAAAATGGGGGAACCCTAACTCAATACAAGCTAAATGAGTGAAATCACTCAATACAAGCTAAATATAATGTAATTAAAAAGACAAATAATTATAAGAAAATCTCATTTTCAATTCGGTGTTGAATGCATGAATGATGATTTTGAGGTTAAACGAGTGAAGGATTTTCGAAATCGGTGTTGAATGAGTGAATGATTTTTGGTGTTGAATGATTGTCGAGGTCTATTTGGAGAGTAATTGAGTTTCACTGCTGAGTAAATGAGTGTTGGGATTGTTGATGAATGTGTGAGAATGCGGTAACATTTTAATTTTTAGGATCTGATATTATCTTGAACAACGAATAATGAAGATGGGGTTGTCAATTATACATAATCAACAGCGCGTCGTGAAGATGTCGCTGTCAATGATATCTAATCAACAATGTAATCTTAAGGAAACGTTATGGAAGAACTCCTCATTCAATTATAAAGAAGGTAAGTGTTTCACAGTGCAATCTTAAGGAAATGATGTGGAAGATATAATATTGTTTTTACTAATTCATTTTTTAATGAAATTCAAATTAGTAATTACATTATGACATTCGATTAATAATTATTAATTAAATATATAGAACAATTAATAATGGCAATAAATAACATTCAAACAATTAATCGATTAAGCATTGTGTTGATCATATCGATAATGCTTCTTACCGAATGCGTTGTTGCATAGCTAAAAGAGAATAAATGAGAGATAAGTATTCAACCGCGTTTTTTGTGAATGCATTGTTGAATTCAACGTAATCAACAATATTTTTTGTGAATGCGTTGTTGAATTCAATGTAATCAACAACACATTGTTAAAAAGCGTTTTTGTATAGGTATAACGACTGCGCATTCATAAAAACGTTGTCGAATGCCATTATTCCTAATTCTATATAGTTACGTACACAATAGAAAATAACATGAATACATACAGAAACAGAACATAACAACAAATTGAATGCATATAGAAACACCAAATGACAATTATATGAACACAACTAAATTTCAACTGAAATTATATATTGAACATTAATTACACTGTAATGTTTATATAAACATATATTACATAGACCAAATCATATACATTACATTGAACATTAATTGAATTCCTAAGCTACAATCTCTGCAAAACTAATCTCTTATACATTTAGCTATGATTTGTCAACAGAACTAAGTACAAAGTTTGACCATTGTTCTCTAATTTGGTTGACTTCGTCATCTGTATATAATTTGCCAACAATCTTGATTTCATTAGTTGGCCATTGTTGAATGATCTCCTTCATGAATTCCAGCATGTAATAGACGCAATCTACCTGGTTTGTTTGGTAAGGGGTCTACAATTAAAATGAAGTAAACATATAAGTATAACCTTAGTTGAAATATGAATACATTACACATATAATTGTTTGAGATGATTTGTGTCAATACCATTATATGAGTCCACTTGATTTTGTGATTTGGTAACTTGTTTCTAGCATGATTATAGCTTCTGTAAACTCTCACCGCAATAAACAATAGAAAATGTAAGTAATTACTAAACAACTAGGAAAGTGAAAGTGTAACTAAAAAATTAAATGAGTAGTCCACTTACCTAGAAAACAAATCTTTCAGAGCGGGGTACTTGTTCATATCACCATGTACCAATGAGTCAAAGTAGTATATTTCTTCATTGACCTGATTGATGGCAACCAAAATCCAATGTTGCCTAACAAAATATATGTACATAGTTAGGAAATGTTAAGTACAACAAACATACTAACGGAAGAAATATAAAAGACAATTAAAAAAAGTTCACCCGATATTAAAAGGTGCAAGAAATAAATATGCATCTTCTTTATGAAGGATGAGATTATTTGTAATTCATTCTCTTTGTTCCACAATCTTATTTTTGTCACTCGACACCAAAGCGGTAAGGTGTGGGGATATGAACGTTACATTTTTCTTAATTACCGAAATAAAATTTTCATACAAGTACCTAATATATATAACACAAATGTTAGTTAATTATAACACACCGCCATGCAAAAGTGAGAAGTTAAGAAAACATAATTTACCTCATATATATACATACAACAGTTGCACCTATACAATCATGTTTATATACATCCTGGACTTAATTGATGCCAACGTATTCATCAATATTTTCTCGAAGACTTCCTTGGGAATTGATATAATTATTATACCATCTCCCAACTTCTGTATATGCTCCAACAGTTGAGTACAGTAGTTGGTAGACTTCTTGGAGCTTACATCCTCAATACATGGTTTTGAGCTCACATCCCCCAAAGATGGCCTAGTCTTTTGGGTGCTACTGGGATAGAATGTACATTTTCCTGAAATATTTAATAAAAAAATATATCAATTATAGATCAATATATATATAATATGAGTGAGCATAATGTGAAAAATCATACCTTATAATGAATTACTTGTACAAGGTCTATTCGCCAAGCCACAAAAATGTCTGTAGCCCCTTCAACTGTGAAGATATCCTCATTGAAAGGAATTGGCAGCACGCATCATCATCAACTACAACGTCAATCGAGACCTTCACATGATGACATGGGAACGTGCATTATGCAGTATAACATCGGCCGACTTGTGCACTTTCCCAACACCCACTACTCGGTTAGTTGGAGTATCCAGGAAAAGTTTGCAAGAACTTATTCCCTACACACAAGTTAAAACATATAATTAGTTAACGATTAAATTAAAATAAGTTAACTAAATTAAAATAAGTTAACTAAATTACCCCATGAATGAGAGCTCTCATTGACGGTTGAAGGAACAGTGCCAACAACACTAGCTAGTCGTTTCCACTCAGCTTCCTTCACCTTCATTGATTGCTTAAATTAGTTGAACCGTTGCATGAGGCCATCTAGTTGATTTTGAACCCGACTCACTTGGGCTTTGGTTGCATGCTTTGGATGGGGTACAAATGTTCGATGAATAACCCCAAATCATGCACCTCGGATACGGCCAAGGTAGATAAACAGTCCTAGTGCCTTGTCAAATATTATGCGAGTATCCAGGTTTGCCTCCTTTTCTTCTAGGGCAACCTGACAAATCAAGAAAAACATACTGTTAATTAATTACATATTGATAAATAAAGTATAATTAAAAATGAGCACTTACAACACGTCTTGCCGCTTCTTGAACTTCCTCATTGTCGATGACATCATCCTTGTTCTTATGGGCATCTAGCCATAGAACATCGAATTCTACTCCACGTGGAGTCATAGGTGTATCGCTTTTGTTCTCCAACTAATAAAACATAACCAATAATAATGTAATTAGATACATATGCATACAAAACATGACCAATAATATACTTACAAATTCACAATACTTATAATTTTTTCCTCGATTCCTCTATACCTCGCTCGAGAAGCTCGGTATGGATATAAAGGTTTGGATGCCCTTTTGCGTTTTTCTTTGTTTAGTTTCTGAAACAATAAATAACATCAATATCAACAATCATATACAAAAGTATATATACAAAATTCAATACAAAGAATATGATTTTACCAAGAAAGACTCGTCTTGTGTGTATGGTGACAAAAGTCTTCCAATCCTCTTTATCAACGATATTTGCATATTTAGTTGGAGGATTTAGGTTGACATTGTCATCAGCATCTCTGAGTAATTTTCCGGCATCAGTTCGGAATTGTCGGAGAGCCTTGCCAGCCGATTTAAGGATATAATCCTTATGCTCCTCACCAACATCAAAAGTTGACTAAAATAAAAATACATATACATTATATATTGCATGAAAACACATGTATATACGTACATTGCCTAAAAATGTAACACATATACGTACATTGCATGAAAACACATATGTACATTGCATGAAAACACAAAAACTGAAAAATAAACTTATTGTTATTTCATTCCAAATACACTCCTTCATGGTATTCCCTACATCACTCCATTTGTTGAATGTTAGCTGCTTCACATTCTGTCTAATAACAACACCAATGTAGCTTACCAATGCGTTGCCACCTTTCGAGTTTAATGGTTGGCCTTTAGAGTTCCATTGAACTTCTATCTTCACATCATTACTTCTTGACCGAATGACATTCTTCATGGAAGTCATTCCAAGTGGAGTTCGTTTTTGAGCAACGATTTGCTTGTCTTGTGGAGTCGGTGTAGCTTCGTCACCACTGTGAGAACCATGATCGCCACTTTGAGAAGCCATTGATGAAGTTTTTTGAGGTTTCTGAGAGTATGAGGGTTTGCTGAGAGTATGAGGATTTCTTTTCCATTAAGTTTGAGAGCGTAAAGGGAACAATTCATGTTTTAAATATTTAAACTGTATTAACAATTTAACAGCGCATACTAAAAGTAGCGTTGTTGTATTGACATCTTCAATAGCGCATATTACGAATTGCGTTGTTGTTGTATTAACAATTCAATAGCGCATATTAAATGTAGCATTGTTGTATGACATCTTCAATAGTGCATATTAAGGATTATGATGTTGTTGTGTATCCAACTGTTTACGACTCATTTTCATGAACACATCAACAAAGCATATTAACAGTAGCGTTGTTATATTGACATCTTCAACAGCGCATATTAAGGATTGTGATGTTGTTGTGTATCCAGCTGTTTACTACTCATTTTCATGAATACATCAACAATGCTGCCTAGATGTAGTGTTGTTGAATATAATCTAATTGACAGCGCGATCATAAATATGCGTTGTTATACTGAACTCATTTTTCAAATTAACAGCGTATTCGTAATTATGCGTTGTTAAATTAACATTTTACATAACAGGAAAATATATATACAACATGAATTTACGTTAATTAACATGAAGTTGTCAAGAAGTAGATTACTATATAATTGTGTTTATTGAAACGAAACTAGAAAATATTAAACATTACATTTTATTAATTTGTTTTTGTATTTATTAAGTATTGTTAATTTGTTTATTATGTTTATTAATATGAAACAACAAAATTATTAAATAAAATAATCATTCGAATAATTAACAAAAAATAGAAATTAACATCCAAAAATAATTGTTTTATTATTCATTCAGAGAGACAAAATACATTATAATGAACTAAATGATTTGGTAGATGAAGAATACAATGAAAAAGAAACAAATCTACTCCATAATTTTTTCCTCGACTACTCTAACAAATCTTCATCTCACGCAAATCTTGTATAATAGTCATTTTCCTTCTAAAATTTGGGCCCTTTTTGAAAATCAAAAGATTTCAATGAACTGAAAAATTGAAAGCGATTAATGAACTCAATAATTTACAAATTAAATCTTCATCATCTAACGCAAATCTTGTATAACAATCACTTTCCTTCTGAAATCTTGGTCCTTTTACCAAATCAAAAGATGTTAAAGACTTCATTGACATGATTCTAAAACAGAAACACAACTTTAGAACTTTTAACATTTTGAACATACTCATATAGAAATATATACTCTTACTGATGAAATATAACATTAAGTGAACCACAATATTTATAGATGAGCAACCATTAATATTTCAACAAACGAAGAGACGCATAACTACTCAACCATTAATATCTCTCACACTTAAAATGACGTATAAAATCAACAGCGCATAATTAAGAAAGCGTTGTTACTATGTAATCTTCAACATCGCTTTCTTATTTATGCGTTGTGGAATTTATTAACATTAAGAGCACTTTCTATCAAATACGTTGTTAAACATAACTCATTCAAGCTAGCGCTAACGTTACTGATGTTCAACAGCGTTGTGTCAACAATGCGCTGTTGAAGTTACATACATTGACATCGTGTTCTTTAGTATGCGCTGTCAATGTTTTTCCGCCTTGTTTTCAACAACGTCGTTCAAAATTGCGTTGTTGAATGACCGTTGTTTATTACGATATATGACGCTTGACTTCACTTAGGTGGCAATCAGAACCTTCAAGAAGAAGGCTTTAATATCATAAGTGATTCGTAAGCTGAATATACCTCATATTATTGATTGGAAGTTGTTAATTGATTACACAAAGATGAAAGAGCCATTTATATACTTGATGGCTTTGCTTGAGAAACAAGCTACTTACCTAACTAACTACCATAAAATAAAATAATCAACTTTGACTACATAAAACACATGTGCTTAATAATTATGCACATGCGCTAATAAGTTTTCAAGTGTAGATAGCCCCGATCTGCTTAGTGTGCTAACGATGCTTCTGGTATCCCATGGGGTCTATGTTGACCGAGGTGCAAAGGCCAATTGGTGCATCATCTGGTGCGCCAACATCCTAGCCTGATGCACCAATTCATGCGCCTGACCATGTCCTTATGATGTGCTTGACTCCCCTTGAACGTGTCCCCATGCGTGCCTCTGATGCGCCAATTCATGTGCCTAACCGTGTCTCCATGCATGCCTCTGATGCACCAATTTGCCAGCCTGACCATGTCTTTGTGATGTGCCTGACTCGCCTTGACCGTGCATGCCTCATGCACCATGACTGTGTATGCCTGGCGTGCTTGATGCGTCTAGTGCATCCTGACCGTGTCTCAGATAAGCCAAGATGATCAAGTCTGACCGAGGATCCTCGGTCACGATGTTGCACACGACCTTGGCTTCCTGAACCAAATCTGGCAGAGAATCCTTAGTGAAGTTACCATGAGTATTATGACTTGACTCCAATAATCATGCACTGCATCAACTTAGAAATGATACCCTTACTATTAGTATGCCATCAAACAATGAAGGAATATTTGAAAAAATGTTCTCTATTTTGTAGTTCAAACTTGATATATTAGTACTTGATATGGTAGAATATTATATTTAATCATTACAATACTTCACCTTAAAGAACTTGAATGTTATGTGTAATCAAGGGTATTATTGTTATTGTATATATCGTCGGTACCTATGGATATGGATACCACTATATTCATGCCCGCCCAAATACAATATGAGTATTTTAAAAAAAACCCGTTTCTAAAACCTACGAGTATCCATTTGTAACATGTGCTCGTGCAGATTTTACCTGCGGATATCCACATGTCTAGGTGTTTTGCCATCCATATCCACAATTACTATATTATTTATACTTCTAAAACATGGTTTACCACCAAGTGATACATTTTTGTTTTAACAAATTATAAATAAAAGTTGTGATTGTTTTCTTTATTATTTTTCAACATTAATATTTGTATAAAATATATGTATATCTAATTTTACTGATATACAATTTAATCAGTGAATCACTGATTAAACCGTTATACCAATACCCTAAACAATTTGATAATTCGTACGATATTAAAAACACTAATTAACTCTTTAAAAAAAATTCAAATAATTATATATAAATTTTTATATGTCGGACACACATATTAGAATGGTATAAAAAAACTTGAAAGTTGATCTCAACTTATAATTCGGATTCCAATGTTATCTTGAAAAACTCCCATTAGATAAATACATTATTATAAAGTTTTTGGAATAATAAACTCAATCTCTATTAATAATTTTCTCGATATAATAAAATAAAAATTTACCAAAAATAAGAAAAAGTTTCCTTAGATTAAGCCACAAGAAAAGTTTCATTCATTCATTGATTATAAAGAGGGTGATTAACATAGTCTTCCAATAGTCTTAAGCGACCACATCGAAACTAACCTCAACCCCTTTCTTTTTCCTGTGTTTCAAATCTAGAGCTTGAAGATGAAGATCACTGTTATGACTGCTGATGAACAAATAATTACGTTGGATGTGGATTCCCACGAATCTGTAACCCATCGAAGATCCTTCCTTTTCTTTTATCTTCATCTTTCTATTTGCCAAATCACAGTTTTTCATTCCTTTTTTGTAGGTGGAAAACGTTAAAGCATTGCTTGAAGTTGAGGTGAGTTCATCATTACCCATCTTTTTATTTTCCCTAAAAATATGATTTTTCTGATAAAAAATTGATCTTTTCAATTTCTTCCATGGCTAGTGTTGATGAGAAAATTAAGGGAACACTTTTTTCTCATTAGGAATTCTGGGCCATGCGTCTTTTTTTTTGTTTGCATTCTATGAATACCTAGTACTAAAACCCAATCAAGAGTTTGTTTGATGATATTGGTGGTTGATTCACGTTTCTTTTATTTTCAATTTGAGATGACAAGTGTGCTTTGCTGCATGAGATGTTGAATCTGATATGATTTTAGTTTGTAGCTATATATATAGGGAGCGACTCACATGAGAATAGTGCCCTATTGTGAGAACAATTAATGTGTGTTGGTACATTGCTTATGTGATTGGATTTGTTGTTCTTATTGTGTTTGTTTGATGCTAAACTTGTGCTTGAGTAGACAAGTGTGCCTCTTCAGCAACAGCAGCTTCTGTTTAATGGGAGTGAGGTGAGGAATTCTGACAAGTTAAGTGCAATTGGTGTTAAGGATGATGATTTGTTAATGATGGTCTCTGCTGCTGCTGCTTCTAGGTATGTATTTCATTTATATTACATTATTGCACTGTCTACTGGAGAAACCCTCTCTCAAATAAATTAAGCTAAATATCAACAAGGCATTGGTTTAGTGTTGTAAGGCCCCGCCAGATCGCCAGGATGACCAAAAGGTCAATGGTTTGATTCCTGGGAGCGACACTTGTTGGGAGGGGCAGTCGCACGCACGAAAGGGATTAGTTCCTTACCCATAGAGTGAGGGCATACCTTTTGCAGTACCAAAAAGAAATCACGCTAAATTGGATGAATTTAGCATGGGAGAACTGTAAAGAAATAGAAAATATCAATAAGTTGGTGTACTTTTTGCTGAAAATTTAAATTATTTCAGTGTATCTACCGATGATTTACGTGTAAATGCTGATGGATCTGCTGCAAACCCTGGTGCTTTCCAGCAGCGCATTAGACATGATTCTGATTTGATGGGCCGTCTCTATCAGGTAAATTGATGTCTCCTTTGTTACAACGTGTACTAATTTTCTCTATCATGATTTGATATGATACTCTTGTGCTTGATAAATTTATCGGAACATATTCCTTTGCCATGATTAGTGGTTTAGATCTAAATGTAGTTCTATTTCAAATTATTTGATATAGTTTAGACATTTTCAACCACTTTCTGTGCTTTCTTGTTCTCTGGCTCTTTCTCTTATGATTGACTATGTTATGACCATCCTTATAATGGAACATACAGAATGATCCGGAGTTGGCACAAGCTATTCTAGGGAACGATCTTAATAGATTGCAGGAAATTTTACGATTGCGTCATCGCCAAAGAGATCAATTTCAGCGTCAGAAAGAAGAAGAGCTTGTAAGTAAGCTGTATCTATGGTGACTACTGTCTCTGTACATTTATCAAGAGATTGAGTAATATTGTAACATTACAAGCTACTTTGCTTTGAATCTTTAGAGCTTTTTTCTCGTGCTTTGCCATTATTCTGTCAGTATATTTTGTTCCTGAATTTTCTTGGGATCCTTTTTTTCTAGGCTCTTCTATATGCTGATCCTTTTGATGTTGAAGCACAAAAGAAGATTGAAGCTGCCATCCGTCAGGTTAGTTTTCTATGTTTCTGTTAAGAAATAAAAAAATTATGAACCTCCACTCCAGTATTTGGGTGAGTTGCTTGTGACTTATTAGTCATGAATTTGCTCCTTGCTTCCCCTAATTGTCAACAGTAAAAGCATGATTCGTGTGTTAGGGATAAAAATTATTCATCAACCTTCCTCTACAACTTAAGCTTTAGGGGGAGGGGAGAGTTTATTTTTGATAGTTTTGTTGTTTAACATTAGGTAAAAGTTATAATTCACAGCTATAAGTGTTTTATGAGGCGCTTGTCCATTCAAAACTCCTGTTACATCCACTGATAGGACATCTACTTCTACTATCATTTGATTTTTCTAGGCCCTGCCGTATATGTGTTAATTATCCATTGTTATTTATTCATTTAAAATCACCTATTTCTTACGCCTGCTTTCTCGAGGTATGTTTTTTTCTTATGTGATTATATGTATTTATGCTTAAGTACATATAACTTGTGATGATTCCAATGGGTTCAAGAGCATCTTGCTTGAACTAATCATCATGTCTGTAAAAGAGCTAAATGGTCAACCAATCTTGGTTAAAATATTGTTTTATCTCCCAGAAACACATAAAATTAAATCTTTGTTTCGTTAATATTTAGTTAACTAGTTTATAGTTGGTTTGCGATGATTTCTTGGTAAAACATTAGTATTGTGTTATCACTTTTTTTGCAAAATTGTGCTTGTTGGTTTAGAGTGCACAATGCTTATATTGGTGACTCCCAGTTGCTATTAGATTACTTCACTACATGCAACCTATTACTTCTTGTTATCCTCAATAGCCACTATTAACCTTTCCCCTCTCTTTCCTGATGCATGATATCATGCTTTGTTTCCTACTATGAACTATGAATAACAGCATTTCGACTAATTTTACAGAAAGGAATTGATGAAAATTGGGAAGCTGCTTTAGAGCATAATCCTGAAGCTTTTGCTAGAGTGGTATGCATGATTTTCAACTGTGGTATTAAATGCTCATAGCTTTTCTGTTTTTCATTAACTTCTAGCTTTTTATGTAAAATTTCAGGTCATGTTGTATGTTGACATGGAGGTTAATGGTGTCCCTCTGAAGGTAAGTGGCTAGTCACAACAAATGCATTTTTCTTCAAGTTCAGGGTTTTTTAAGTAGACAGATTAAAGGCATTATATTTCCCTTAGTTACTAGACTGTTTTATCATTCTAAAGCTGCGAGGGATTACTAGTTTTGTAGATTTAGTTTGGTAGTGTACGCTATGTATTGCAGATTTTCTTGCCCTCTTCAATGAAGGGGGTATGAAATGTAACATTCCTCAATTGGTGTTTACTTTGTTTCAGGCTTTTGTAGATAGTGGAGCCCAGTCTACCATCATATCAAAAAGCTGTGCTGAGCGTTTGGGGTATGTACATCAGTTTGACTGGAATTCACTTAAAAGACGTCTATAGTATAGTATTTTGATATGACTAAATTTATTAGGCAGCCCATTTGCTTATCTATGAATTTGCGCTACTTTTACATAGCTAGGCAGATTGAGTCATCTTAATTGCTTGTGTATTCTGTTCTATCAGTGAGCTAACATAAAACAGGTCGTTGAACGAATAATGTTTTCTTATTCTCTTGTATTTCTAGATAATAGTGTTTCATAAGTTTACATATTTAAAAAATGGGGGACTTTTTTATTGGTCATGTTATCTTCCAGATTGTTGAGACTTTTAGATCAGCGTTACAAAGGAATAGCCCATGGAGTTGGCCAATCAGAAATATTGGGCCGAATACATGTAGCTCCAATCAAGGTAATGTTTTAACAGGCAAAATATAATTCTATGTTGCCATGAAGTCGTGTGTCTTATTGCTTGATGGTATTGGTAGATAGTGACAATATAATTTATCTGTATATGTCTATCCTGGAGACCGGTCATTTTTTATATTGTACTTTTTCTTATAACATTACATTGGGGAAGCAAAACTAACAGAAATATAAAGCTTTTTGTTTGGTATTACCTTCTCATTCAAATTCTATAAATATTTTACTGAGAAGGATATGTGTTGCTTGTGATTTACATTTTATCTTTGGGGCAATTATCTCCATCTGCCTGCCTCCCTTTATATATGACTGTTTGTGCGATCCATTTTTATGTTTTTTCATAAAGGTGAAATGATCGAGACATGTTGTAATTTAGCCGCGATGAGACCTTCATGTCTCCTAGTTTTCTTGTGAATGCTTATTATAGTGAGTTATCTTTATGTGTTTAGTGTCTACCAAAGGTCATGTTTGTGTATATTACGGTTTTGGTGACATCTCTCCAATGTTACTATTGCTGTGTGTTTCTCTCTATTTTATGCTTCACTCCAACCTCTGTTTTGTGAATGTCTTTTTCTCTGTAGATTGGAAATGTATTTTATCCGTGCTCATTCTTAGTGCTGGATTCTCCCAATATGGAGTTTCTCTTTGGGCTGGATATGCTCCGAAAACACCAGGTACCCTCCTCAATTGCAATCTTAGATATCACTGTTCTGCAATTACACTAAGATGCTTTTCTTATAGATGTGCCTCATGTCTGCAGTGTATAATTGATTTAAAAGAAAATGTTTTGCGAGTTGGTGGAGGAGAAGTTTCAGTGCCATTCTTGCAAGGTTGGTTTTCTGATACACGGATTTGTAATATGACCAGTTTTTTGTCCCTACATGTTTGCATTCCTTTCATTTCATCAATCCTGTTGTATATTTTATATATCAATAATCTTGTTGTCTTTCATGTTCAGAGAAAGACATACCGTCTCGGTTTCTAGATGAGGAAAAGTATGCTAAGGAAGCTTCAAGCTCAGGTGGCCCGGTAAGTATACCTGTAATTAGAAGCTTTACTTAAAGCCACTGTGTTGAAAGTGTGACACCTAAATCTGCTTGTGGATATGGAACGCGGTTATCGTTCTTAATGTTTTGATATTTCTGTAATTGATGTTTCATATAATTTAGTGCTTTTTTAACCATGGTTTCCGGAGGGGATCCTTGGCGCAACAGTCAAAGTAGTTGCTTGTGACAAGGTCACAAGTTTGAGTTGTGGAATCAGCCTCTTACAAATGCAAGGTAATGCTGCCATTATAGACCCACATAATGGTCTAACCCTTCCCTGGACCCTTTACATAACAGGAGCTTTATGACACTAGGTTGCCCTTTTTCAATCATGGTTCTAGACCTAAGTCATTTCTAGTGATCAGCAGTATCAGGCATCCCAAAGGAGAGAAATGTACAGAAGTAGGATGTGACCTTCATTATCCTTTCGCTTCTTCTGTATGGGCAATGAAATGGCACTTTGTATGTTGAGCTAGGTAATCAATCCCGGATAGTGGCTGACCCCAAAACCATTTTAGTGGTCAGCAGGTGGTTGCTACATTGAATATTAGGGAAACAATATAAATAGTTTGTACTATACACATAGTGTGGATGTACGCAAGCGGAGGGTAGATATACGCAACCTTAATCAAATCACTATCTCCATTTCCAAGATATCCCTCATCATCATTCACACTTCCTTTACTACTTAGATTAAAGATTCTTTTTCCTCTTCTCCAGTTTCAATTTCTTCAGAGTTATCTTCGACTTTTGTTGTACAACTTCCTTTTCCTTCTCAGTACTAGAAGCAGGCACAATTGTCTTTTTTTATCTTGTTTATTGTCTTATGAGTTTATCCACTCACTGTTATTCGGGGTTGACTACATATGTTACAGCCTTCTTGTTGTTTAACTCCTTTTAGCTATTCCATTCCCAGCCACAAAGCGGTTGAGGATGCAGCATTCTGGGGAGTTGGTGGGTCGCAAAAACCCCAAAAAGGGAGGGCCAGCTATAAATGGGGTATTTTTTGGGTTTTTGTCACCCATTCTTTGTAGCAGCAGCTGTAATAGCTGCTGTACTGGCCATGAAAGCATCTGCGATTCCCATACTATAAAATGCGACCCGCGAGGAAGATGCGGTTAGGTGCCAACACGACAAATTACACTTTCGTTTAGCGGCGTAATTGATAATATCGATATTGAGTGGTTCAAAGCAAGATACATCTCCTTTCATGCGTGTTTATCCTAATTTGATCTGAAATTGACTATTCCTATTTGACTTTTGCTTTTGATTGTTATGGTGCTTTTAAGTAGTTCAAATCATCGTTTTGTTTTGATGACTTTGTATACTTCAGGTTACTTCTGGGACTGCCAATCCATCACAAGGTCAGGCTTCTGGTTAGTATTCGAGATTGTTTAAGCTTCTTATTCGTGAAACCATTCTTATTTTAAGCTTACATATCGGCTTCAATTTGCTAGATTTCCATTATAACTCTGGGTGGGCTATCGGCACTCCTATATGTCTATTCACACTCTTCATCGACTAATCGCAATTTTATAGGAATAAAAATTAAATCACCATTGATTAGAAAAGAGTGTGAATAGGCAAGCCAATAGCCTCACCCTTAAACTCTACCCTAAACAAGTTTTTGAAGCTTCCCCTTTTTTGGTGATGCTTGCACTTTATCACTAATAACTACTATCTAGTGAGTATTGGTTAGCCCTATTTTTATATAATGTTAAATAGTAGTTTATTTCATAGGTACCAATATAAGCAAATTCTTTTTTTGTCCCATGTCATAGTTCACATTTGATAAAGTAAACTGTTAATGGAACTAACTTGTGTTAATAGCATACTCATTTTTTTACTCATTTTCAGGAGGAGCTTCTGGTGACAGGTCTAAGGTATGCTATCACTTTTATTCCCTTTCTGAGTTAGAATAAGTTTTTGCTAAAGCCGATTACTGTTTGCATTCGCGACATGATTGAAACATCTTTCTGTCTGAAAATGTGGTCATCATTTTAACTATTACTGATTTCGCTTCCAAGATTCACTGATGTTGTCTTTATGGTTACAGGATGCTGGTTTCGAAGCCAAAGTTGCAAAGCTTGTTGAGTTGGGATTTGGAAGAGATGCAGTTGTACAAGCTCTTCAATTATTCAATGGCAATGAGGAACAAGCAGCTGGATTTCTCTTTGGGGGTTGAAATTATCACTTCTTATGGAAAAGGATTATTATATAACTTAAAAATAAATTTTACTTTTAGCTTTTTTCATTACAATTTCTAAATTAAACTTTAGACATGGTACCATTTATTTGGAATTGTTCATACTATATTGTAAGGAATGTTTCTTTTTAGTTGATAAACCAAATTATTGTTACTTAATGCTTATGAAGCATGTAATTTTTTTAGGCTAAAAATAACTACTATAGAATATGCATTAACTAAGCAGTAGGTGTGGCAGAATTGGTAACTTAATTTATACATGGGCGAATATGATTTGCAATGTAGGAGTAGGATGACAATGGGTACCAGTAAAAAAAGACCCTGCAACAGGTCGGGTTTAGGTCCATATTTTTGGACGCGTAGGTAATTGAGACTGGAGATTTTAAGACCCGCTATTGTGTGAGTTGAGTCTAGGCAATGAGATACCCAGAGCTCACAAGTACCTAAACTCGCTATATATATATTGTTAATGCATAATGTTAGTAATTCATAAATGTGATTATTACGTTGTTAAAAAGTAATGTTATCATATTGTTAAGTGGTGATGTTATGTTGTTAATTGATATGTATAATTTAATATTTTTTAATTAAATAATTCTTACTAAATTAATTTTACTTCATAATGTTGAAATAATTAATTTAAAATGTATTTAAAACCTAAATAATATATAAGATTTTAGGAAATCAAACACTTAATTACATAAATTAACTCGTAATTATTTTTAATAATTTTTGAATTTAAGGGTATTCGTCGATCCGTTGGGTACCCAGTGACATGTGGGTAGATATCTAATAGGTATTAGTACGGATCTGGGTAAAAAATGAAGCAATGGGACCTATCTAGACTCATTGCCATCACACATTTAGCCGCAGCCAAATTATCAGAAGAGCGTTGATTGGTTCCATTGCACACCTAAGCATTGAGATACATGTGTTTTAAATTTTAATTTATTTATTTTGAATACATAATAGCTTATAATAAATAAGAAAGTTGTAACTTCTATAACCTCTCAAAAGTGGTGTTGCATGTCTATATAGATGTTTCTGTAATTAATCTTCAACCAAAGCTGATAAAATAGGTAATTGTATTACTATTGGGATGAGGGAGGGGTGGAACCAATTTGATTTGAGTATATTATGTCGCAGCTTGAGTTGACTCAAGATGATTCATCCGGTTTGGTATGAATTATGTTCTCTAGTTCCAACTTGGCTTGATATAATTATGTATGTAAGAGTGACAAGTGAGAATAACTCTAATATGTTGTGAAAAACAATAAATCATAGCATACAATTATACATAGATGATTAAGATTAAAAGTATTAATAGTCATACGATTACTTAAAAAAATCATATCTAATTATGTTTTAACTTTTTATAAAATATACATCTCTCTCAAAGGTAGTCTTGCATGTCTATATAGATTTAATATAATATATATTTCTCTGTCTTGCATGTCTAAATAGATTTTTCAGTAATTAATCTTCAATCAATGGTGATAGAAATGCAATTGTATAACTATTGGGATCAGATAGATGGAAACAAGTTAAGTTGAGTCGAATCTAATTTAGCTTGACTTGATAAGGATTCATAATTTGTATTTAGTCCAGACTCAAGTGAGAAAACTTGTATAAAAATTGTGAGTACAAGAAAATCAACTCATTGCAAGAGTAATATTGATGGTGAGAGACTTGTTCTTTTTTTGTTTGTGTTTGAGGATGCTTGGAATGTGCCATTTTGGAACTTCTGTGTAGTCATACTGCGTCTACTCTTTCAATAGTCCTATTATGAAGATTTAGTAACATTCATTTCATTGTGTTTACAAGACCAAATTGAGTAAAATTCATTCGGGATGACACTTGTTTAGTTGCCTTAAGGAGAATTTTGCTTCTGTAGGTTATAAGGTTACTTGAATAGCACAGGTAAGTACCTAAGAAAGTAACTGTGGGACTCAATAAGAACTTCTCAATAGGACTTCGCTATTTTGAAATGTAATTGTTCACTATTCATCTGCTCAGGAACACCACCATAAGATAAGACACTATTCTACTCAAGACGAAAAGAAACAAGACACAGAATTACTAACGGATTGTCTATTGATCCTTGACAATAGCAGCCAGATTACAAGAAAGAAACCTAACTAGTATTTTTTGTAACAACCAACAAACATTCATAAATAACTGTACTTCATGATAATGTATCCATGCTCACAAGCAAAACTTCACAGCCATTCTGTTACATCGATAACTTAGGTTCGAAATTGATAAATTGCTGAGTTGATATCCAAAATCGGATAAATTAGAGTAACCACTAACACGGCTTCGTTACAATAACTCATCCTCATCACACCTGGATCTCAAATATAAATTATAGAATATTCTATGGAAGCATAAAAAAGTTCTTATGATGCTATCAGTAAGAGAAGATCAAAACCTTTCTGCTAATCTTGCAGTAACTGCTCTAAGTTTGGAGTACACCTTTCCAGCTGGAGATCCCATGATTAGGCTACAAAGAGAATCCCGGGCAATCTTAATGTTGGCAAAAGATCCCAATATGTGAATTTTGGAGTCAGCAATCACGATCCTGGTCTTCGTAGCATTCTCAATTGCAAACTTTGTTTTACCACCTTTACCAGATAATCTTCCAATAGCACGGGACAAGTGATCACCGCGAAGTGTTTTAACATCCTTGACCTCAAAGGATTCAACATAGAGTTCATCCAAACGCAGAAGAGCAATGGCGTCTATGACATCAAAGCCCAGCATGAAAGCATGGACAAAATCAGCACATTTTTGCAGGTTACTGATATCAGGTGTATCGCGCCTTGTCTTCAGCTCAACTTTCCGAGCCTTCAAATTCATACGGATGTCAACTTTCATCTGTTCAAATACAGGGGTATAGATATCCATCCAAGCTTTCTTGAGAGGAGTGTAACGATGTGGTGGAACAGACACCTTGCGGAACTGAACCTGGCCATCAGACATCTCATGAGGTTTCAAAGGTGCAAACTCCGGCTTGGGTGGCAAAAGTTTAGATTCAGATGAAACAGCTTCAACCTCCATGGCAGATGATGCTTCAGTTGACTGCATTTTGCAACTGTTTGAAGGACAAGCCAAAATCAGCCTTCATATAAAACACATGTTCATAAGTCAAATCTACTTCTACAATTCTAAATACTATCAATTCAATAACAACACTTAAGAGAACAATAATCAGATTCTACTAACACGTTGGTGATTACATAAAATACAAAACTTTGAGCCAATATGATTACTATCTTATATATCCAACACATTGCAAACTTGAATAATCTAAAACATTAGGCAATAACACTTCATCTCATACATAACTGCTGAAAAAAATGCATATTCTAGAACATACAGTGTGAAACCAGATACTGTGACTAGAACAACATTCACATAAAGTGCAGAAACAATTTCACAGGGACAACACATAGCATAGTTACATGGTAGACATTTCATCACTTTTAACAATATTATTACAAGAGTTTCTGCAAATTGATCGAATCATACTATGATGGGAACTAGAGCCCTAATTTGATTTATTAAAAAAATTAATCATATAAAATAAACCCTTTTAATCCCTTCAAGTTCAACCTCACGGTTCAGACACCAAACATAGTGATAATAATTGGATCAAATAAGAGATCAAGATTATCAAAAGGAGAAGAAAATATGGAGAGTAATAGTGAGAAAGAGTGAGGCTTATTGTGATGTTGAGACAAAAAAGATATTCAAAAGAGAGATTGTGGAAAGGGAAAGGGAAAGGGAGTAGTACCTTTCTCTCGGGTGCGAGCTTCAAAGGGGTGGAAGAGAATTGGACAATGGCGGCAATCAAACACGGCGAATGAGTACTTATAAAGAAAACGGCGAATGAGTTATTTAGGGTTTTCTTTGTTACAACAGTAGGTCATTAAAAACTTCATATTTGAGAGTATACTATTGGTAGCAGATTTTAAGACGTTTAATTAAAAAAGATAAAAAAATTATGTCGGGTATTTAATATTCATTATATTATTTATTTTTAAGGAAGAAAATTTATACATTAATAATATAAGTGATTTTTATATTGTCACTGCATCATGCATAATTCATTCTTTATGATCATTGAATTTTAAATAAAAGTAATGCAAAAACAATGGTGATGATACATTGACTATGTAAAAAAAATTACAGTAGCATTACATAGATATTAAATTGTAATTTAATTATTATTAAATCTTTAATAAAATAATAAAAATGAATGATATATATGTATTAAGTATGTATAAATCGTTATACCAGGTGTGCATAAATATTATATTCATTAAAAAAATTAAAGTTTCAGACTTTTTATTATTTTAGAATTAAATAAATTAAAAATTTATATATAAATATTTATTTATCTATGAAAAATACTCATAAGTGAATACTTAACTTCTTACTTATAAATTATTGCTTATAAGATTCCAAAAAAATAACTCAAAGATTATGAATGTGTTTCTAAAAATGTTAAAAAAAATTATTTTGACTCATATTTTAAATTTATGGGACTATTTTAAATTTTTTAATCTATTATTCTACTATCTTAATTTAATATCTTAACTAGTATAGTTACATACACTTCGTGCATGCTGACCTACGTTTTTACTTTCTAATAATATCAATTATTTAAGTTTTATATATTTTATTTAGGTGAATCAAAATAATTTTTGTAATGAACATACTTTGTATTCTAATTTTTATTGGGTGTCATTTTGTATTATATTTCTTTATCTTTATTTTAATTGTCAAATTAAAGTGAGAAGTTGATTAATATGTTGGTGGTGATTAAATATAATTATAGGGTTTTTTTTGTAGAAATCAAAAAGTATTAAGGACAAAATAAGAAAATGATATCATAATAATAATTACACCATGTTTTCCCTCTATATATAATATTAGCGTGTTGACAGACACTCCCGTGCCTGTCAACCCGCTTTCCTATTGTTTGTAACGTGGAGTATGTATATTATATTTACCCAATATAGTATTTTATATTAAATAAGGGTATTTTGCAGCTGTGTTTTTAACTATTGATGTAATTGTTAATTTTTTATAAATTGAATGTTCAAATAGTTTAGTGACTCGCATTTATTTTTATAGGTAAAGTGTATGACTTTATAATAATGTTTGTCATGAAATGTTTCAACATATTTAAATTTGTTCGTTTTCCTATTGTTTGTAATATGTAATGTATATGCTATAAATGTCAAATATAGTAATTTGGGTTAAATATTGTAATTTATAATTGAATATAGCCTAGTGCTACATGTCTAATAGCTATACTTGATTGGAGATTAAATTATTTGTATTAATTATAGAAATTGAACAGAACAATAATTCCTGAAGCAAATGTTTGATTGCATATGTGCTTGAGAAAACTATTTAAAAGAAACTAAAAAAGTCGTAGCATCCTGCACCTGAGCTCACAACTATTCCCACACTTGAACATACATGCATAGATTAATACCAAAAGTGTTAAAATATAAATTTATTGACATGATTACTATTGTTGAATAATTGAACCCAACTATATTTATAGAAGATTGATAGCTTTTAAACTGAAGTTGCAATTCAAGACTTTTACCCTATCATTATTAACAATAGTTGTTTTTGTCATGGAGTTCCACCTACAACACCAAACCTTATGGGATATACATTTCTTCCATCTTTCATGTTTT
>NC_032014.1:23655418-23658477 GCF_001865875.1 Lupinus angustifolius
TAATAAAGTAAAAAGTTTATTTTAAATAAAGATAATATATACAACATAAGCACTTTCATATTCCAATTAGACTTCTCTAAAGAACTTGCACCAAGTCAAAATATGTCACTTAAACAAATATTGAATTACAAAAAGAAAAGTCAGCTACATAAAATAAAAATCATCTTTCACTAAGAGAATGAAGAATGATAGAGATTCTTACCGAACAAGACATAGAAGGTTGCTGCATTTGTTGCTAGTGGAGATTATGTCCTTGGAAGTGACTTTGAGGTTATCTCAGTTTCATTTTTAGAACTTGTTAGGCAGATAAAATTGAAGGTTGTGACTAAGTTTATGACGGTTGATCAGGTAGCCTTTGTTGTTCATATAGTGTCAACTTTTCAGGTTTCTTCCACTATAGGTTCATTCCAAATAATGTTAGTTCCAGTAGTAAAATAAAAAAATAAAAAAATAAAATGTAATGTTTACTCAATAACTTCTAACCCAACTTACATCAGTCACGCTATTATAACAGTACTTGAAGCCCTCAGGAGATAAATGATCTTTCCAATTACATTTAGCAAGAGTTGTGGACTGGCTTATCCCTGATAGGATTGTAATAGCAAATACTAATGTTCTGTTTAGATACTAATATCCCTAAAAACCTATGTATAAATTATTGTGATACTAATACTAATTGATAAATGAGTAATATATATTGTTTTATAGAGTGATCAACCAATTGTGTACTTATCAAAATGTGCCTTCCTTCTTCCTCATCACTTCGGAAAAAAATGTATGCATTATATGAGTTTCATACATTAAAGATAAAACATAATTATTTTATAGACAAAACTCAATATAACAACAATATAAAGATAGCATGTATAAAGAACTCAAAGAAGAAATTTTTTTCTAGATTAAAGCATGAAATATGCATCCTATTTTGAGTCATGAGAGATAATTTGTGGCTTACCTTACTTCCACTCCACCGCTTCCTAATTGAAATAACAATCTCATTGATATTATGGATGCAATTCACATTAGTGCCCCACAAAGAGAAACAACTGCATATAGAAATTATTAACACAAATATACTTAAAGTCATAAAACAAATCTATCAGAGTTTTTTCAACAACAAAATTCTATACAATGAAACAAAACACAACAATACTGTACTTAACTTTGTTTTAAGTAGGCATAAAACTTTTGCAAAAAAATTTAAGGAATAAACCCACCATCTCTCAAGGAGATTCTAAGCCTTTGTCAAAGTTGGTATTTTAAGCAATGTAACAAATGTATTTGATAATATAACTCACTTTGGCATTTCATCAAACAAAATGTAAACGAATAAGAAAAAAATGAGAACAATATATACACATATAACTTAACAGAAGGTAAGTAAAGTATAATCACATAATTGGAATAAATTCGATGCATACCTGACATTTCTCAATTCATGTGGGAAAAAATTGGTTGGAACAGTGGATGAGGAAGAATTGAATGCGAACATAGATGTAGGAGAAGTTATAAAGAGAATGTGGTGATTTGTTCTATTGTTGCCACTTTCTCTGTGTTCTATCCACTTTCTCTCCTAAACTTCTTTAAAAGTGCAATCCATTCTTTTCATCAACGTTCTTTCTTAGTGTAAAACTGAATATATGCCTTGGAAGTTACAAATGGGAGTAATGTACATTTAAGACCCTCTAAATGTAAATTAAATTTTAGAAATAAGAAATTATGAAAGGGTAAAATAGGGAATAAGAAATTATACCATTTTGACGGTTATTTGACGGTTATAACATGTATTTGCTTTATATATTAGTATAGATATAGTATAATATATATATATATATATATATATATATAAGAATGCAAAGAGTTTATATAGATAAAGAATGCAAAAGGTTGATGTTATTACTAAAATAACTATTCCTTTTGTTTGACACTTCGAATTTTAAAGGGTAAATATGTCATTACATTTTTATTTGTTAAGAAAAATAAACCAAAACGAGTCATATTACTAAAATAGGTTTAAACAAATAGGTAGTGTTAAATTTTTCGTATGAACAATTTGGTATACTTAAATTTCTTTCTCTCTCTTTATGTCCATGTTACTTTTTAGTCCATTCTTTTTAAAATTTCTTCTTTTCTACCCTCCAACAATTTCTCTCTTTATCTTCTTCAATTTTTTCTTCCCTCCACAAACTTCTTTCTTTTTCTTATCTTCTTCTTCCTTAAACTTCTTTCTTCATCATTCCTCAAACTTCTTTCTTCATCCAAATTCTCTGTATTTTTCTTCTTAGTAACAAGGTAACATTTTTATTTGACAAGTTAGTATTTTTGTACCATAAGAGTCTTTGCATGTTCATTTTGTGTCAACTCTTATTTTATTTTTATTTGTTTGAAAACAAGTATGCATTTTCATTTTCCTAACGTATGTTTACTGTGTATGACTCTATCCCATTTGTTCAGATCAAAATTCTCAGATCTGTATGTTTTTTTACAAAATGTTGTCTTAGCTTTGGGATTATGTTTTCTGTGATTTTCTCTGTATATCCCATTTTTACTTTCTCTGTGTATCCCATTTTTTCCACTTTGTATATTGAATCATCACAAACATTCAAGCATTGGAATGGTGGAGTAATAAGCATGGTCGTGGCCACGTCAAGTTCATTTGCTGCTCCAATTGTGGCAAATGTTGCCCTAAGGTATTTTCACATTTTGTCATTTTTATGTTAATAATCATAAGGTGTTTGATGAAATGACTGAATGATTGTGGTTTAAGTTTTATGTGTGTTTAACATTTCTTATGTTAAATATGATCTTGAAAATTTTAAGATTGTGATTAACTGAAGAAGCTTAATTGAGTATCTTTGTATTGTTGGGTGTTGATACTTCGATTTTATTTTAAAACCATATATTAGACTGTTAGTATCTTAGGGAATATGGCTCTAGATCAAAATATGATAAGAAAATTATATCTATTGGGCATTTCATTTCGAGATTTGGTATTTCTGTAAATGGTTGGACTTCAAAGTTGTTGTCTATTTTCTGTCTATCTTTATCATAAAAGAAGG
>NC_032014.1:23658577-23674568 GCF_001865875.1 Lupinus angustifolius
GGGGGGGGAATACATGATTAATGTCTAATTTTTATGATTGCATTACAATTTTTTGTAGTATGGATGAATAAAAGAATAAAAGAACAATTGGTTTTCTGTTTTGGGTAAATTAATGTACAATAGTTTCATTAGATTGATTTGGAACCTTGAAAAGTTATCAATTTAGAACATGTGTAACCATTCAAAGTCTCCAACCTTTGCTTCAGTTCATTTTAATATTTTTAGTGTTAATGTGAATAATAGTAATGTTGCATTCCTTACATATGATACACTGAATATTTTTCTATCTTTTTAGTAGGGTCGAAGCCTAACTTAGTTGACCTCGATGTCTTTGGGGTTCTAAAACCGATACCTTATCTAAAAGCCGACAAGGATATGGTGGAACACACACGTATTGATGAGTGGTACACAAGATTGGAGAGTAACGTGGGAGAATCTTTTTGGATTAAAGCATAAATTGGGTCAATAATTGCAAGCATCAGTTTTATTTTCTCTATTTTATTAATTTGAACAATTATATGGTAGGTATACAAGAAAACATATCTTGAAGATGTGAACTTTTTCTAAGTAAGTTTTATGCTATTCATTTCTAAGTATTTTTTTGTTGTTGCTATTTTGCATATTAAACTTTAGGAGAATGTATTGATTATAGAAATTTAGACAAGACTATTGCAAATTTAGAGATGGAATTGCCTGTTGTATGGGTAGCTCAGGAGTCTATACAAAATGGCTCTATTGTTCTAGAAGTTATAAGCATTATTGAATCATCTGGTAAGACAAAGTATTTTATGGTGCTAGTTATTAATATTGTGTTTAGCAGCCAGAAGGTTCATAATTTGATCATTTGGTATTGTTTTTACATCATTATGTTTACTTTTTGGTTATGGTTTGAGATGTTGATTCTTTGATAACAATGCAAATAGGTGATAAAGTAAAGAGGCTAGAGGACGAGAATGACATTATCATCTTTCCTTCAATGATTTGGTTACACAATTGACAATTTTATCATGTTTTTATTTTTATTGCACTTGAAAATGCTTTGTTTAAAGATTACTTTAGTTAGATAATAACCATGCCTTCAAGCTGTATTGTTAGATAACATAAGGTGTTGTCAAATATTATCATTGATAACATTCATTGTTAGTTATAGCTCATAATTATATTCAATGAATTATAAATTTGGTCATTTTTTAATCCTTATCAAGTGCTAAATCAGGGGGTATTTTAGACAGAACAATCGAAGCAGAGGACATAAAGCATGGGACAGAAAGCACAGATATTTCTTGAGGCTCGTAATTTAGCATATATGATCATTTTCCTTCATTGTGTCTTTCCTCTCCCATGTCCCTTCTCATTTTAGTATCGCTTGACTATATCATAAATACTTTGTTTATATAGAATCACATCGAATAATACATTGAATTGTCTGCAAATATATACTTTGCTAGTGCGGTGAACTTATGGGATGTTGATTCTATGTCAAAGTTGATGATAATATTCATGTAAATATATGTATTTAAAGTTTTTAAAAATCTTGATAATCTTTAACTTTATATATAAAATCATCAAGATTTGGCATTTTGGAATTATGGGATATTGAAAATGTAAAAATGTTAACCTAAAACTTGTCAAACATGAAATTGTATGGGTAAGACTGAGATTGCAACTAAGAGGTGGTGAATTAGTTGACTAGAAATTATGACCACTTTTTCTGCAAAATGAAGAGTTAAAGTGCAGCGGATAATATTGCAGAAAATAAAAAAGAATAAATCAAAGAGGTAAGGGAGAAGAGAGTACACAGATGTTTTATATTGGTTCATCTTCTTTTCCACCGAAGGCTACGTCCAATACTCATGCAGCACAAGAGATTTTCCACTAAATATTATGAGTTGTAATTACAATATCTCACCCTGAGATCTCTATGTACCTTACACATCACTAATACTTATACCCTTGAAAAATACCTTTCCAAGTAACTCTATCCCCTTTCTATTCACACCCTTGTGAAAGAAAGTAATTACAATGGATGAAGAATTACAATGATGGCTTGGATTGCCTTTACAAGTATGAACTATAATAACACTTGCAATCCAATCAACTCTTTTGTATACTTAGTAATAATGTTCTTTAAATTTACAAAATTTTAAAACACTTTACTTCAATCAACTCAAAAAAATAGCTTTGAAAGTTTGAGTTCAAGTTGCTAGAAGTGTAGAAAACTATTTCAGAAAAGTGTAGGAAAGTTGTGAGAAAAGTGTAAAAGAGTTATGAAAGAGTTTTTTTTTTATTGTGAGTTCTAAGGCCTTTAAACATGCTTTCCAATAAGTCATTGCGCATTTATGAAAGAATAGGAGTTGTTTGGAATGAAGACATTTCGTTTGGGATGAAAACTTCAAATCTGAAAAACTGATGTAACAGCTCTCAGTAACCGATTACAGCATTGAGTAATCGATTACCCAAATGTTATGTCCAACAGTGAATTTAAAATTCACTTAGAGTAATCGGTTACTCCAATTCAAATTTTTTTGGATAACTGATTCTCACTCATGTAATCTGTTACTCAAATTTCAGTAACCTGTTACACAGTATTTTGAAAAATATTTTCATTTAAAAACTTGAAGTGTTTCAATTTCTTTTAAAATATTTTGAGCATTAATACTTTGGTATATTAAAGAGTATATGATAGAAGTACCTATTTAGACTTAGACTAATTGTCTTGAAGCTTTAATCTTCTTGGTCTTCATAAGTAATCTTCATTTTCTTCTTTTTGGTGATGTTGGTGTCTTCATCAAAACTTTGCCAAGGTCAGGAGCAAAGATCTTCTTCATAGTATGAAAACTATCTCCCTTATTTTGCTATTCAATTTGTTTCAGGAACACTGGGAGAAACTTTAGCTAGAGACGGATCTAAATCTAGAATATACATCATATGCATGAAATTTGGACATGTCATATCTCAAAAGTAAGACGTACTTTTCTTTTATATTTGTTTTGTTGAATTATAGATTATGGACATATTTAGTTAATTTATGTGACCACATAATTATTTGCTCAAATTCTTGGTTGATTTACTGTTGCAAATTGTGAATGGAAGATTCTGGTAGGCAACATTTGTGTTGCTTCATTTGATTGGAGTTGCAATGGAATTTGTAGATATTCTGAAAGAATATACGAATAAAAGAGCTGCAGTGGGATTTTTTGTGGCTTTTGCTTTATGGAGTGCAACTTTCTTAGATGTATAATTTTGAAGTTCTCCCTAACTCAAGAAGATTTTTATTTTACATTACAATGTAAATATTCTCTTTTTTCTGTATTTTTGTGAAGTATAGAGAATTGTCATATTAAAGGAGAAAGTTAGGGTGATAAAGAGAATTCTTGCCTCGTGAACCTTCTGCATTTTAAGAAGAGATTGACCATGGTAACAAGCTAGAAAAGGAAGTCCATATTCATTCTATGGCTATCAAGCTCCTAATAAATATATGTTTTTTATGGTTGTTGCTCAAATGTTCTTCCTAAATTTGACTCTTTTAATTTGTTAGTAAATATATCAGTATTTTTTGTTCTATTTATTTTGTTGTCATTTTGGATGGTGATGAATGTTATTGACACTCCACATTGTCTATCCATATTATTTATTAATCAATCATTATTGTAGGTTTTTGTTTTATAAATTTTATCATTGGTTAATAGGGATGATGAATAAACAATTGAGAATATCAATAATAAATTCATTCATGATCAATAATAAACAGTATTTTGTGCAGATGCACAAAGTAAATAATTAAGTTTATTTTATTATTTTATTTTAAGAAAGTGAAATTATTGATGTTCCAAATAATTAAGTTTAACCATTTAAATTGCATCTCAGGACTAAGATGCATAACCAAAATGAATTTAGAATTTACGGAAAGGCTATGTCATAACTAGCAGCAACAAGAAAAATGTCATCCACACAAAAATAAAGTACCAATCATTCACTTCTAAGTAAGAATGATGTATTTCTTTCAATTATTTGGGCTATTCGAATTATAGAAAACAAGTTTTGTCTATTAAAACTTTTATCATGAGAAAAATAAGTTTTTAAACAAGATTATAACAAAATCATTCTACACTTACAAATAAACTTAAAACTAAAATGATTTTCCTTTTAGCTAATATAATCAATATTTGTCAAGGAAGTACTATGAAGTATAAAAATGTTGACTTTCTCAATATATTGACTATTTCTTTCGAAACAATATTTTAGTGTAGAATATTCATCATTTTGAAAATTTTATATTAAACTTAAGAAAAAATTAGTCAATAATAATTTATAAAGTTGGTGATTACCTTATAGAAAAATCTATATGGAAGCACGCTGGGAAGTATTATCATTAAAATCTATAGATTTAGCATGACAAAGCTAGCATAATAACTTTGCCATATTCTAGAATTTGATGTACCCGGGGAAAATAAAATAGAGTGTAATATTTATGCACTATCAGTGTAAAGATTTATACTCAATCATTATATCATCCATCATTCATTTGACTTACTTTTTTGAAGAGTCAATGATGATTAGATATGAACGATATGATGTAATATTTATGCATTGTCAGTGTAATGATTTATACTCAGTCAGTCACTATATCATCGATAATTCATTTGAATTACTTTTTTGAAAAGTCAATAATGATTAAATATAAATGATGGATGATACAATGTTAATATATAAAACTCATACATTTTAAAAGTATATATTTTATTATTAACAAAATAAAGTAATATATAAATGTCACTATGAAAAAGGCTAGAGAAGATTGAAATAGAGGTTGAAAGGCTACCACACTATCCATATTACTTTAAAATGTCTACACATGTCACTTTAACATCATTGCTTTTTCCGCATATAAGTTTACCTTCCTATCATTCAACTTTCTCCGTTTTTTCATAGCATTCTGATAATATATTTTTACTTTGGGATGATATATTTTACTTATTTTAATTATTTCTTGCTGATGAAATTTCCTCCACACATCAACACTTCTTGGCCGAACAATTATGACTACTCTACTTATGAGAACCTATATTTTTACTACATCATTACCATTTCTAAATTATGGCAACATTTTTAAAAAAGTTTGCATATTTTTGTTAACTTATGGATAGATGGCTTATCATATGTTACCATAAATAATTTGACAGCCATCCTGAGCATTGTATATTTAAGGATGTTTTATACGTTAGGTGAGTCATGATACTTTATATAAGCAATATAGAATTTCTTCATAATCTATCTTTAGTAAAGGCAAATATTTATACAAGAGAAGGAGAAAAATATTTCTATGAAAATGAAATATTGACTATAAATGATGTATCTATACTAACTTAGACTTATATTGTTTATATTCTAAAATTACAATAAATTACTTATATTTAAGAAGCACATAATAGTTATTTTCAGTATTTTTCAAATGTTCTATATATTTTTCCAAAACAAATACACCATCATCTCTTCAAATTGCTATAAATTTTTATTGCACATAGTATTAACCGACTTTCACTGGTTTAGCTTAAAGGATATAGAAAACATATTGAGATCTGAAAAACATATTGGATTAACCGTGGCTTTCACTGGTGTAGCTTCTTTATTATTATGAGGGGTAGAACATCACACTCTAAATTTTAAATACATGTACCAAGTCTTGACATCTTTATTTGCAATATTCATCAAGGGTCTGAACTTGCAGACTTATTGAAACAAAGTTAATTATATGAGATGAAGCTTCAATAACACATAAGTTTTGCTTTGAGACATTTGATAAAAGTCTGAGACATAATGATTACAATAACAAATGACTCAAGTTTATTCGGAGGAAAGATTGTAGTTTTTTAGATGATTTCACACAAATCTTGCCAGTGGTTCCAAGAGGCTATCGTTTGATATTGTACTTACAACAATCAATACATCTTATCTTTTGCATTAATGTATAATTTTAACTCTTACAAATAACACGCGTCTACAAAATCATGACAATACAATAGAAATGTATCAATTCTCTGAATGGATATTGAATGTGGGGGTGAAAAATTATCCAAGCCTAATGGTTTTGCTGAAGTTGATATCATAGAAGAACTTTTGATTCTTGATTTTGATAACTCAATTGATATCATAGTGTCTAGCACATATCCAAACCTACAAAATTATTACAAGGATGAACTATTTATGCAATCTAGGTGATGTGAACCTCCTGCGGATGGTTTGCTTTCTTTGCCGATCATTCTTGTCTGAAACTTAATTTGACTCACATAATAACATTTTTTTTAATGTCTACGTTTTGTTTATGATTATAGGTGAAATGTGAATGGAATTCGTGTTTGGGCTGAAGTGGTGTTTATTTTTTGTTTATGAATTTTTATGTGTTTGTGTTGGATAAAAGAAAGTGGAAAGGGATGAAGATGAAAACGCCACAAGCAAAGTAGCTTAATAAGCCAAGGAGGTTCGCCATAAGGAAGAATCTTTGATAAGGCCACGGTTAAGGCGTCACACCAATGGTGATAAGCCTATGAACACCACAAGAACTAGTCTTGATAAGTTCTAAGTTAGGAGCAAATCTCAACTAAAGAGGAGTTAATCCAAACAAAATTCAACGTGATTCATTCATGTTGAAAAGAAATATATAAATAGGGAAATTCTGAATTGACTATGCCTAATTTTGAAATTTGAAATCCTAATTAATACATGTAATTAAATGAGTTTAATCGTTGAGTTATTTTGGCACTTGAGTTGGCAGAATTCCTTGAAGCTTTCAGCCATGTGTTTATTTGTTTTGGGAAAATTGAATGTGTCTTGCTAGGTTGAGTTGTTGTGGACGAATTCCTTAAGGAAAATGCTTGAAAATGAAAGTTCATAAGTTCTTGGATCTTCATGTTTTTTAATTCAAATTGGAGTAGCTGATTGCCTTTGGATACTTGCAAATCTGAATGGATGCCTAAGGCTTCACACGCCCCTTTTGAATGAAAAGGCTTTATTACTTTTCTTTCTTGGATGAACCTTGAATGCTTTGAATGAGACTTCAGTAGTTTCCATTCTGGAATGATCCTTGTCTTGAATGCCTTGGATTACACGTCTAACATATGTTTAAATCAAACAAGGAAGGTATTTATTCATTTAATTCCCTTCCAATCTGAATTAATCCCATAAGGCAAGGTTTTGAAATCGCCTCTTACTTTAATTCACACGCCATTCCAATAAGGAGTGTATCTATGGGCATTCATTCTCTTAAAGCATCATGACCCCAATAAGGTAAGAATTCGAAATGGTCATCCATTCAAATCCTTCATTTATTTATAGTTGATTGGATGATAGAAACTTGCCTTATTTGGTCTTCCAAAAATCATAGGTTGCCCCCCTTGATTTACATCACTAGGGCAATAATTGCATCAACAATTGAGATTGTTGATTAATTCAATGAATATATTATAAGTATAATTCTAGGTGAATTTTTTTAGTTGTCTTTAAATTTTCATTATGTTCAATATAATAAATTTATTAAAGTTATTATAATAAAAGTTCTAATGTGTAACTATAGGTGATGAAGATGAATACTTGAGTTCGGAGTTAGTTGATATGTCTGATGCTAATGAAAGTGAATCATTCAATATACTAACTCCTAAATTTCTAAACTCATTTACAACCTTTAGTTTTCCCAATGATAAGATCAAGTTAAAAGTTGGAACTTCAATAATAATATTAAGGAAATTAGATCAATAATATTTTCATTAAAAAATTATATTTTTATTCTTTAAATAAATTCATGCAAAATACATTATCATCTATACGAATGTACGGGTATCCTACTATTTTTCATAAAATAAAGTGGTACAGACCAAAAAATTATGAAAGTATCAAATATATCTTTCCTCTATTTAACCATCTCTAAATATGATTTTTGTAAGGGAATTTAGCCCCTCAAAATCTTTTTTTCTCTTCGGATAATTGGGTGAAGGAAAAGGTACTCTATTTAACATACTCCTGAATCAAATGCGAATAACAATCTTTGGTGTTTTCTTTTCCCATGCTGGCTGGCAGGGTTAAAGGCTAGGAATGTTTCTGTTATCTACATTAAGTTATCAACCTTGGAACACAAATGAAGGCAGATTCATAACACAATTTCAAGATTAACAACGCTAATCATCAAGAAGGGGCAACTAGAAGTTATTATTTGAAGTATAAATAAAAGTTGTAATATCTATGTATTATCATTGTAAAGATTTATACACAATCATTCATTTGTATTACTATTTTTTTGAAAAAATCAATTATGATTAAAAATGAGTGAGAGCAATAAATAATAAACTAACAGTATACAAAGCTCTTAAACTATGAGTGCGTATATTTTTTCTCTCAATCTAAAATCACTATCATTTGCATTAACAAAGATTTATAAATGTGCTTAACCGATTAGGAGAAAAATGGAAATTTGATGTAGTCATTTTAAATTAAAGTTTATCTTGAAACGTGTTTATTAACTTCGTGTACATATTGAGTTTAAAATATATGCATTGACATTATAAAGTTTTTTATACTGCCGACACATCATCTACTATTGATTTGTATTACTTTTGTTTGAGAGTCAATGGTGGTTAACAAATCAATGGTGATTGATTTACTCACAGTGTAAAAAAATCTTTACACTATTAGTATATATATATTAAATCCTAATTAGAATTTAATATCTATGCATCAACATTATAATTTGTTTTTTTTTATCATCAGAATCTCAAACAAAAGTAATACAAATCAATGATGAATGATATGCTGAAAATGTAAAAAACTTTACATTGTCGGTGCATAGATTTTAAACTCAAAAAATTATATATACATAACATAAATATCAAATAAGTTGGTCAAGTGGTTTAGGTGAAAGACTTCGGGAGTGATAAAAAGATTGATGGTTCAAATCTCATCCACCACAAAATACTAACATTTACCTGGCAAAAATTAAGGGATTTCTAACGTATAATATGTATGATTATGAGAGACTTGTAGTAACACACTATAAGTGCTGACCTTTCACATGTCTTTGATCAAGGAAGGTAAGAAACTCAATGACAAGAGAAACATTACAACTATTACATGAATTGCTTATAGGTGATTAAATTTGAAAGAGGAATAATTATCAAACACTTTGATCAACTAAGCAGCACAATAATGCAAACTCAAAGGCATGTTTTAGGCAACCTTTTCTTTACTTTTATTTCCCATTCTTCTTCTTGCTATTTGAGAAAGCTCAATAAGATGTCCTCCATTCATTATGTGTTCTTCAATATATATTTGTGTGTTTGTAACTTTGTATATGAGCACACTACCATCCAAGAATTAGACCAAACAATGTTTCAAATTGTAATTGCGAATACTATTATTGTGATATTATAGCAGTGGTTTTTTTTTATGATTAAAAAAATACTTTAGAATTGGATCCAATCTAATGTTGCTTAAATACAGTCCAATGTAATCACATTTTGTGATTAGGCGTCACACTAGGAGGTTATGGCAACTGCAATATTGTGATCATATAAGAAGATGTTATTTGCAATTTAAAACAATAGACAAATAATATTTCTGTTCTTTTTATTTCTCATGTAATATGTCCATTATATATCCAAAAGTTATTTGGACACTTTCCTATAGACAGAAACACTAAGGTTTCTGACTAGAAAGTATTGATGGTTCTTCTAGTTATGCTTCACCAAAAGAGGGCTCTTAACTTTGTGCTTGCCATCATCTGACCAACACAACTCTCTAAACACATAACCTGCTGTAGGTTTGTACCCTTCAAAAATTACAATGAATGTCTTCTCACCAACTTTGTTAAATGTCAAAGATCATGGCTAAGCCAAATTTCAAACTCCATTAGGTGCCTTACAAAAATCCTAATTTGTGTGGTTGTATCCATGACAGAAATACTTCTTTTGTCCCAAGAATGTATCACTACACGTGTCATTGTTTACGGTTATTTGGAAAAAAATATAAATGAATTAAAATTTTAATAATTAATTATTTTTCTAAACAATTACAAGCATTGGTAGATGGAGGAACACATTTTTTGGGATAGGAGATGAACACCCAACCATGACCACATAGAAAGTTCAAGTAATCAGCATGATAGCAGTGCGGCCATTTGGTAAAATGACTGTATGTGGTGCTCAAACAAAATATTGTGGAAAGACAAGATCATCATAGTCATAGCAGCAATATTACTTTTACTCCTAAGTTTGTAAATCAAACTTCTTCAAGTTTCTTATTGAAAAAGAACCCACAATTTCTCTTATTATTTTTCATTCTTTTCTTGAAAATGGTGTTGATTCAAGTTTGATGTATAAAATGTAGTAGATAAAACATTTTTGTTAGAACATTTGACAAAAAGGATAGTATTTTTACAGCACAACTGATCCAACAAAAGCATGATGCATAGATGATCAACATAAGCTATATGTTGATTACAAAATTACAAGCTGCATAACTTGAGCATGCTATAACATAACAATAGTGCTTCATGAAGACACAGCCAAAATTTAAAAAAAATTAGTGTTTACTAAAATTCATTCGGTGAAGCTCACTCTGAACATAGATGTCATCATATGAAGTCCTAGGCACTTCGACATCGTACCTTTCGAAGTTAGGCCTTACCCGATCAAAAGAATAGCCTGCATTCTCAGGTGCTCTACCAAGTGCTTCTTGCAAATAATTAGAACTGCCACCAAGTGAATAATACCCTTCATTTCTAGCACCACCCAAAGGTCTCCGAGGAATGTCGGGAATGTGACTTTCGAAGTCTGATCTTACCCTGTCAAATGAATAACCTACATTTTCAGCCGTTCTATCAGGTACTTCTTGCAGATAATTTGAGCTGCCACCTAATGCATGATACCCTTCATTTCTGGCACCACTCAAAGTTTTCCGGTGAACTTCAGCTATGTGCCTCTCAAAGCCAGATCTTACCCTATCAAACGAATAACCTGCAATCACAGATATTCTACCAGGCACTTCTTGCAAATAATTTGGGCTGCCACCTAATGCATGATACCCTTCATTTCTAGCACCGCTCGAAGTTCTCCGAGGAATGTCAGGAATGTGCCTCTCAAATTTGCACCTTACCCTGTCAAATGAATAACCTGCATTCTCAGCCGTTCTATCAGGTGGTTCTTGCAGATAATTTGAGCTGCCACCTAATACATGATACCCTTCATTTCTGGCACCGCTCGAAGTTTTCATGTGGACTTCAGGAATGTGCCTCTCAAAGTCAGACCTTACCATATCAAACGAATAACCCGAATTCTCAGCCATTCTACGAGGAGATTCTTGCAAATAATTTGATCTGCCACCTAATGGACCATACCCTTCATTTCTGGCACCACTCAGAGTTATCATAGTAACTTCAGAAATGTACCTCTCAAAGTCAGGCCTTACTCTTTCAAAAGAATAACCTGCATTCTCAACTGTTCGACAACGTGCTTCTTGCCAATAATTTGAGTCACCACCAAATGAATGCCTTGGCTGCAAAGGTTGCAATGATCTCTGAGAACCTAGACTCATACCATGAGCAAAAGGAGCAACTCTTTCGTGAACTAGTGCTGCATTGTTTAAGTAGCTACCGGAGGTTGGAGTGTATCCATTTGTCAACCCAAAAGTTGATGGCACTGCTTCATTCAGTCTTGAAAATTGATTAGTTTGAGGATAAAAGCTGAAATCTACTGAAGTTGGTAAGTTTTCCACAGCCTCTCGAATCTCTTTAAATGGGATATTTCTTTGTTGTATATAACTCACATCATTTATCCTCTTACGTTTTCCCAAAGCTCTAGGATTGTAGATGAACTTAAAAGTGCTGCACTCACCAAGTGGAAAGGGTTCATCACATCTATTACCATCACCTCTCTTATTGTTATAACCTGGATAATCTTCTTTCCGGAACTCAGCACACTCAACCAATGTCAAAAAACTTTGTATAGCAAGCTCTTCTAAGTTCCAGTGGCTAAATGGAGCATTGGTTTTGTGGTTAACATGAACTTCACCATTGAATTGAAGCAAGCAACTTGCATTCTGGAAGAAACCCAGCACAAGGTTCTTATGCATCCTATTAATTGAGGAGAATGGGCATTAAATGCTTCGATGTCTAAAGTATGATACATAAAAGTTTGACATATTTAAATATATGAGTAAATACTTATTTTAGTCCTTCATGTTTTTTGACCTTACCAATATGGTCTCTCAAAAATTGAAAAATCCAAAATTTCAAATATCGGTCAAACTAGTCCTTTTTATGGTCATTACTTCATTTCAAGTGTTGTAAAACAAGCTAAAAAAGACTAATTTGACTCACATTTGAAATTTTTAGGAACCATTTTGAGTTTTTCAATTTTTGAGGGACCAAACTGGTAAGGTTAAAAAACATAAGGAACTGAAATGAGTATTTACTCTAAACATATAAACCAACATTAAGGTGATGTATATGATGAAGCTGAAGCTGGTGCTTCAATTATATTTCAAGTCTAAAATTCTCCTTCTGGACATACATCTTAATAACTAAAATTAGTGCCATGAGCATTCTTTGGCAGAGGCAAGAAGACAAAGCCCAGCTACATTTTCTAATTAATATCTATTTACATTGGCCTAAAGATAGCACAGCAGAACCGTGAACATATCAAAAAAACCTTTGTCCTTTATAATGCACTTATGTTGTTTAGTTAATCATAACATTGAATTCAAGTAGACAACTTACTCAATCATTGTTGAATTGACTTCCTTCCCATGAAAACCAGCATGAGGGAAGTTGAATATGATTCGATCAAACCGCAGCGCTTCCAAGTAATAATGAAACTTCATTTTGGTTGCATCCACTCCATGTAACAAGCATGCTCCCAACTTTTGTAAATCATCTAAATTTGACTTCGCATGCTTGTATTTCTTGGTAACATCATCTTCATAAACAAGCACAAAATAATAGGAAAGAAAAAATCATATAAAATTTGCAGAGAAATAAACATAGCAAAACTACTTAACATGTACTTGTTTGAGTGAAAATGAGAAGACATAAGTTGGAGGAGCAACAACCAATAATTATTGGATCTTGAATACTCTAACTTCAAAAGGCTATCCATTATTGCAATTCATTTGTTTTTCACCATCCATCAAGATGGTAAAAATTTATATGGTGTTATTTGAAAGGGACAAATTGTCTACTTGAATTACTCGAGTGATTTGTATGCACTCAACCTTTTCAATATATATTGGAAGAGTGCATACCTGAATCCCTTAATTTTACGGAAATAAATAATCATATATTTAACCCTAATCAGATATAGAATTTCTAATTATGTAGACAATCATTTATTTATCTCAATAATCTCAACAGTGTTGATTGTCAATAAATGATTGAGATACTATACTGTGGATGCAAAAAAAACATCACAAGCAATTTCTGAAATTGTGGATAAAGAGAACAAGCTGAAAGCTTTAACGAAATAGCAATGAGTGAAGTTCATTCCTAAAACTTAAAACAATACAAATACCAAATGGATCAAATATTTAAAACCCTATAAAGTGGGCACACAAACTTATAACATGCTACACAATCAAAAGGGAATAATCCCAAATGACAAAATGTTTGTTTTAGAAAGAAAAATCACAAATGTAAAAGCTACATGCTGATCATGTATTCACAAAGCTACGGAAACTTCAAATTTATCCACTGACTAGAACATTGCTTAATTTGATGCTTGAAGAGTCACAAAAGGTAGAAAGACAACAAAAGTAAAATCTTTACACAAACAAACACTTTTCTTATAATTTACAAAACAACCAAGTAAAGATAATAAAATATGGGTCTTCCTAATCAATGCCCTGAATGCACCATTTAAAAAATACAAAAGGGATTATATTGACAAACAAAATCTATCGTTTTTCAATGTATTGAACACATCAATTTCTAATATAAAGTGATACTTTTTAATTCTTTGGCACCGGTCCCATGAAAGAATCCTCAGTAATTGATAGACAAGTTGTTTTTACTTTTTAAATTTGCATTTCATTATATCTAAGAGATAAAAGTGTCACATTCTTCTCTTTTCTCATGTTGTTTGTGATGCACTTGTTGCGTCTCCAGCATAGGACAGGATCATAACTCAATATTAAAAGCAAAAACAAGGACAAGAAAACAAAAAAGCGGATTGTTTACTGGGTATAAATTAAATCCTTTTTAAGAATAAATGAATGTTCCATTGAAACAAAAGTATAGAAAAACCCACAAAACATAATGAACGACTGACCATGGGACGAGTTTAGGACGGTCATATCCGGTCTTATATGACCCTAAATGTTGATCAGGTTTACTCGAACTCGACTCTAGACCCAATGAAACTCAACCTTATCTGGACTCGATTATGATCGAGCCGTACCGGGTGAGCATTTAGTGTCGGGTCCTAGTCACCCCTACCAAACTGGATACACAAGTGGCGAACCATGTAGCTGTGGTATAGTATGTAGGGCTACATTGAGAAAACAACTAACATTTCAAGAGAAAAACCTACACATAAACGTGCTACATAAGCCAAACAAAAAAACACAAGCACAACATAGAAAAATAAAAATAAAAAGTTGAAAAAGATAGAAGATACCATAGGAATCAAAAGATGAAGCAACAATGTTGGAAGGTGAACCAAAAGATTGTGCCAAAGATAATGAGAAAGAGAAATCACCCTCACCCACCAACAGTATCTTATGATCACTGCAATAGTGAGTTACCCATTTTGGAACTTTTCCTACTTGCTTTTTGTTGCAAACCTTTTTTCTCTTCATCCTCTGATAGAAATGGAAGAGAATAGAGATCAATTCTGATATTTGAATCATCATAAATAGTTAAATACCATAATTCTGACGTTTGAGTTTTTTATTTTATTTTTCTTTGTTAATTTATTTTTTAACAGATGTGATAATTAAAATAATTCGATATATGCTTAATTTTAGGTTTGTTTGTAGAGCAAAATGTTATCAAGAGAAATAATCCGATAAAATAGTATTTGTTCCATGAAATTTGTTTTTGAATTTGCACACTGATAGTATATTTGGTGGGAAAATTATTGGAAAATGTTTTTTCTTTCAAAATAGCATTTTTCTAAAATAATTGGAAATATGCTATTTTCCAAAAATAAGTAATTTTTATGGTGTAAAATAAGTAACTATCTTTTAATAATTTTTATCAATATGTTCACATATTTGTTAGTTTGGACATGTCTAGATCAAATGAAAATTGGTTCAATTCAATGAGAAATATAGGAGTTGAGAAAAATCAGACAAAATTATTAGGAAAAAACTATAAATGAATGATTTATCCATAAATATAATTTATGATATAACATCATTCTATCTATGTGGTTGACTCAAATTAAGGTTGGCTTGTAGTAGCTTTTATAAGATTAATGTATATATAAAGTTATTTATATTTGGTTAAAATTTAAACTAAACATTTTATTTTGATTTGTGTTTTATGTCATGTTTATACCTCAACTATTTATAATCTAAAGCTGCTCAAGGTACATTATTAGATTTTGCCCTATTTTCACGCCTAAACATACTTTTTCTTTTTGGTACATTGTATTTATATATTTTTTGATACGTGCCTAAACATGTTTTACTATATTATAAGCGATTTCGTATACACATTTAAATAAATTATTTTTGTTAAAAAATAATCTTAAATTAATACGTTGGCTTCAATTAGCAATAATAAAATATTTAATGTGGAATGTTTTGTATTGATCACTTTTAGTAACTAATTTCACTAATTAAACCAAATTGAGTATGGATCAGACATACTACCAATGTTATTAAACCCGGACCGGTCATCAAACCGGTGAGGGTACTGGTTTAGTGGTTCAACCAGTGGTTCGGTAATTAAACCGCATGGGATTAAACCGGTTAAACCGGACATACATGCTTATATATATATATATAT
>NC_032014.1:23674668-23684189 GCF_001865875.1 Lupinus angustifolius
ACTTTAACACCAATGAGTCAAAGTTGTTTCATATTGATGTTCCATTTCTTCACCATTTAAGTCCAAAGTTTGACTAACGTTGTCTTCAACTAGGTTCACATTCTCCACAGGGTTGAGTTGTGCATCATCATCATCTTCTAAATTTAATTGATCTACAACAATATCATTTTTTCATACATCAATTTTCATACAAGTTAACAATAAAATAAATTAGTTATTAGAACAAAAACTGACAATGCAATAAAAAACATACCAATGTCATTAGATGAGGGTTGAATAGAAATATTTGCAAGATCAATTCGTAAGGCCTCAATCTCTTCATAAGTTAGGAATGGTGGTGACTCCTCCAATATAAAATGAGAATGATCATCAAATGTTTCTAAATTAATTGGATCATAATTTTGATATCTCAAGTGATTCCTGCATTTATTGATTTAGTTATAAATACATACATAGATAGATAGATGTAAAGAAAGACATTTGAGTTCATATATATATATATTGGTTAATACTTTGTTGTAGCCTCAAAACTGAAACATTTACCTACCTAATAGAGACTAAGAAATGAAATTATGCTTATAATCTAACTTAAGGATGAATAAACTATGTTCAATATATAAAACTCCCAATTGAGGACAAAAATATACCCTTTTGGACCAAACCATTATAAATCTATTTCATATAATTCTTCTATATTCTTTCTTTCATTGATTTACTTTCAGTTTTATATCATATCACTTGCGATTTATCTATAACCAATGTGATGATGGTTCAATTTGCTTTAAAATTTCTTATTACAGTGTACATGTTTATTATTTATTTTGGCTAACATCCACTTTTTATATAACAAATGAGCACAAAAATCCCTTGAACTACAAGGGTAGTCCAAATTCCAAAACTTTTTCAATTACATACTAATAAAAGCATGTGAGTTTCTTATATTTATTTGTATCATTACAATTCATACAAACCATAATACATTACTGTTACATGGTATTAAGTGACTAACATTAATAAAATTACATGGACAGAAAGAACCAGTTTTACATGCACCATGTCCAATTATAAATCTGGCCATACTCCTATTTATTTAGAAATCTTATGCAGAAAACATGCAGAAATTTTTTGCAGGTTGGACTTTGTTAGTGTGATATGTTGTTCTTTGTCCTTTGTCCTTGTTTTGTTTGTATGTGATTATACTTTGAAATTATAATTTGTTAGAAGGATACATATGACAATATAATTAACTTTGGCATTTCATCGAACATAATGTAAGCGTAAAGGAAAAAAGATGATAGCAATATCTACACACCTAACTTAACAAATGTTAAGCAAAGAAAGTATAACCATAAACACATAATCAAAATAAAATCACATGATATCAAAGTAGTTAACCAGTGTTGTTCCAAAGAGTTAAATTAAGAAGAAATGGTGAAGGAAGGAAGAGAAGAAGAAGGAAGCTTAGAATAAAATACCTGAGAAGAGAAGAAGGAAGCTTAGAACTTTGATGGTGAAGGAAGGGAGTGTGGAAGTGAGATGAAGAAATGACACGGGGTTCTTTGATGGTGAAGGAAGAAATGACACGGTGAAGGAAGGTTTGGTCGTGTGAAAGTGAAACTGTGAATGAAGAAAAGGCCAAAAGGGGTTATTTAAAATTAAATGTATGAACCGGTCGGTTCAATCAAATTCCGGCCGGTTCACCAGTTTTGACACGGTTCACCGGTTTTTTCCGATTTACATCGATTTTGATACTTAGCCGGTACAACACTTGTTTCGTACCAGTTATGGGATCGGTTTACCAGTTCTCCGGTCCAACCGGCCGGTCCGAATCGGTTTTAATAACCTTGACTAACACGTAATATAAAAATGAGACAATGCTTCTTCATCTTATGGTTATCATGATATTTGGTAGGACAGCCCTGGCAGATAGCGAAATGATGGGCTTGTCACATTAATGATCGGTGGCAGGACGCGAGGCATTTGTTTACGCAGAAGTATTAGTGCACCTTAATGGTGTATTCTAGAATATTTTTATGATTTTAAGAACCTAATTATCATGTTTATTACTGAAAGTGTTCTTAAATTTGTACCCAAAAAAAGTGTTCTTAAATTAAGAATAGCATTGGGATAGTAATGTAATGTGATGTTTGATCCGAAAAAAAAATCAAAAGATTAATTATTCAATTTTTAAGAGTGAAATTTGTTGGGAATGACAATCACACACTTTGAAAGAGATTAGTTTTTTATCCAAAAAAGTAAAAAAAATTAAGAATATGGAAACCATATATTTTCCTACTAAATTTTCCTACAAATCATGTTACTAATAAAAAGTTGATGTAAGTCACAAAATAATATTTTATTTATTAATAATTAATTTATAAATACACATATGGCTTTTGTATGGGTAAGAGAGTATATCATTACTCAATATTCTATACTTATCTGCTCACTGGGACAATATTTAGGGTCGAATATAGCGTCAGGTCTGAGTTCAAAAATTAGACTATACAATATTTAGGATCAAGTAAGGAACAAGTATGACTCGTCCTGACTCGTTCCATGTTTACTCACTTATCATGTTTGTAGCATTCTCTATTCAATTGTGTGTAGAATAATGATATTTTTTTTTATCGAAATTACCATTAATTCTCTAAATTTGTCACCATATTATATATAACTAACAATATATGTACACATCATTTTAGATGTCAAGATAAATATATATAATAATAAATAAAACAGTGAGAAGACTATCTAAATAGTTATGCATTATATATAATTGAGCCTAGGGTCAGACTCGGATTCAAATGTTGTCATATTCGATATTTAAGGTCGGGTTAGCTTCGGGTTTATCATCAGTTCCGAATACAGAAAAACGACCCTACCAACATTTAGGTTGAGTTTGGTTAGGTAGAGTTAGAGAAGAGAGAAAAGATTGAGAGAGAAGTGCAATAATAATGGGAAATTTCTCTCATTTAGTTGAAATGGAAGAAACAAGGGAGAGAGGAAAAAAGTGGATGGATCCACAAAATTTCTTCTCTCCACTTATGAGGAGAAGTGAGAAGAGAAACAAAGAATATACTTGGGCGAGGATCTGTTATTATAAATTGTGTCACAAACTATGTCATAAACCATATCTTAATTAAATTTATAATAAAATTTATAATTTAAAATTATAACATTTATTTTTAATTTATAATAAAACATCATTTTCATGCCCCTTTCTTTATTCTAGATACATTTTTGTAATTTGAACCACAACGTCATCACTCTCTTCTCATTTTCTATCCAAACAAAAGAGAAAGATAAGAAATATTTCTTTTTATTCATTTTCTCTTATACCAAACTTCACAAAAATCTACCGTATTTCTCATCTTTCTCATTCTAACATTTTTCTTTCTCGCCTATTTATCTCTTCTTATTTTCTCTTGTCAACTAAATAAAACCAACTAAATATAGGATAAACCTTAACCGGTCCATACTCATCCCTAAAACCATTGGATAGTCATAAGATACAATTTCTATGTAAATCTTTTACAAAAATCATCTAACTTTGTATTGGGAAAAAACTGGAACACCACGGCAACTTGTGGTGATTAATATTTTTCTAAAAATTAGATTAGGCTTGTTGAACGAGATCCGACCCACTCAGTAAGATAATAAGTTTTTTTAAGTAATACTCAAAAATAAGTCGTGTTAGTCTAATAGAATAAGTAATCCGAACAAATCTTCTCCAAATTGGAACAAGCTCATTCAACAATATAATTGTTTTAAAAACTAACTTAGAAGTTGTGGGGTTAAACTTAAAACGACTAAAGTGATTTTTAGTTTAATAATTAAACTCAAATTATTTTTAATTTGGTTATATATTGTTTTGTAAAATATAAAGTATATAGTATGTAGTTTATTGTGAGAAATCATACAAAATAAGAATAATGAGTTTTCACTACAGAAAATGTAGTTGACATTTATAATTTATGCAATAAAAGGGAAATCTATAAAATATCTCAAAACTTTATATGTTTTGCAAGTAATTCCATAAACTATTTTTTTCTAATTACCTCTTAATCCTATTTATCAACGAAGTTGATCTCTACGTAAACATAATATTAAATTACTAATGATAAGTTTTTTTATCATGTATTTTTAATTATGAATATCATGTCATTATTATTATATTTTAAATTTTTGACATATCAATTACTTTATCATTTTCTCAATCAATTTTTATTTTAATGGTGATTTCTTCCAATCATAGAGATTGACTAATATGCATAATAGTCATTTTGTTTCTTTTGTCACTTATTAGTAATTTAATATTATCTCTATATATGAATTTATTTTATTAATAATTAAAGTTTAAAGTATAATCTATACTATATATAAAGGGAAAATATAGTGTAATTATTATTGTGTAATTTTTGCTTTCCTACTTTATCTTTAACGCTTTAATTTCTAGAAAAAACCATATAATCATATGTAACCCCACAAACATATTAATCACTCTCACACCTTTATTTTATAATTAAAATAAAGACAAAGAAATATAATATAAATTGCATTCAATAAAAAATATAATATAAAGTACATTCAAATAAAAACAAAGAAATATTCTAATTCACCAAAATAAAATATATAAAACTTAAATATTTTACACCAGAAAATAAAAATATAGGTGAACAAACAATGCTTATCGCGAAGTAAAAATAATTTATCATCATTACTTCAAAACTTAAAGTTACCTTTATCCCAAATATAAAATGACACAAGAAACGAACATATTGTATTCTCCGCGGATATTTGCCACATATTACTCTAGGAAATAGGCCAATAAGCCTAATTGACGTTACACTTTTATCAAACAAGCCTTTTAAATCAATATTTTTTGGTATTATAAATATATATTTACTTATGTAACTATTTTAAATCAATATGATAACACACAAAATTAAGAAGATTTTATTTTTTATAAAGAATATAATAGGCGAGATTTGGTATTGAGTTTGGGACAGGGTTGATCTTAACATATTTATGGTCATCCAAGTAAAATATATGACCTTAAATTTATTAAAACAAATTTTATTAGAAATATTTTCAAAAGGATTGAGAAATTTGTGGCTACAAGTTCTTATATACTTTATGTGTGAGAGTTTTACTAACAATATTAATTTTTGGAGACTATCTAAAACTTAACATCAAATCCAGAATATTTCATTTATAAATTTCAAATTTTAACAAGTCTTACAGTTTTGATAATCTTATCTATGTTATCATGTTTACCAAATGAATTAAAAGTAAAGTTATAAAACGTATTAAGAATATTATATAATTTATAAAAATAAACATATTAATAAAATAAAATAATAAAAATATTTTTAAAAATTATTTTTAAATAATGGGCCCCGAATCGTTGTGGGCCTTGGGCAATCGCACTTGCTCATTGTCTGTTAGGTATCAGTAGCCTAAGAACACCTAGAAGGGGAGTTGAATAAGTGTAACGTTTATCAATCACCGCTTCTTGCACCAAAACCCAATTTCTGGAAATAGCTCAGTTAATCGATTAACACCTAGTCTTAATCGATTAACTCATGCACAGAACAGAATGACCAGAGAGGCAGATTGCACAATTATTTAAAAACAATTGAACAAAGATAATACAGATATTTTTAAACACAAACAATAAGCATATGACAGTAAACAAATATCCAAAATATTAGCTACAAATTCAATTTATAACAACAAGAAACTAAAAGAAGATTCAGAGAGAAAAAGAGTGCACAAGTGGATTTTTATCCTGATTCATTTGCGGTCCACTGTAAACTACATCCAGGCCGTCCCTTCTGATATAGGGAGATTTTCTTCTTCACAATATTGATTTAAAGTATGAATACACACACCAATTCAATTACAAGCACATAGGACGCTTCTTTCTTGAAATATAGGACCCCTAAATCCTTGGTTTGACTCTACCCTTCACCTGAGAAAACCTTTCTCACGAAACAGCCTTAGCCAAGATTTTTGTCCTCAAATCAAGACCTCTTAGCCTTGGTGAAGAACCGCAATCTCTATGGTGATATGACACCAAGAGATTAATCCAGAAATACACAAAAACATATTAAACAGTAAGATATATTAAGCACAATAATGCTTGGAATATAAAAAGAAAAGATCTAAAGACTAACCCACTCACTAATCACTCAAGCCATCAAGAATCATGTGAGTTAATCAAACAGAAATCAAATAATCTCTCTATCAATCTATATAATGCATGAACATGTGAGCAAGATAAGAATGAGCATATGAAATATGTAAAAACAGTATGCAAGAATCCAGAACTCAATCCAGCATAAAAACTCTCTTCTCACATATGCAACTCTCTTGCAAAAACAGTAAACAAAATGTAAAATGCTCTCTAAAATCAGCCATATACAATAGAATGCAATGCTGCGATTTTCTGAACGTTGCCTCTTATTTATAGCAGTTTTGGCAGTTAGATTCGTTGCAAACAGTTAAACGGTTAAAACAGAAATCAATTATAACAAATAAAAGACCACAGACCAATTAATCGATTAAGACTACCCGTTAATCGATTAACCATGCAACAAAATGACACAGAAAATAGTTCAAACAGAAAACACTGATTTAATAGAAAAACAGTTGAGTTAATCGATTAAGTCACCATGTTAATCGATTAACTGGTACATTAAAGCACATGTTTCAAAATGTAAACTTCTCATACATTATGCACAACATATATACATGTTCTAGCAATTATATTATGTCTAATATGCACATATAACATGTATGATTAATGCATGAACATACAACTAACTAGATGATATGTATCATGGATATGATATGACAATTAAGATGACTTGATAGGCTAGCACCTAGGTTCATATAACCTATACTCACTTACTACGACACACATCCCAGACTACTTAGAATATTGACTCAAATTATGTCCTAGTCTAGATATGACCAAATGAGCATAAGGCATGTTGATTGTTGAGTCATCTTTAAGCTTTAATATAACCTTGTCTTCATCAAAACATAGGCAAAGAATTGCTAGTGCTATCCTTGACACTTTGTACTTTCAATCTCCCTTTTTTTGATGATGATAAACACCACATCAAAATTCTTCAAATGTTTGATGAATTAGCTTGATGATGAATTTGCATAATGGTTGTTAATGACTGTTTTTCAAAGATACAAAGTTGAAGCGCATTTGCTCCCCTTTAGGTAAGCAATCATTATACGGAAGCTATGTAAAATAACCTGCAAAAACTATTACTCAACCTGCAAAATATATGTAGCACAACAAGCAACCTTTCTCCCCCTTTTGACATTATCAAAAAGATACAAGTATTCAATTCTAGTCAAAAGTCAGGAAAGTTATGATAGTTATAACAAACTGTAATTAATCAATTAATTTTGGGCAAGTAATTAATCAACCAGCTGTAAGAAGCTTGAACAAATGCACAATTTTCACATCATTTAATCGATTAACTAAAGGTCTTAAGCGATTAAATTGACAGCAAACAGCAATGTCACATTTTTAATGGAATGAAGGGCTATGTTAATTCAAATTAAGCATGGAATGATTAAGCATTTGACATGTTTGAGCAGTTAGCAGTAGGCATAATCATTCAATATAATCACATATACCAACCATGATCAAGATCCATTTAAAACAAAGAAGAGTACTATTTGCAACATAATTAGAAGTCAAGTGTGAAAAAGATAATTCAAAATCATTGTAACTGAAAGTGCGCATGTCAAGATAGCACTTTGGAAAGCTTTCTCTATGTATTTAGTTTTGATGGGGACAACTTGTGATTATGAAAGCTTGAAGATCATCAACAAATCAGCATGCTTAAGTCTCTAGATTGGTATTAGACTTAGACTAATAATTAGTTTAGGTTGAGTCTAAGACTTAGGTAAACTCTATATATGTCTCATATGCATAAAACTTTAAATCATGTTTAGTTTTGAGATATGTCATTTATAATATGCTCATGCATCATATAGTTACATGTACATCATATAAATACATGTAATCTGTGCATCCTTGGCATAAACTTAGTGTTGAACATGTATAAATTAAGTGCATAACGTATTTGAGTTTTGTAATTTGAAAATACACTTAGAAATATGTTGTTAATCGATTAAGGCATGATTTAATCGATTAACATAAGTTTTTGAAATGTTGTTGAAACTAACAACTTGAAAAACAGAATCAGTTATGATTTTAAACCGCGTTAATCGATTAACCAAGGTTTTAATCGATTAACTGCGCTGCAGAAATGATTCTTTATAAACTCAGTTTTCAGAACTGAAGTCATAACTTGCATGTTGTATTTTTTAGAGAGTTAGAGCATATTTCGTGTTTAGTGTCGCATCTATATGACATTGCATTTGTGAGATTAGAAAAGAGAGAATTCTATGCTTTAGGATTGAGAGACATTTCATGTTTAATTTCTCACTATTTCACCTCACATGTTCATGCATTCATTGATGTTTTTGTGAAGATTTTGCATTCTGTAAAAACTGTTTTTAACTAATACATTGTCGTTGTATATGAGACTTGTGTTAGAGTTTTAGAGTAAGATCTTAATTGTCTGTTTTGAGAATCATAATTGCTTTAGTTTACTCTATGTTTTTGAAAGTGTTGTAACATTGGGAATCTCAAAGTGTCTTACCACCAACGAGATTGTGGTGTATCTTCGATAGGTTAGTGTTCTTGATAGGAAGAATAGGTTCTTGGCTGGGGCTACACCGCAAGAAAGGTTTTCTTGGGCGGTAGGAAGGGAGTCAAACCAAGGAATAAGTTTCTTTTTGTTTCAAATGAATATCTAAGTGTTGTAATTGGAAGAAGTGCTTGTAAAACATTATTTCAATTATAGTGAAGAAAAATCTCCCAGATCAGCTGGGAGGCCTGGATGTAGTTTGCAAGTGGACACGCAAACGAACTAGGAGTGGTAACCCGTAGTTCCTTACGAAATTTTTGCAATTTTGTAGCTTTTGTATCTCAGATTGAGCCTAAGAGCATCGATGAGGCCATTGAGGATGTGCACTGGGGTATAGCTATGCAAGAAGAGCTAAACCAGTTCAAACGTAATAGTGTTTGGGACTTGTCCCTAAACCTAAAGATCATCCCGTGATTAATGGGACCCGATGGGTCGTCAAAAACAAACTTGATGAATCAGGCTTAATCATTCGAAATAAGGCACGCTTGATGGCCAAAGGCTACAACTAGGAGGAAGGTATCAACTACGATGAAACTTATGCCCCTGTAGCTAGATTAGAGGCCATCAGGATGCTTCTTTCCTTTGCATCTATTATGAACTTCAAATTATTTCAAATGGACGTAAAAAGCGCCTTCCTAAATGGTTACATTCAAGAAGAAGTCTATGTTGACCAACCGCCTGGTTTTGAAAATTTTAAATATCCGAACCACGTTTATAAACTTAAAAATGCACTATATGGTCTTAAGCAAGCTCCTAGAGCTTGGTATGATA
>NC_032014.1:23684289-23691120 GCF_001865875.1 Lupinus angustifolius
TTCCCCCAAATTAAACCCTAGGTTAGGTTTGCCCAATCCTTCTCTGCCCCATCCATCATCAATTTGGGTTCTACATTAAAATGGAGCAAGGTCGCGCGAAAAGGTTCAAAACCCCTGCCAATCGTGGACGAAGACCGGAAGCTGGCTCATCCTCCACTCGGGACCGCGATCACCCTTATTATTCGCTCATTCTGCAAGAGACCCGTTTGGCAAAGTTCCTAGGACGCAAACCCACGTATGTAAGGTATGTCGACTTAACCTGGATGGCGGAACAAAATTTCAGTTTTCCGCATGATATGGAGGCTCAGGGAGCCGTTAAATTTCTGGAATTAAAGGGACAAGTTTACCCTGCTCTAGTTAGGGAATTTTATGCAAATTTCAGATATAAGGATGGTAAATACTGGTCTATGATTTCTGGTAAACTGTTTGAGATTAGTGATGAATTGTTTATGAATGTCGGTGGTTTGTCATCTTCAGGTTATGGACTAGGAGATTGCTCATGGGTTAAGGATAACTTTGATCCTACTGAGGTTTACAAGTCATTTCTTAGAGGTCCTCATCTGTACATTCTGGGTCAACTGACCAAGGCTGGGTCATTATCTGTTGAGAACAGGTTGTTACATTATATCATTGCTTATATTCTGGTACAGAGGAACACAAATCATGCGCAGCCCACTGTGAATGATTTGCGTTTCATGTACGCTGTTAAGCATAATGTAATGATTAATTGGCCTGAGGAAATATTGAAGATTATGAACAGTGTGTCTCTGTCTCAGTCGAAGTTGCTTCCCTACAGTATATTCATTTCACGCATTATGGATTATCTGCATATAGATGTTTCTGACACCATCATTGTTGAGTATACTGACAAGGATCATCTAGTTGGTGAGAGTCTAATTCATAACATGGGTATATACAAGTATGGTACTACTTGGCAATACCAGGAGGACTACACTACTATTGATCTGGAGCTGTCCGATGATGGTGATCAGGATGGCATGGGTGATCAGAATGCTACAAATCAGGGGGAGCCCTCTAGGACAGCATTGTGAGGTTGAGGTCTGCACATCCTATTCCTTCATGTTGTTTTCTATCTCATCATTGTGTGCGAATTCCTCCATAGTTATGACATTGTTGATATTGTTGTTCTTGAAGTATCCAAGTGAGAATCCATGCTTCTTATAGCATTGGTCTATGGTGTGTCCTATTTTATTGCAATAGGTACACACTTTGGTGCCTCTTCCACCTGATGATCTTCCTGAATTGTTTCCAAATCTTGCTTGAGTATAAGATCCTCTTCCTCCTGAATTCTGATAGAATCTTCCTCTACTTCTTCCTCTGTTCCCTCCAATGTTGGAACCATATTCAATGTTGTTGTGATTGTATTCACTTTCAGCAGCACTCATTAATACTCTTACCTCATTATGGTGGGAATGAAGATGCCTTTCTTGTTGAGTCAATAGGTCCAAAGCTTTGTTAATAGTTGGTAAGGGATCCATGAGCATGATCTGTGATCTTACATTTTCATATTGATCATTCAGGCTCTTGAGAAAGCATATCACATAGTCATTCTCCTTATAGGTTCTAACAATGGGGCCAATGTGCAGTTACAAGAACATGGTGGCATAGATCTAAAGTTGTCCAATTCTTGCCATAATCCCTTGATATGTGAGTAATATGCTCTAATTCCTAAATTTCCTTGCTTGTAAGAGTGAATTTCTCCAAGTAATTCAGAGATTCTGAAAATATCTCCTTGGTAGTACTTCTCCTTCAAGTCTTGCCATATTTATACGGTTGTATCCATCCACAGAACACTTTGCGATATTGTTGGATCAATTGATTGTATCAACCAAGATACCACCAATGTGTTGCATCTGTCCCAATTGGAAAAGCTTGGATCATCCATTTGCGGTTTTGGCAGTGAACCATCAATGAAATGCAATTTGTTCTTGGTCTTTATAGATCTTGCTTTTGCTTGGGACCAAGTATGGTAGTTATCACCATTCAACAAAACTGAAACTAGAGTCGCACTAGGATTCTCACTTGGATGTATAAAGAATGGGGATAAAGGATCCTGAGCAGGATTAATCGGTGTTATGGCACGATTATTCATTTCAATGAATGATGATTAATCGGTGTTCTTGGTCTCTTACAGGATCAAAGAAAAAGAAATTAGAAAACAAAACGCAGAGAGAAAGAGAGGTTTGAAGAATGTTGGAGAAAGAAAGAATGCAGCGGTTTTGGCGTGGTAGAGGCTCTGATACCATATTAAACTTATGGTATGCCATCAATGTAATCTATGAAGAAGAGATTTGAATAAAGAAGAAGAAGATGATGAATGGAACTATTTGTATTTCAGAAGAAAAATTGACTTAGTGTTCTTCTGTTTTCTTACTTAGAGAAATGAAGAACATGGCTATAAATAGAAATGAAACTAGCCAACTAACTCCACTCACCTAACTGAAATGGCAAAACAGAAAAACAGAAAGAAACTAACTAATGGGTCAAATACAAACAGAAAGCCCAAAAAGAGAAAAACAATGAGACTCTAAGTTGTTTTCTTCCCAAGTTCTTCTTCTTCATTCCCTTCTATGTTGCAATTGGTGTCTTGAGTAGTATTAGGAATATCATGACCATTGTTTTCTAATAAAAATACAATAATTCTTAGAGTATTAGTAAAATTAAATATAATAGATAGATTAACGTAAATATTGAATAAGGTGAAAATATATAGTTTTTTCAATTTAAATTAAATAACTACATAAGAGAAGGTGGATGAATTATATTAGAGTTTTGTTACCACATTATGTTATTTTCTTTAATAAAAATATGAAATAGAATTCTTCACATATCCTATAATTATATTAATGTTTGAGTGTTACAATAATTATTTTTTCATCATTGTCAGCAATATAACACATTACATACTCTATATACTTTTTTATTATTGATTATAAAAATATACATTGTACAAAAATGATGATATAGTATGGGTATGTACATAGTAGTACCATATACCCTAACAAATTAAGGAGAAAATAACATGTGATAAATGCTTATATGAAATGAGTTTAAAACATGATATTTTTTTATGAGAAGCAGATAGAGTATGAATCAATGCATTATAAGTGTAAGGAGCTGACATGTGATATTTGGGAGGGGAAAAATTGCACTAGCATCTGACACATATCCAATGATAAATCATCAAAAGCTTTTTTATTATTACTATTATTACATACTAATTAAATTTAGTTTGGCCTGTAGTCATCACAGATAAATGTCTAATACCATGTTTTTTGTTTTGAAATTATTAAGAAATGCAATAATGGATTTAATATTAGAGAATAATAAAGTATTTCCTCATAATATGACATAATTTCTCTCCTTAAATTTATTCAGTGTTTGACATGTATCTTATTTTTCTTTTTATAATATATTTTAAAACTTCTTAAAAGAAGAGAAATAAGACATATGTCAAACATTGAATGACTTTAAGGAGATACATTATATCTTGATATGAGGAGATATTTTATTCTCTTTAATATTATTATATTATTATAATACGAAAATAAAATATATAATGTGAGAATGTACACATGAAGGAGCTGAAACCATTTTGTAGGAAAAATAAATGAGAAATTGACACGTGACAATAAATAATGTGAGATAACTTTTTTTTGACAATATAGTTAATAGATGCAATGTTTTTTCTTTTGAAATTATTATTACAAAATCCAATAATAAATTTAATATAATTATAATAAGAAAATGAAATATATAGTGTGAGAATGTACACATAAAGAATTTGAAATCATTTTGGAGGAAGAAAATGAATGAAAAACTGACATGTAACAATAGATAATATGAGAGAACTATTTTTTATTATATAGTTAATATATTAGAATCAAGAAGAATTGAGAATAAAATGTATATACTATGAGTTTTATATACGATTAATGTATCATCTATCATCACTACATTGAGTGTGTACAATTTTTTTTATAATCACAATGCATAAATATTAAACTCAATATAAAGGTGTTTGAATTTTGTTATAAAAGATAAAATATAAAGAAACAATGAGGTTTATAGAACAAATTTAAAATCTTCACACTAACGTTGTAAAGTTTTTTAATAGTGTCACTACATTATCATCTATTGATTTGTATTATTTTTGTTTGAGAGTAAACTATGATTAACATGTGAATATGAATGATTGATTGACAGTATAAAAAAGACTTACTACGCATCTATCTAAGAAAATGGAAGGACTCTTCATTTTTTTTTGTATGAAAGGATTCAAACGTGTATTAATGAGTAAAAAAAGTGATGCTAATCAAACATCCAGTATTCAAATAAGGAACTAGTGAATAATAAGAAATCAAGGGACTCTAAGACACTCTTCAAGAAGGTGTGGAAAGTGAGAATGCAAGCAAAAGGAGAATGTGTAAAATGGGTAACACACTATTGTAGTGATCATCAGATATTGTTCGTGGGTGAGGGTGATTTCTCTTTCTCATTATGTTTGTCACACTCTCTTGGTTCAGCTACCAACATTGTTGCTACCTCACTTGATTCCTATGGTCTCTCATCTTTTGCATCTCTACTATTATTATGATTCTGTTTTTGACTTATGCATCTTTAGCACACTACTATTTGTGAAGATTTTCGAAGTTGCTGCATTTATTTAAGACCTTGCTTAAAACATAGTTTTTATGTGAAATGTAGACTTTGAACATGTCTACATGTCAAAGTTTCCACCTTTGATTTGTTTTTTTTATAAGGTATTCTTTTTTTGTATAACCAATGATATCTCATGGTACTAATCCTAACTCCTTTCGGTGCATGATCATCTCTCTGACCAATGTCGTTCTCATGAATTGAACATTAAACTCTTTTGATATATTTGTGGATTCAATGAAGTCTTTTACCATTAAACCAATGATCTTATTAGTGATAAGGTGTTCTTTTGAATGTAAGTTGTCTTTCCTCACTAAAGGGGAAAGATTATACTTTTTGTTTGATTATATGCCATTTTTTCTTTCAACGAAACATTACATTTTAAAAAGGTTATAATTTTTTAACAATCTGTTCCTACCCGGCGAACCAAAGGTCATATGTTTGGTCACCGAGGTGGGCCCACTTGTGGGACCACCAAAGTTGACCCAAGGGACAGCATGCTTTCCGTACTCCACCAACCTACCTGCCAGCACAACAGACGGGTTGTAGAACGGGTACCAAACCAACCATAGGCTAGAAGACAAGAATGACACAGTGTACAATCCTAACAGACCGCCTGACACGGGAAAAGCAACTCCCGACAACACCTTTGGTCGGCCACGCGTCGCACCACCAGCCAAGAACCCAATGTCAACTCTCACTCCTATAAATAGGGATATCCACCAACAGGAAGTATCTTAATCTCAACTCCTTGATTCTCTAATATTATTCCTATCACTCATTCTCTCTAGCTCATATACTGACTTGATCGTCGGAGAACCTTTTCAGGTACCTCCACCGGCGGGCCCAACTCTCTTGCTTCCTCCTATCACCTTGGCGACCACTTCCTACCCCTTCATCAACACCTGATCCCTCATAGTCCGTATCTTTGTGTTCTGATAAAGAACATTGGTGCCGTCTGTGCTTCCTACTCACACAATGGTAACCACCAGAAACCGAGCTCTATCAACCAGCCAAGTCGAACATGCACCAAGCACCCTTCCCCCACCGAGACACCCATCCCACCAAGCTAGCCATAGCCATCAGACCACTCCAGAACAACAGCCAACCACCCAGCAACTTCTCCAGATGCCGGAACGCCAAGAGCGGCTCATCCAGCAACAGGCCGACGTCATACAGGAGCTCCGCCACTCCAAAATCAACCCTGAAGATCATTCCGAACGCCCTCTTCATGAGAGTAACCATGAATAATCAGCAAACGAGTCACACCCACCATCCCAATCAACCCCACACCACTCTTGTGGTGCTAGGCATCCCTTTACACCTACTATCATGGCTTATCCCTTACCCTCCCATTTCCACCGCCCAACAAACATGGACCAATATGATGGGACGGCAGACCCACAAGACCACCTGGACGCCTTCGAGGCTTCTATGTTATTCCATGGGGCGTCTGACCCCATCATGTGCAGGGCTTTCCCCCTGACTCTTAAAAAAGCGGCCCTTCAATGGTTCACCCGCTTGGCTCCAAACAACATCAACACTTGGCAAACCCTTGCTTCCGTTTTTAACACAAGATTCACAACAAGCAAGGAGCAACCAAGGTCCTCATACACGCTGTCCGGCATCCGCCAAGGATCCAACGAATCCATCCGAGCATACCTCGATCGGTTCAATACCGAGGCTATGAAGGTACGTACCCTAAGCCCCGAAGTAGCCATACATGTCCTCGTTATGGGACTCCAGGAAGGCCTTTTCCGCACGGAATTAGCCAAATACACCGACCTTACTATGGAAGACCTCCGTGCCAAGGCCCAGCAATTCATCAACCTCGAAGAAACCCACCACATGCACACCCATACTGAGCCCCAAACACACCACCCCTCACGGGAAACCAAACGGCCAAGACCACAAGACCTACCCCGCGACTTACCCTCACTGACCAAAAAAGCCAAATACTCCACCTATACCCCCCTGAACGCCAGTCGTTCCCGAATCTTGCAAGAGGTCCTTTCCACTCACCTCGTCCAACTCCCATGCCCCCGCCCTACCAAGCCCAGCCCGCTAGACCGATCCAAATATTGTGACTACCACAGTATGTTCGGCCACCTAACCAATGACTGCACTCAGCTCCGAGATACCATCGAAGAC
>NC_032014.1:23691220-23692437 GCF_001865875.1 Lupinus angustifolius
AACAACGGCGACCTACTCCACGTCCTCAGACGGATTGGCCCCGAGCAGACAATCGGCGCCCATGGAGCCCAGTCGATATCAACACCATCTCTGGGGGTTTTGCCGCCGGAGGGACCTCGAGGACCGCCCAAAAAGATATGTCCGGGAGGTAATGAACGTCGCTGCCAGAGGCTCCCAGCAGAGACAACATTACAGATCCACCCCCCTATTACTTTTGACGACCGCGACTATGAAGGTGTCGTCCGAGGCCACGATGACCCTCTTGTCATCACCGCCAAACTCAACAACAAAAAGGTTAGTCGCTTGTTCATTGATCAAGGTAGCTCGGCTGACGTTATTTTTCAGGATTTGTTCGAAAAAATGGAGCTCCGGGATCGCGACCTCCTACCTTATGATGGACAGCTGGTCGGATTTTCCGGTCAGGGAATCACTCCCAGGGGGTACGTAGAGATTTGGCTTACTATCGGCAACCACCCAATGAGCAGAACCGTCCAAACAAAGTTCTTGGTCGTCCACTGCGATTCTGCATATAACGCCATAATTGGCCGCCCAACTTTGAACAGGCTGGGAGCCATCGTCTCGACACCCCACCTCTGCATGAAGTTCCTCTCCATCAATCTCCAAGTCTGCACCGTCAAAGGAGACCAGCACTCGGCCCGCAGCTGCTACCAGATGAGCCTCCGCCCCCACTTCAACAAGCCGCACGTTCCTCCCTCCAAGAGACCTCGGAGCGTGCAGATGGTAGAGTTGGACGTTCGAGCGGACGAAGGGGACTTCCGACCACAACCAGAAGGCGACAAAACAACTCTACAACTAGGCCAATCCCCAGGGCAGGTGGTATACCTTGGCAGCTCCCTCCCACCAAATCAAAAGTCCCGACTGGAAACGTCGCTGAAGGCCAACCAGGACCTCTTCGCCTGGTCTGCAGCGGATATACCAGGCATCGACCCTTCTACCGACTGACGACAAAACCAGGAGCTAGACCAGTGGGGCAACGAAGACGAAAAATGGGGACGGACAGGGCCAACGAAGTTGTTTCTAAAGTAGCCCCGAGTTGCTGGAGGCGGGGTTCATCCGCGAAATCACCTACACCACATGGTTGGCAAATGTCGTCTTGGTAAAGAAACCCTCAGGGAAATGGCGGATGTGCGTGGACTACACAGACCTCAATAAGGTATGCCCTAAAGACTCTTATCCTCTCCCAAACATTGATCATT
>NC_032014.1:23692537-23694369 GCF_001865875.1 Lupinus angustifolius
GAAGATCATATTTCCATTTTGGAAAGCATTTTTCAACAACTCCGCAAACACAACATGCGGCTAAACCCCGAAAAATGTCCTTTCGGAGTAGAAGAAGGCAAGTTCCTCGGCTTCCTTCTAACCAGCCGAGGAATCGAAGCAAACCCTTCCAAGTGCCAGGCAATCATTGACATGAGAAGCCCCCGCACAGTCAAAGAGGTCCAACAATTAAACGGGCGGCTAGCCGCGCTGTCCAGGTTCCTCCCATCTACAGCGAAACATTCACTGCCTTTGTTCCAATTGCTGAAGAAGAGTAAGAAGTTTGAGTGGACTGAAAGTTGTGAAGCGGCGTTCNTTCGACACTTTCAAGCAGTATCTAGCCGCCCCACCTATTCTCTCCAAGCCACTTCCAGAAGAAATCCTATATGTATATCTCGCCGTATCTGATGGGGCGGTGGCGGCCGTACTGATCCGAGAAACAGCGGAAGGTCAAACTCCGGTCTATTTCACAAGCAAAGTCCTACAAGGCCCGGAGTTAAAGTACCAAAAACTAGAAAAAGTGGCGTATGCGTTGTTGGTCGCCGCATGAAGGTTGCGCCAGTACTTCCAATCTCATACAACAATCGTCAGAACTAATCAGCCAATCAGGCAAATCTTGCACAAGCCAGAGTTAGCCGGGTAGATGATCGCATGGTCGATAGAACTTTCCCAATTCGACATCCGTTTCGAACCCTGCACGGCCATCAAGAGCCAGGTCCTATCTGATTTCGTGGCAGAGCTAGCCGCACCAGAGGGCGCTCCAGAGCAGATATGGACCATCTTTATCGATGGGTCTTCTAACCTGAAGGGCAGCGGGGCTGGCATTCTGTTGGAAAATGGGCAGGGAGTAACCATCGAGCATTCCCTTACTTTCACACCAACATCAAACAACCAGGCAGAATATGAGGCGTGTATTACCGGGCTGCAGCTGGCAAAGGAAGTAGGCGTCCGAAAGGTATTAATTTGCAGCGATTCTCAATTTGTTGTATCTCAAGTTTCAGGTGCATATCAAACCAAAGACGCCCTCCTCGGGAAATACCTGCTCAAAGTAAAGGAACTCATGGCCGACTTTGACGAAGCAATCATTCAACATGTACCCCGAGAAAGCAACGCCCGAGCCGACATTTTGTCCAAATTCACCAGCACCAAATGCCTCAAGAACAATCGGTTTGTCGTCCAAGGAACAATCTACCACCCAAGTGTCTTGGCAGTAGAACGGATAGAAATCCCAGATAATTGGATGGCCCCCTTTATCCGATATATCCTCCACGGTGCCGTGCCTCCCGACACGAAAGAAAAACAACGGTTCCTCAGACGTTCCTCTTGGTATACCCTGATCCGGGGAACGTTATACCGACGAGGATTCACCGCCCCCTTACTCAAATGCCTTGGTCCAGAACAGGCGGACTATGTCCTCAGAGAAGTGCACGAGGGAAGTTGTGGGCATCATTTGGGCGCCGCCTCACTCACTAAGAAGGTACTACGTGCCAGGGTACTACTGGCCCATCATAGAAAAGGACGCGGCCAACCTCACTCGAAAATGCACCCGTTGCTAGTTGTTCGCCGACCTCCACAAAGCCCCACCAGAAGAACTAACCACAACGCAAGCACCTTGGCCTTTCTGCAGGTGGGGCATGGACATCCTGGGGCCTTTCCCGCAAGCAGCAGGGCAACTGAAGTTTTTGATTGTCGCCGTCGATTATTTTACTAAATGGATAGAGGCGGAAGCCTTGGCTACTATCACCTCGGCAAGCATCCAGAAATTCACCTGGCGAAACATAATCACTCGCTTTGGCATCCCATCCGCCATAGTA
>NC_032014.1:23694469-23694678 GCF_001865875.1 Lupinus angustifolius
AAGCAAACTGGCCAGATCAGCTCCATCACGTTCTGTGGGCATACCGAACCACTCCACACTCAACGACCGGCAAATCACCGTTCAATTTAACATACGGCGCACAAGCTATGATCCCGGTCGAGATAGGAGAACCTACCTGGCGGACAATTCAATTCGACGAGGGCAATAATCAGTCCCTCCTCAGAAACAACCTTGATGAGGTAGAAGAA
>NC_032014.1:23694778-23707187 GCF_001865875.1 Lupinus angustifolius
CTTACACCCAAAGGGCCGGTCTTCGCCCCCTTTGCCTGGTACCAACTATTATTTCAGCCCACACCCAAAGGGCCGGCCTTCACCCCCTTTGCTTGGCGCCAACCATGGTTTTTTACCTACATCCAGGAGGCCGATCTTCGCCCCCCTTCTTTTTGCCCAATACCAACTAGGGTTTTTAACCCCGTCCAGGAGGCCGGCCCTCGCATACTAAATTGGCATTCGCCTGGCTAAACGCTGGCAAATTGAGAGCCAAAACCATCATGTTCAAAACATACAGAAAATGCCACGCAATTGATTATACAACATCACACAAGAATATTAAAGGAGAAAAGAGCTAAGTTCTTCATTAAAGCCGAAAACGAGTTACAAGGCAATCAGAAAGAAAAAGAAAAAGTTACAGGAAACTCAAAGTTTAAATTACAAAGGCCCCCCACCCTGGCCAGGAAAGGACATCAGCGTCGGCTCACCATCATCACCCCCCATTAACAGGCGCCCGTCTTCGACATAGGCCCCCAGCTGCATCCAGGACCAGTCTTTGTCTGGATACGCCAAAGCGAGTCGAGACTGAGCACTCACCCAAGCATCCGCCGCAGCCTCACCCACGGCCTGCTCCAGTTGCTCCTTCTCTTCCTCCAGTATCCGCACCCGAGCCTCTCGAGATGTTTTCTCTTCATTTAATGCATGTACCTGCCCAAGAAGTGCAGCATTTTCTCGCACAACAGCCCCAGCGCGGGCATTCCAAGCCACAGACTCCTCCTCTCGCCGATGAAGCGCTTCCTCCTTAGCACGAACGGCCCCCTCTGACTCCATCACTTGGTCGGTCAATTTTAACTTGTCACTTTCCAAAAACCCCACGCGAGCAGACAGATCCGCCACCTGGGCCTTGAGAACCTCACCCAACCTGATTAGCTCCGCTTTCTCAGCAGCATGGGCTTCAGCCAGTCGTTGCCTCTCCGACTCATGTGCAGCTCGGAGTTTCGACGTCGCTGCATCCGCCACCCGCGCCTTCAGGACCCCGTCCACCTCCAGATACTTTTGGATGGAGGCAATAAAAACGGCACTCCCTTTCACGTTCTGCAACAAGACGGACAGAGGTACCTTGTCAAAAGTCTCCTTGGCATTGGCGTTAAGGAGCGCCTGTTCAATAACCCGGGGGACGTTGACAGGGGAGATACGATCTTGACCCCCCCTAACCCCCCTCTTCCTGGTCGACTCGGATGGACGACCAACCTCTTCTCCAGCTGGCTGGTCAGAAGATGGGGGCACCGAAGGACCGGCTTCGTCCCCAGTTGATGCGGGCGGAGGGAGCCCGGCAGTTTCGACAGAAGGAACTGCTTCAGTTGATACGGCTGTTGGCGTTTCGGGGTCGTGGACCAACTCTTGTTCCACCTCATTCTGGGGCGGCCCCCCACTCTCTGAAGAAGGCGGCGTACTTTCCTGGCGGGAAGACCCCTCAGTAGGACAGGGACCAGGAGATAACGTCCTTTGACGCTTGGAAGAAGCAGCATCCTTTTTAGCCAAGGCAGCGGCAGCAGTCCTCTTCAAGAGAAGACTCTTCCTTAGCTTCTCACTCATTTTAGTCTTTAGGGCGACTACACAAAAAGGAAGCAAAATATCAATAAACAAGATAGACAAGTACAGACCAACAAAGAACGCAAGATAAACCCGGTCCATCCACCGACAAGATCCACTAAGACACCGCCCCCATCACGGATCGTCGAGCAAGGAAGGATGCCCCCCTCGTCAATCCAGAAGGATATGAGTTCAGCAGCCTTTGCCTCCTCCGGATTTAAGTCTCCAACCTCCACCAAAAAGCCTTTTGCAGGGCACTGATGGATTTCCCCATTCCAGGCAAAAGGAAACCTCGGCTCAGAACAGAAGGTTACCTGGGTTTTTGAAGAAGTTGAAAGAATCCAAAAGGAGATCACACGAAAGGCAAGAAATGGCAGAGTGAATTCAAAGGTTTTTAAAATGCGTAAAAGTGAAAGCATCACGAAAACCTCTACTTATAGAAGAACCTGGACCATGGGCCAAAAGAACAAGGCTCATCCATGTCCTCATCAGAACCGCAGAAAAACACTCGAGTGCGATCCAATGGAAATCCGACAGACACCAATCGTTCCACGCCCGCCGAACACTAACTTTGAAGTACCTACCCTTCCATTTCTTCTCGTTTCAAGAAAACGGCGTCAACAACCCCCGTTTTGGCCGAGAAATCAGACTTGTCCAGCCATGGCGTCCCTCCTTCTCTTCATTAGAGTTGGTGCGATGTCCGACCCGAAACATCCAGAAAAACAGCTTCAGAGTGCAAGGGAAGCCCACCGCTCGACACATGATCTCGAAAGCCCTAATAAACCCCCACGAGTTTGGGGTCAGTTGGCTTGGTGCGAGCTGCAAGTGCGCCAAAACTTGAATATCCCACTCCTCTAGTGGGAGACGAAGCCCCAGGCGCCGGACATACGCCTCATACATGAAGAAAGTATACTTATCTTTCCTCTCCTCAGCAAAGTCGTAACAGACCCTCTCCACCGTCCGAGCGCCAAACCTCATGAGGACCATCCGCCATAGAAAAGACCCCATCAACCAATAAGATCGCCCAACGGAGCCACCAGTTAAGACGCCAAAACGGACCCCTCACCCAAATCAAAGGAGGCTCATTTCAAGTCTCCCAGCATACTCATCCAGCATCCTGGCAGACTGGGGGCAACTGTTCCTACCCGGCAAACCAAAGGTCATATGTTTGGTCGCCGAGGTGGGCCCACTTGTGGGACCACCAAAGTTGACCCAAGGGACAGCATGCTTTCCGTACTCCACCAACCTACCTGCCAGCACGATAGACGGGTTGCAGAACGGGTACCAAACCAACCACAGGCTAGAAGACAAGAATGGCACAGTGTACGATCCTAACAGACCGCCTGACACGGGAAAAGCAACTCCCGACAACACCTTTGGTCGGCCACGCGTCGCACCACCAGCCAAGAACCCAATGTCAACTCTCCCTCCTATAAATAGGGATATCCACCAACAGGAAGTATCTTAATCTCAACTCTTTGACTCTCTAATATTATTCTTCCTATCACTCATTCTCTCTAGCTCATATACTGACTTGATCGTCGGAGAACCTTTTCAGGTACCTCCACCGGCGGGCCCAACTCTCTTGCTTCCTCCTATCACCTTGGCGACCACTTCCTACCCCTTCATCAACACCTGATCCCTCATAGTCCGTATCTTTGTGTTCTGATAAAGAACACAATCCAATATTGATTTGTTTTATTTTGTTCTCCTCGTCCTTCCGTTAATATTTTAGTATTTTTATGTAGTTATCTTGAATATAGTGAAAGGTCCTGTGTTAAGTTTCCATTAGTGAATATGCTATAAGTGACTAGTGACTAGAATGTAGGCTTTTGAATTTTTGTTATGTTTCTGGTTAAAAGAAGCATTTTGCCATCTGGGTTTATTTCCTTTGGTTTGTCTAGCCTAGCATGATTTTGTAGGACAATATAAAGGGACATAAATATTTGACTATTACTTGGAATTTTATATTATTTTAAGCTATAGAAATGAACTGTGCCCAAACTTGTCCTTTTTTCTACTTTTCCATTAAAGCTTTCATCCATATTCTGCTTTACCACAATTACAGGAATTGCTTTTAAAGGTGTATTTTTTCTTGCATTCATAGGAGAGTATCTCAATGAGCACTGTATGGATTTTTGTTTTATGTTTGGTCAGGTTTTTTAATATTCTAGGTGAAGTAAAATCAAAGAGAGGAAATAAGGGATACCTTTAAAGTTAGATAGATCAAAATCCAATTGATTTGTCAATTGTTGCTCCCCCAATTTCCACATTTCCATTCTCACTCCCTACAAGCACACCCTTACTTAGTTTCTGGTACACAAGGGGACACGAAAAGCCACAAGGGAGACACATCGTCTTGGACCAAAACCTTAAGGTAATGATTTCTTGAGCTTATTACACTTATAAACTCTTTCACTTTTGTCCTCATATCCAATATGAGACTTCACAATTGATCGATTTATATTCAACTTCCTCATGCTGGATTTCAAAGAAAGGAAGCCAACCCAAAAATGATTAAGTAAGTTGTTCATATGAATTTAATTTGTTGATTATTTAACATGCCATGAGTATATATTATAAAGGACAATAATTTATTTAAATTACTCGGTTCTGCTGTGTTGCATTTAGGCCAAAAATAAAGAATAGATCTGAATAGAAAGTGTAGCTTCACTCTATGTTACCTATGTGGAAGATTGCACTTGGAACTAATTAGTTATTGATCATGGCTGAGTCATGATGCTAATTTAATTATTCGATGTAAGAATGAGGTTGCAACTAAGAGGGGGTAAATTAGTTGACTTAAAAATTATGGCAACTTTTTCAGCAAAAACAAGAGTTAACGTGCAGCGAAAAATATATGCAGAAAATAAAAAAGAATAAATCAAAGAGATAAGGGGTAGACCATATTTTCTTAGTACCTTTCTCAACCCATTTAAATTTTCCTAGGGGTACACCATATTTTCTAATCATGCATGTGTTTGGCATATGCCCATGAATTTTACAGTATGTGCATATGGGTTGATGAATGTGTACCCTAGATTTTTCAAATGCATGGATACTTTTCTTTTGAAAGATTATTTTCTTTTGGACACTTGGTTTCTTGAAACCATGGCTTTTTGAATAGTCAAGACCTCTTCGGTCTGTTGAGTGTCTTTGATCATTGAAATCTTTTCTAAGCTTTTACCACTCTTGTTTAGCTTATTAAGTTCAAGACTTAATGTTGATACTTTGTTTTCAAGAGTGACACATTTTGACAAGAGGATGAAGAAGGTTTGTTTCTAAATGTAGCTAATTCAGACTTTTGTTTTAGAAACATTTTTTGTTAATTTGACATATTCATCATGAAAATCATTAAATGCAGATTGAAGTTCAGAAGAAGAAAATAGATTAGAGTCGTTTACCTCTTCATTATCAGAATGATGAGATGCCATAAGTGATAGATGTGCTTGCTCTTCGTTTTCTATTTCAGAAGCAGAACTGATATCATTATCTTCCCAAATAATGTATGCTCTTCGTCCAGTCTTTATATCATTATTTCCTTTGAAAGAACCCTTTTTCAAATTTGGACAATCCATCTTCATGTGACCCGGTTTGCCACATTCAAAACATATAAAGTTTTGACTTGAGGTAGATGCATCAAAGAGATAAGGGAGAAGAGAGTACACAATGATTTTATAATGGTTCACCTTCTTGTCCACCGAAGGCTACGTCCAGTACTCTTGTATCGCAAGAGATTTCTTCACTAAGAATTATGAGTTGTAATTACAATATCTCACCCCGAGATTTCTATGTACCTTACACACTCCTTAATTCTTATTCACTCTTGGAAAACACATTTCCAAGTGATTCTAATCCCCTTTCTTTTTATACCCCGTGAAAGAAAGTGCAACAATATTGAAGAATGTACAACAATGGCAGATTGCCTTTACAAGCTTGCAATCCAATCAACTCTTTAAGTATACTAAATAATAATGCTCATTTAGAAAAATTTGAGACACTTCTAAGCAACTTCAGAAAAATAATTTTTGAAAGTTTGAGTGCTAGTTGCAAAAAGTGTAGAGAAATAACTTCAGAATAAGTTTAAGAGCTTTTGGAAATTTTATAAGAGTTGTGTATTGTTGTGTGTTTGTGTTGTGAAAGTTAGAGCCTTTATATAGACTTTCGAAACACCCATGGTGTCTTTCTGAAAGTGTAGGAGTTGTTTGAAGTGAAGAGATTTCCTTTGGAGTAAAAACATTTCATTTTTGAAATCTGAAATCTCATGAAACAGCTCGCAGTAATCGATTACTAATAGTGGGTAATCGATTACCCAAACTCTCTGTTCACTGTTCTTTTAAAAAAACGAATTAGAGTAATTGATTACACCATTTGGGTAATCGGTTACTCAACTTTTTCAAAACTGGTAATCTGTTACTCAAAGGCAATAATGGATTACTCTGAACAGTTTTAAGTTGGATAACTCTTTTTCTCACACACGTAACTTGTTACTTATATGAAGTAACCTGTTACACACTATTTTTGAAAAATGTTTTAAGTATTTTTAAAGTGTTTTATTTTTCTTTAAAAATAGTTTTAGCAGTATTACTTTGTATATTTAAGAGTTTTAGGATAGAAGTACCTATAGAGACTTAATCTAATTTTCTTGAAGCTTTAATCTTCTTTGTCTTTTTTTTGGTGATGTTGGTATCTTCATCAAAACCTTGCCAAGATCAGGAGCAAAGATCTTCTTCACATGATGTTTTTGTTTCATGATAGTTATGAATATCCAAGATTGTGTGTATAGGAGTTCTTGTCAATCCTCCATGTGATTGTATGTGATGATTTTAATGGCCTTTCCTCCTAAATTAACAGAATGCATAGGGCACTTGTTCATGGCTTCTTTAAGAATGCGAGTTGATTGCTTCGACCGAACGGTGAAATCCATGTTAATATAAAACAACACCTCCATTTAGTGACTGGAACATAAAAGAGGTTGCAACCAAAAGCTCATTGACATTGATTGAGAGTGTTGAATTCAGGAAAGAAGATTACCCATGTTATAACAATAAGTGAGGCGATGGTTATTGATGTGATCAACCCTTTCCACTTGGTGAATGTAGCACTTTTAAGTTTATTTACAATCCGAGAGCTTCGGGTAAATGTAAGATGACGAATCACATAGCTTCTGAACAACAAAGAGATATGCCATTTCAAGAGATTCAAGAAGTTGTGCAACAATCACCACCTTCAGTTGATCTCAAGTATGATGCTCAAACTAGACAAATTTCAATATATGGTGGCTACTTGAACAATGCAGCCATTCTGCTCCTCGTGTTCTCTATTTTGGTGGCTTACGGACGAGTCATTCGATGTAGTTCAGCTTATGATCCGAGTTGAGTTTCTGAGAGACTATTGCAGCCATTCCAATCATTGTAGCCAATGCGGTCATTCCAATCATTGCAGCCAATGCGGTCACAACAATCTTCCGAAAATGAATGAACATTTTGATGACAGAGAGAAGGATGTTTGTTGAGTCCTGATCACATAGTGAATAGAAGTCTGATTTTTTTTTGGGTTTTGGGTGTCTTTTTCATGTTTTTTGCTATGATCTAGCTACCTCAAGTTATACAGCTTATAGTTTTGTAATCAACAATTAGCGTAGTCTACTAGAGCTTCCAGTTCAACATTGAATATTGAAACTAGAGAAAGAAGTAACCATAAGGGTCATTATCAAGCCTCAGAAATGATATTATTTGCTTGTGTGATTTCTGTCTCCCTTTCTTTCTATATTTACTCCTAAAACATATTTTTATGTGAAGGCTTTCCACCTTTCGGTAAGATAGCATGACCAAAGTCATGCTTATAGAATCTCTATCAATATGGTAACAATAAAGTCCAAGACTTTTCAGCTTAGCACTTATCTAATTATCAACATATCCTGTAATCAAAGAGTTGATCATGTCATCAATGTAGTCAAAATAACGGTCTATCGCATAAGATCGTACGATTTTACACTTTGTTGTCAATCGCGAGGCACAATCTTGCTGAAAAACGATGTTGCCATTGATGCTGGGATCGTTGTGGAAACCGTAAAAATCGTGAGATCGTTACAATTCTTTCGTTTCTATTTCAATTCCTCTCACATCCTTTTTCCTTGTTGAGTTGCAGAAGTAGATGTCATTCTTCACATCTGTGACTTCTTCTCATCATTCTAACTATTTGCTGTAGGGTGAGTGCTCCCTAAGGTATGGAAGCAATTGTTGAGGTTGAAGAAGGGATACTGAAGATGATGAAGAAGGAAGTCCTACCGCTTAATATTCTTACTATTGGCCTAATGTCTTTAATATTCTCACTACTTAAAAGAGGCACTAAAGTGGGCTTCCAAAAGTCTTTTAAGTATTCTAACCATTTGCTCTGTACTAATTTTTACTCTATTTTTATTAACAATTATTAGTATGTTAGTATTTGTTGTGAGCGAGATTTGAATCATCAAACCACATTATAATTTCTTTTTTATTATTTTTAATTTGCTTTGGGTGATGCTCGAACCACAACCTCCTTCACTCCATTCTTTAAACTTCTTCAACTTAATCATCACACCATTCCGAAAATTATATATGTACTAAGGAAAATATGATTTCATTTTCATTTCATTTTTCTCTAGCATTTCTATTTTCTCTTGTATTATTTCATTTCTTTTATGTTTGAAGATCCAATAGAATGTAAAGTATAATTAGAAATTAAAAACAATGGACACATGATAGAAATTTCAATTTTAAATTGAATTACATTACTTTGGGGCGGGTTCGAGTTAGGGTCTTTGCTATACCAAACTCGAACCCAAACCCAATCACATTGGGTTTTCCACGTTAATTTTGGGTTCGGTTCGAGCGAGTATCCATGGATTCAGTTTTCATTGTCATCCCTAGTTATATTTTCTTCATTTTGCTTATGGGGGTAAGTCTATGTATATTTACCCTTCTCAGACCTCATTAAGTCAAAATCTCATACACTGAGTAACCTTTTTGTTATAATACATATGTACTTATATTTGTATATATATATATATATATATATATATCATAGTAATGTCATCTACATTTTACACTAAAAACCTGTTATTTTTATGTAATACTTAATTTTTTAACCTCAGTAAGATCTTATAATTCATGTTACAATCACACGTTTTACATATTTACATACCCTCTATAATCTTATTTAAGATCTTGATTTTATCAATCACTTATGTCATCATTATTTCTACTATGGTTATGATATGTTGGTCAATTTTATAACTTAATAAATTTATTATTTCAAGATATAAACTAAAATCTACAAAAAAAAAAATAATTTTCTTATTAGTGATAATGATAAATTAAATTTAGAGATATAATAAAGTTATGATGTAAGTTGAAAATATAAATTATTAATTAGAATATAATAAGGCAAAAGTTAATTTATATCACATGTCTAATTCCTTTTATAATAACTAGTGTGACGATAGATACTTTGTGTCTGCCGATCTACATTTATATATTTAAGTTTTATATATTTTATTTTGGTAAATTATAATATTTTTTAAATTGAATATACTTTATATTTAATTTTTATTGGAGCACTTTATATTATATTTTTTGTCTTTATTTTAATGGTCAAATTAAGGTGAGAGTGTGATTAATAATTTAATATATTGGTAGTGATTATATAATTTTTTGTAGAAATTAAAAATTGTTAAGGGAAAATAGTAAAAGTATACAATGGTGATAGTTACATCATGTTTTCGCTTTATATATACTAGTGGTGATAGGCACTTCATGTCTGCTAGCCTAGATTCATATTTTTACAATGTCAATTTAAAATTTATATATTTTATTTTGGAGAATTAGAATATTTTTTTGTATTGAGTATACTTTATATTGTCTTTTTTATTGGAGATACTTTATATTATAATGTTTTATTTTATTATAATGCTAGAGATGCGGTTAATAGGTGGTGGTGGTGGTTACATACTTATATATAATTATATGGTTTTTTTGTAGAAATTAAAAATTTTAAGGGCAAAGTAGAAAAGTGAAATTACACCATGGTAGTTATTTCATGTTTTCCATTTATGTATAGTATAGATATAGAGTAGAATTTATCATGGAAAAGTATTCCAAAACTACATGCTAAAGGTCTTGGATATGTTGATGAAATGGGTCATTGTATCATAGTCTCACCACACCTGCATGGCCAACGATTTTTATGTTGATCTTTTTTTTTTTTATCGATAATTGTTAGTATGTTAGTTGTTAGTACTTTTGTTGTGGGTGAGACTGCACACTCTCAACCTCCTACACCCTACCATCTAATCACCTTATAACTCCCATTTTTGTTGATGGTGGAACTCAAACCACAACCTCCTACACTTCAATTCTTATGATCACTCTCTTTACCATCAGACCACCTTATGACTCCTCTTAAGTTGATCTTTTCAAAGCTTTAATACCCAAATGAAATGTTAGTCGGAAAATTTGACCTTATTGTTCACAAATCACAAGTACTTGTTTTGTATTTAATGTCTTGATTTGGATACAATGATGCTCTATGTTTTTGTTTTCTAGAGACGACGGTCTAATTTATTCGCTTTTACGTTCTACTCCGTATAAATCTAAGTTTCTCTTGAATCTTAATTTTCTGATTTTAATAACTTCCGACTCTAATGTGTTTTAGAATATTTATTAAGGGAAAAGGACAGATTAAAATACATTATTGTGGATAATGAATTAATTAGAGGCTTATGGATTTTTTTGTATAGCTTCCCACTCCGCACAATATTTTTTGTATATGGAATTTACATTTTTATTCCATAGACTCTTCATCTCCCAACACATAAATTATATTCGGCAAAACTAGTTTATAGATACAAGTTTGTAATTGTGAATTTGTAACTTATTATTGTGAACAAATGAACAATCAAATAGTAAAGAGTATAGAGACAAGAGAATAACACAAGAGATTTGGTAATGAGGTTCGGCCAATTGTGCCTACGTCTCCGGAAGCGTTGAGCGGCTACCACTATATATTATTAAAGAATTAAGATTAGTGTTTGACTTTTCTTCTCCTTGTTATATTAGGTTTACATAACATAATTATAGATAGCCCTCTATCCAAACCCCTTTACATCAGTCCAAGTCCATAACTTGTATTGCTGTTATTTAGAAATACGAATCATTGCAGAACAATCTCCACCTTGACGAATATCATCAATCTCCATCTTTCACCATTGGGTTGGGGGCGCTCCATAGTCTAGCATCAGTGAATGTTCAGCAAGCTCAGGAAATGCCTGATTGTCCATGGTAACCGGTTTGGTTAACATATCAGCTGCATTTTCTGAAGTGTGAACCTTCTGCAATAGTATATGCCCACAAGCTACCAACTCTCTGATCTTATGAAATCTCAAATCAATATGTTTAGTCCTAGCATGATACATCTGGTTCTTTGCCAAGAAGATAGCACTTTGGTTGTCACAATGCAGCGAAACTCCACCTTGCTCAATGCCTAACTCATTTACTAGTCCCATAAGCCACAAGGCTTCCTTAGAAGCTTCACCAGCTGCCATGTACTCTGCTTCAGTTGTGGACATAGCAACAACAGACTGAACTGATGATCTCCACATAATTGGTCCACCTGCAAGGGTGAAGACAAACCTCGTTGTGGACCTTCTATCATCCAAGTCTCCTGCATAGTCCGAATCAACATAACCAATAACTGAAGGCTTACTCTGTTGGCTGCCAAACATGATACTGAGACCTGTAGTCTCCTTCAAATATCTGAAAATCCATTTGACTTCTTCCCAATGTTACTTCCATGATTTCGACATGTACTTGCATACTTGACTAACTGCTTGTGCCAAGTCCGGTCTAGTACAAACCATAGCATATATCAAGCAACCTACTGCACTGGCATATGGAACATTTGACATGTATTTCTTCTCTTCGTCTGTCTTTGGACACTGATCTAGGGAAAGCTTGAAGTGATTTGCCAATGAAGTGCTCACTACTTTAGCATTTCTCATAACAAATCTCTCTAAGATCTTTTCAACATAGCTTTGCTGGGAGAGCCATAGTTTTCTAGCTCCCTTATCCCTGTGAATCTCCATCCCAAGAGTCTTCCTAGCTACCCCTAAATCTTTTATATCAAACTCCTTACCTAACATGACTTTCAACTCATTGATATCACTCAAATGATTAGCAACAATCAACATATCATCAATATAAAGTAAAAGAAAAATAAATGAACCATCGTCAAGACTTCTCACATAAATACATCATACTCACAACGCTTATAACCAAGCTTCAACATATAAGTGTCAAACCGCTTGTACCACTGTCTGGGAGACTGCTTCAACCCATATAGAGACTTCTTCAACTTGCAAACCAAGTGACTCTGTCCAGCTGCACTGAACCCCTCTGGTTGTGTCATGTAAATTTTCTCCTCTAATTCACCATGGAGAAAGGCAGTCTTCACATCCATCTGTTCTAAGTGCATATCCCAGCTGGCTACCAAGGCAAGCACTGCCCTGATAGAAGTGTGTCTCACCACTGGGGAGAAAATCTCATTGTAGTCGATCCCCTTCTGCTGTGAATACCCTTTTGCTACAAGACGAGCCTTAAACTTTTCTCCTTCTTTTTATGATACTATTGGCTTCCTCTTGTACACACACTTGCACCCAACTGCACACTTGTCTGGGGGCAATGGAACAAGCTCCCAAGTTTGGTTCTTCTGTAAAGACTTCATCTCCTCCATCATGGCACCCATCCATTGTTCTTTCTTTTGGCTGTTTATAGCCTCTTCAAAGTTACATGGATCTCCT
>NC_032014.1:23707287-23728437 GCF_001865875.1 Lupinus angustifolius
ATGACGTCTATCCCTGTCTCTAGCAAGTAGATACTCCTGCACACCTGAACTCTCTGCCTGAGAATCATCATGTTCTTGACTTGAACTAGTGCATGGTTCCTTGCCTTTATTCACCTGAACCATTTCATTGCTCACTGGAATCATATTTGATCCCAAAGTCTCTCCATTTGGCCTGGCCACTTCTGTCAAACACTACATCTCTACTCAACACCACCTTTCTCGAAACTGGATCCCAAAACTTGAACCTCTTCACACCTTTGGTATATCCAATGAAGATATACCTCTTTGACTTATGATCAAGTTTAGATCATTCATCACTGGGTACATGTGCATAAGCAGGACAACCAAATATGTGTAACATATTATAATTGACTAGGTTACATGTTCATACTTCTTCTACAACTTTATCATCCAATGAAGCCCGTGGTGATCTATTGATGACATAACATGTCATACTAAATGCATATGCTCAAAATCCTTTGGAAAGTCCAGCATTCAGTCTCACACATCTGAGCATCTCTGTAAGAGTTCTATTCATCCTCTCTGCAACACCATTCTGCTGAGGAGTCTTCTTCACTGAAAAGTGTCTCCGAATGCCATGTTCCTCACAGAATTTCTGAAACTGTGAGTTTTTGTACTCCGTACCATTATTTGACCTCATTTATTTGATTTTCCTACCAGTCTGGTTCTCTACCTCTTCCTTCCAAACTTTGAACTTGGCAAAGACTTTTGACTTATGCTTTAGAAAATATGCCCAGACCTTACGAGAAAAGTCATCAACGAAGGTAACAAAATACCTAGAACCTCCTAGGGATGGTTCCTGAGTGGGTCCCCATACATCAGTGTGGACATAGTCTAGAATGCATCGAGTCTTGTGTTGGCCAGCCTTGAAACTAGCTCGTGTCTGTTTCCCAAGCACATAATAATTGCACAAATCTAGCTTGCATTTGCTTACTCCCCTCAATAGTCCTCTTTTGTATAGTTCTGTCATGCCACACACGCTCATATGTCCTAAACGCATGTGCCATAATTTTGTAGCACCATGGCCTGAATCTACTGAGATCTCTTTAGCCACTCCAGCAACTCCACCTACAACTGTGTTCCCTGTAGTCCTTTTACCCTTCATCACAGTCAGAGTAGCTTTACATACTCGAAGAATATCATTGTCCCCGTCAGCTCTATAGGTAAATCCTTTGGCTTACAATGTCCCCAAAGAAACCAAATTCTTCTTCAAATCTGGTATGTGCCTAACCTCACATAACGTCTTCACTACGCCATCATCCATCACAATTCTGAGTTCTCTCCTACCAATAATTTCACATGCTTTATTATTTCTGAGATACACGAAACCAAAATTGTTTGCCTTGTATATGGTGAACCATTCTCTGTTTGGCGTCATGTGGTGGGAATAACTAGTGTCAAGTATCCACTTATTTGTACTATAATTTGATGATACAGATAGTAGATCAACTTCACTTTTGTAACCAGAGTCATCTTTTTGTGCAACATTTGCAATGTAGATACTCCATCTTTCCCTACCGGCTTGCTAGGACTCCATTCATTGGGACAATCCTTTTTGTAATGTCCAGTCTGTTTGCACTTATAGCACTCTATTGGTGTTCTGCCCCTGGAATTTGATCTTTTCCCTTTGGCAGGACCTCATCTGCCTTGTCTCCTCCCACACGCTTGGCTCCCTTTCACATATAGATCATCACTCTGATACCCTTCATCTACATTTTGTCTTCTTTGAGTGTGAAATAGAAGTGCAGATGTGATCTCATCTAGTTTGATTGAGTTTTTCTCGTACGTCAATGTTGTCACCAAGTGTTCATAGGAATTTGGCAAAGAACACAGTAATATTATTGTTTTGTCCTCATCATCAACCTTCACATCAAGTTTCTGCAAGTCATTGATCACTTGATTAAAATTGTTGAGATGTTGTTGCAAATCAACACCCTCCTGCATCTTCAGGCCATAGAGTCTCTGTTTCAAATACAACTTACTTGTTAGAGACTTGGACATGAACCGCTTCTCTAACGTCTCCCATACCTCTGTTGGTGACGTCAGATCCATAACATGGTACATCACCTCATCTGATAGACAGAGCCGTATGGTTCTCGCAGCCTTCTCCTTCAACTCTTCCCAATCCAGTTGATCCATACCCTCTAGTTTATTCTCACACGCCGCCTTTGATAGACCTTGTTGAGCCAACACATCCTTAACCCTCCTTTGCCACAATCCGAAATTACCAGTTCCATCGAACTTCCCCACCTCGAATTTGGCACCTGGGTTAAGAGCCATCTGATACCAATTGTTGGGAACAAGCGAACAATCAAATAGTAAAGAGTACAGAGACAAGAGAATAACACAAGAGATTTGGTAATGAGATTCAGCCAATTGTGCCTATGTCCCCGGGAGCGTTGAGCGGCTACCACTATATATTATTAGATAATTAGGATTAGTCTTTGACTATTCTTCTCCTTGTTACATTAGATTTACATAACATAAATATATATAGTCCTCTACCCCAACCCCTTTACATCAACTCAAGCCCATAACTTATATTGCTGTTATCTAGAGATATGAGTTATTGCACAACAGATATATATTACTATAATAGTATGTCTAACCTCATTAACCCTCTTAGTGCGTTGGGGACATGGAGGCTCAAATTTAAAGTCTTTATGCCCCAAAGAAAATTGATCAAGTAGCCAATAGCTCAGGTCTCATCTGATGACTCACAAACTTATGTCTTACGACCCATGAATAATTTCTTAAATTGTTGAATACAATAATGACTAATAAGAGATAATTATATTTGAGATAGTGAAGTTGTTTGAAGAAAAACATGCATGTAATGCCCAAACACATTTAGTTCACCAAACTTGATACTAGCAAAACTAGTTTTCATTCTACCTTAACATTGTAATGGAGGCAGCTATATGTTTTAAAGGACCTTATCTTATCCTCACTGAAATTGAGCACAATTCAGCATAAATGAATACATGTTGATTTTTTGTGGTTAAAACAAAGCATATAGTACACCTAAATTAGGTTATTGTCCTTAAATAAAAGAAGGGTCACAATCCAACATGATTGGTTCTTTGTTTTATATGAAATATGGACCTTTACAGGAAGGCCTCACTTTCTAGCTGTCATTCTTCCTTAGTGCTTAAACATCCTAAATGTGAGACATAGTTTATATATCATGAGTGTAAAATAGATGTACATGCTATCAACAATGTGTTGGTCTAATAATGTAATGTCTCATTGAATCCTCAGAAATACTAAAAAGTTAAATATTCGATTTTCTAAATGAAATTATTAATTCTTTACCTTAGCTGAGGGAATACATTTGATTATACGAAAGAACGGATAGACATGCTTAATCCAATCCCTAATTGAATACAGTATTTTCCTATACATTCCCCATTATGACCAAGTCTGAGAGCCATTTAGTACTAACAGCCTTAAAGTGGGAACAATATAGATTAAAGAATATGTGGACTCTCCCCCAACATTCGGACCAATTCACTTGGACTTTCTTAAACATTCCCATATACAAAAGCATTAACTTTAAAATCCAATGCTCAATGTGATCTCAACTTTAGTTCCACCTACACTCACCTTTTGCTAATACCTAGAAAAACACACTGTCCTACTATCATAACTTTATAAGTATGGTTTATGGATATTGGAATGATATTGGTGTTGAGTTAAGTTAGGGATTAAGGCATTCTCTTTTAGAACAATATGTTCTTATTTGTAAGAGTATAATAATAATCTTTTCATCTTCGGGATATAATAACTCAATTCTTTTTTGATATGAAGTTATACTATAAAATAAAACTCGACTAAGGGATGCTATTCTTTCCCTCCGCTGGCATTTGTATATCTTTCTTTCTTATAAACACTACAAAGGATTAGTCCTATTAGGACATAAGGCCCTTCAAAAGGTTTTCAACAATTCACTCTTCCTTCCAACAATACTAATTAAAAGCTTCTTCCTTTTCCACCTCTTCACTTTCCTTAACCCATGACTCAACTTCACCATAATCTCCACTTACATATAACTCTCCATTACTTTGCTTGATTGGAATGGCACTTCCTAGTTCTAGCACAAACATGCTTGCTATTGCACCCCCACCCCCACCTCCACTCTCACCAAAACCCACAAGACAAACCAAGCCAATCTCTCTTAACCAAATTGTCATATCAAAACAACCAAAAAACCAACTTCCTCTAGAACCAAATTTTGTTACAACAAAGTTAAGAAGGCCACCAGCACTAAGACAACCTAGAATACAAAGAACCAACCCATTCATATGGTTTTCTGCATTCCTGTGTTTCATATTCAGCCTTTTACTTATCGTCTTCGGAATTGCAACACTAATCATCTTCCTAGGCTTCAAACCAAGAAGACCCATGTTTGATATCCCAAATGCGAATCTCACTTTGGTCTACTTCGACTCACCGGAATACTTCAATGGTGACTTCACTCTCCTAGCAAATTTCACCAACCCAAACAAGAAAATTGATGTGAGGTTTGAGTCATTGGATGTTGAACTTTTCTTCTCAGATAGGATCATATCAGCACAGTCAGTCCAGCCATTTACGCAGAGAAGAAGAGAAACCAAGCTGCAATCAGTGCACTTCATATCTAGCTTGGTGTTCTTGCCTCAGGATCTTGGTGTGAAACTTCAAATGCAGGTGCAAAGTAACAGGATAAAGTACAATGTAAGGGGAACATTTAAAGTTAAAATCAGTTTTGGTCTTATTCATTTATCTTATTTGATTCATAGCAAATGCCAAATTGAGATGACTAGTCCACCAACTGGTTTTTTAATAGCCAGGAATTGCATCACAAAGAGATGAAAATGAAGGGTAGAATTCATTATGCTTGTTTTATGTTTTCTTCCGTAGTTGGTTTTGTAGCTTATAGTAATTGGTTAACTAGTGTTTCAAATTGAGCCACAATATTCTAGTTATGGTATGACACCAAATCACAATCATGCCATTACAACGAGCTACAACATAATCGCATCGAGCCGCAACGATATTAAAATTATTTTTTACTTAGAAAATAATTCACACTACAATCCGCATCGCAATGCTGAAATGATTAGAATTGTAACCGTAATCATGATCGTCGCGATCGCGACCGCAACTGTAATTTAAAGCATTATGCTAAATAGATATAGCTATGCAAAATAATGATCTTATAAACTTGTTGATTGATAGGTCATAAGTATCCGAATAAGAATTTAGTGTCCAAAATATGTTTCGAACAATGTGTCACACAAATATAAAAATATATCAATTAAAAAAATTAAATATTCATTATATTTTTCTGTTTTTATTTTATTATCATTGATATATGAGATCATATGGTTTGTTACATATTTTATGACATCATACGGTTGTTATAGGTATCCAATGTGATTAGATGGTAAAAGAAAGTGATTATAAGATAACTTTTGAAACTTTTTGTATGCTGATAGAAACATCAAGAACATATTCTGGATGGATTTCATTTTATTTGGTAATTATCATCATTTGAATAGTGTCTCTCTCATGGATAGTTTGGTAATTTCATAGCTGGCTCACTAAAAAAGTTATTGGATTAACGCTGTTTTAGTTTTCTTTAAAAAAATATTTAATATTTTATAGTCTTTGTTGTATCATGTACAATAATTGAATGTCTTTTTGACTGTCTAAAATCGTTAAAGCAAAAGTGCGAAAAGAGCTACGTAAAGATTGATGGTATATTTAATTTCTTGAAAAAATTAAGATTTAGGCATTGCCTAATATATTTAAAAATCTGTTCAGATTTATAAACATATTTAAAAGTCTATTTTACTATATACGATGTTAAATTTCTTAATGTTAGCGGACGTTTTGCCTTTAAATAAGTCAATCTAACAATAACAATAAAACCTATCTAACACTAATATTAGTTATATAGTTATATATGTTCAGTTTTTACATATAAGTTTGTTAAAAAGATAATAGAATATAAATTGTTCCTACCCGGCGAATCGAAGAGTCTCATGCTTGGCCGCCGAGGTGGGCCCCGCGTGTTGGGACCACCAGAGTTGACCTAAGAGACAGCATGTCTTCCGTACCTCACCAACCCACCTACCAGCACAACAGACAGGCTGCAGAACGGCTACCAAACCAACCACAGGCTAAAAGACAAGAATGGCACAGTGTACGGTCCTGGCAGACCGCCTGACACGGGAAAAGCAACTCCCGACAACACCTTTGGTCGGCCACGCGTCGCACCACCAGCCAAGAACCCAATGTCAACTCTCCCTTCTATAAATACCAACGGGAAGTATCTTAATCTCTTAACTCTTTAACATTACTCACTCTATTGTTGTCCATCTTCATTATTCTCATATTCCCGTTCACTTAGTTCATACACTGACTTGATCGTCGAAGAACCTTTTCAAGTACCTCCACCGGCAGGTCCAGCTATCCTACCTCATCCTGCTACTTTGACGACTATCCTCTTCTCCTTCCTCAGCAGCTGATCAACCATTGTCCGTACCTTTGTGTTCTAGTAAAGAACATAAATATATAGTAGAATTAAAAAAACTGACATATTGAGTTTAACAAGTCTTTTAGAAATATAAAATCTGACATGTTAAACCAAATATATTTTTGAAGAAAATTGTTTAGCCTTTCACTGGCTAGATAATAGGTCATCAAGAGAATTAGCCTATTTCTACTCTTACTCATCAATTAAGTGTCACTAATCAAATGTCAGGCACAAGTGTAGTTAAAGTTGGAATTTTATTAGGGTGAGTGTTTTCTTTGTAACTTATATTTATTGATTGAATAATCACAGCTAAATAAAGTACCCCCTTAGCATATTTGATTAAAGTATTAGTCATAATATAGTCAACTAAGGCAGTTTGTCATTTTTCACAAAAATGGGGGTGAAATGAATCTTGAGGAGATTGAGTTCAATTTTTCCATATACAGAATACAGTCTTCTAGTCAGATCAAATCAAAAAAAATTATTTTCCCCTCACCTTATGAGTAAAGAACTAATCTCATTTGGGATGTGTACGTAATTATTGCCCCTAACAAATGTCGTTCCTAGAAATCGAACATTTAATTCATCAATCCAATGGAGCTTTGTATCACTAGACTAATGTCTCGTTGGTACTGAGTTTAGATTATAATGAATTAATCAAACTAAAAATAGATACACTCTTACTTATTCCTTGGAAAATTAACTTCAAAAGAATCATACTCTTCATTAATGAGACTAGGCATTCCTATCATTGTATTCTATAAGCACAAGAATAGTGAGGGTGTTAAACATGCATACTCCCACAAACGCAGACATGTTTCAAGCTTTAAAAATGGTATTGGATTGCATGAAACAGATAAAAGATAACAGATTGAAAACTGAGTTCAGCAAAGACTTAGCTATATACATAAGCATCAAGGGAATACAGTCACATACCAAGAGTAATTCACCTAAGCAATATAGCAATAGGTGTGCATGGATTAATCTATCTATGTTTATCACTCTTGGATAGACCAATGTGTGATCCCTAACACTGCCATGAGGCAGATAATGGTCTTTTAGTAATATTTCAGTCATCTAATTAGAGTCATGGATAATGAAATGATGTCTTTATTGTTAACCAAAAGGATAATGAAATTATGATTCAGCATATTTCAACCTATTGTCCATATAACAAGTTTCCTTAATACTACTTTGAAGAAGCCACCACCTGCTCATCATCATCATCTGTTCCGAAGTAGCGATCTCCAAACTCGCCCATGCCTGGTACGACGCGGAAATCTTTGTTCAAACCAATCTCAATCTCGGATGTCACTATTTTTATTCTTGGGAAGCTTTTGCAGACCACATGCACACCTAGAGGTGCCTGCCAAAATGAGAAGTGTAAATCATCAATAGGACACAAGAACAGAAAGTAGCATAAAAATAAACAATGTGAAAGGTTAATAGCAAGTAAGGCATTAGCGACTTACAGATATGAGATTAAGAAATATGATGTTGGACTCTGGTACACCCTTTCTTAAAAGTAAAGAAATTGCTTGAACAGCAGAGTTACCTAAAGGTTAAGATTCTCCAAGGTTAATCCAAAAGAAAACCAGGAAACCCAAATTACCAAATATAAATATTTTCAATTTGGATTTGGCTTCTCTAAAGTGAATGGTGCAATTCAGAGGATAAATTGCAAATGTAACCATTAATTAGAAAATCAATTGTTAAGATTATGATAAGATAGATGCACATGTATAAAAATTATAAAAAAGGGTGGCTCAGTACATGTGGGGTCTAGGGAGGCTAGATATACGCAGTTGTACCCCTGCAAGCAGAGAGGCTGTTTCCAGAATTTGAACTTGTGACCTCATGGCCACTAAGCAACAATCTTACCACTGAGCCAAGTTCACCATCTATGTATAAAACTTATAAAAAAAGTGTGGCACAGTGCACGAGGCTCTCACTTAGTGGGATTTAGGGAGAGTAGATATATGCAGTCTTACACCGCAAGTGAAGAGACTGATTCCAGAATTTAAACTCGTGACTTCATGGTCACTAAGAAACAACTTTACCGTTGTGCAAAGCTCACCCTCTGTGTATAAAAATTATAGAATAGTTAAAATCTCAACCATTGATTTTTGGATCAACGGTTATAATTCTGCACTTTATCCTCTAAAGTGCACCCCTCACTCCTGAATCCTTTAAATTCACTCTTATTATGATGACTATTTTGCAACTTTTAGATGCAAAGGGTTACAGACACTTGGTATATAGTAACTTTTGAAAAATCATGAAAACAAAGGAGAATGACAAACCTGTGCCAAGGATAGGATCCAACAGTAACACATGCCTATCAGAGATATCATTTGGCAACTTCTCATATATTAGCTGCTCATAAATCAAAGGGTAAGAAGTCATTTATCATGAAATGAAACAAACATAGACACAAAAGAAAAATATGCAGATGAACAAACCTGTTGACCATTGTCACCTTCTCTATGAATTAGAATTTTCCCAATCTTGATACCTTTGCAACACGCTCGAAGAGCATTCTCCATACTCTCCCCACTGACATTAGCAAATATCGGTTAGTATAATGGCAGGAAGTACTTGTCTGAATAAATATAAACTTCAACTATATAGTTCACATTAACTGGATCCAACCAAGGGGACGGGAAAAAAACTAGATCCTTAAGCCATAACAGGGGATGGATTTGAACAATGATTTCAAGGTAAGTAAATGCCACCATATGCAATCTAATCAATTTGGACTTAACCCGAATCGACAAAATATTGTTTTGTTTATCGAGTAATTCTTGGACAATAAAGATAAGATATTTTAGTCAATACTAGGTAGGAAGGATGACCATGCTAAATCATATGCTCAAGTGACTTCAGGTTTGGACTGGACTAATACCTCCTGATGACAGAGACACCACATAACCTCTTACAAAAATCCACACCAGTGTATACAGAACCTGTGTTGAAGGACAAGAATCAATATTTACCATCAAAAGATTGAAACATTAAACAATATATATGTATATATGTATTGTCAATAGACGAAAAAGAATGATGATGGTATTGAGATGGACACAAAAAGCTTTTAGTTCAGCATGGCAATTGCTGCAACTACATCATGAAAAACAGAACATGTCCCAAGTACTATAACAAGATAAACATTTGGTCCCCAATCTATTAAGAAGATTTCTTTGATGTGGAAGTCAAAATGCAAGTTATTTGAAGTCTCCGTTAAACATGGACTAACAAAGAATATGATGCCCTTCTATCATAGTTTCATGCCGGGCGAAGGATCCATTAAAAAAGTAAAATATGGGGGCATATAAGAATGCTGTCAGCCTGACACTAATAAATCAATTTCATTTGGCCATAGTAGAGGACCAAGACTAGAGGTCTAAGATATATCTTAATGGACATTTTCCATTAAAAACAAAAAACTATAGCCACATATGTCCCTATAAAATGGGTGAGAACATATAGTTCTTGCACTGCTAAAAATTGTGAGAAAAATATGACAGCACACAAGAAGTAAAACACAAAATATTCACATCATCCATGAAACTAAGCAGTGAAAGGAGGGGAATGAAGCATCTGAAAAGGCAAATATAATGCAAACCATGGAATTCGACTAAATTTCAGCTGCAAGGATAAAAAGGATTGAAAATAGCACTTAAAACTTTTGCACCACAGTAAACATACAAGACAAGTATTGAAAAAGAAAAACTTACCCGTCGGAGTGATTACTTGCTTTTCTGTAAATGGAAGATGCCCCAAGCCATGTTCTACAACCTGGTCAAGTGCAGAAAATATGATCATTAAAGTTATAATAATAATAAAAGAAAATGTCAATAACTGAATAAAGCAACAAATGAAGCCTGTTTACTTACCAAACGAATCAAACGATCAGAATAAAATACAAAATCATGTTTTGTTATCTGGGCATCACGTATCAGGGTATGCATACCCCGTATCTGCATAGCAGCAAACATCACGATGATTTGAACTTTAGAACAAATCAAAGTTTGGATCTCTAGGTTGAAAAGGTCAATATATCAAGAAAAGGGTACCTGAAAAGTTGAATGAATCACATATAAATTGGGATATATTTTACATAGGTCATGTTGACCAAGCTTTGTGCGGATATGCTGTACTATCAGATCAACGGCCACGTGATTATCTCCTCCACGAGGTATAATTATATCAGCATACTTCTTTGTTGGAAGAATAAAGTCATCAAAAGCAGGCTTCACGAATTTTGAATACTGAAACAAGTATAACTTGAGAGTCAGCTACCAATATCCATTAAACTGAAAGAGTTAATATCAAAACCTTAAAAGGAATATTTAGCTTAAGCAATATTATAATAAGCACAAAACCAGTCCTTAATGATTTAATTCCATAAAAATGAATAATCACAAGTTTCGTAATAAAGGAAGCTGCATGGACAGCATGGTAAATAATCAGAGGCATGAAACCAAAATAAGATTTTTAAAGTCTTGCAGTGAAGTAAATGTGAGCAATGTGGCAGAAAGTTGCTACTTGATCAAGAACTGTTCCAATATCTCGACCCTTCTCAGCAGTATCGCGCCTAATCCTTCTAGCTAAACGAACATCCGCATCTGCACTGAACATTGTAAACTTTAAAGTGACAGCATAACTTAGTATTTCAACAAAGATACGAATATACAGGCATTTAAAATAAACAGAAGGTACAAAGACGAAAATAGTTCATAAAATAATAAAGAACCGAGAAGAAAAGTGGAAAAAGTAACAAATATAAGATATACAGTAAAAGTAACAGACTCGGTACCCAGAAAGAACACTCATTTTATTAAATAGTACGGAAAGTTGGAACCTATGTGGAGCAAATAAATTTCCATCTTTATACCATGATGTGGCTTAGGAGAAGGGAAAAACAATTCTATAGGATGAAAATAGAAAGAATCTAATAACAGATCCCATATAAATTAACAAATGCAACAGAAAACATAAAATGAATCCTATGACTTAACAATAATAAAGGACCTGTGTCAACAAATATCTTCATATTCATCAACTCCCGAACACGTGGATCATGGAAAACAAGGATACCTTCCAAAATTATAACATCTGAAGGGTTTACCTGAAAAATATGTTGAAGGAACATTAAATGAAATGATAATACAACTTTGTACACTAAACCATGTCTAAATTCTGAATTTAGATTATCATACCCAATATATTTTATACTTGATCTATGCATTAAAAAAATAAAATTATGCTTTTGCATGAAATTCACAACTTCAAAATCGAATTTCAAGTTTTAATCTTAATCTGTTAAAGCATTTTAACCGTGTTTGTATGTCGGAGGGGAGTGAGTTGGGCTTAAAACTGGTAATCAGAAATGGAAGTTCCAAAGATATACCCTTCTTGATGGATGCAGATCACTCTTGTAACTCTTAAAATCATACTTTGGAATATCTACTGCTTCGCCACACTTCAACTTGTCCATAACACGTAGCAATTGCTCAGTATCAAAAGCATCTGATGTCATATAAAAAAAGCAGTACAAAAACATTCACATTAATGTTCAAGAATATTCCAAAGTATAGTTTACTAACTTGTAGCCTTAGGTAATGAGGTCACAATTGGTTTGCCGGAATGAATAAAACATGAGAATTACTTAAGGCTCTGAAGCCTCATCCTCAAAACGCGTATTAGGGAAAAAGAATTCCAGCTTTTTTCAATAAATAGAACTAAAAGAGGAAATATAATAAAGCATCCCGATAAGTTCATCAATACCAAAAGAAATTCACTATGTAAGACTGATAAGTAAAACTGTACTGACCGGGATGGTCAAAGTTGTAATCTTGTACTCTTGTAAGTTCCTCCTCAGTCAAGTTATGGTAAAAAGAATCCTGTTACAAGATATGTAGTTCATATATTAAGCCTATTGTGTAAACTGAAGTACAATAAGAAATATTAAGTCCAATTTGAGAAGCACACCTCCACAAATGAAAAAAAATAATGCAAAATACGACAAAAGGAAGAAAGAAACAAGTAATAGTATTAAATAATAAAAAAGGTGACAGGTAACAATACAAATGAAAAAGAAAAGGCATCCAGAGTATTTATTGACTACATATTACCCAAAAAAACGGTGTATAATATCTTCATATTTATCATATTTTGAGGGAATGTTTAAGAAAAGTATGTGCACGTTCATAATAGAAAAGGAGGTAAGGAAGAAGCATGACAGAATAATCAAATGTACAGAGGGTGACATATTTTGGTGTTATGAATAATGTGTCTATTACTCTATTTTACTATGAGATTACAAACAAAAGCTCTAAATCACATTCCATGAATTTGTTGAATAACTTAAGGAAAGAATATAAACCAGAATAGAACCCCAATGGGATACAGAAAACGGAGAGAACAGGATGCTTATGACGCCTAATGCACGAACCCATTAAGCATCCACCCTCAATGATAACCTTAAATCACAGATACCGAATCTTAATATATTATCAAATATGTATATGCAGAAAGAATTTGTTACCTGGTTAACCAGTACAACTCGTTGGTCATGAAGTTGCTGAATAATCATATCACAGACTGTTGTCTTGCCCGATGCTGCACCCCCAGCAACACCTATAAAATTAAAAATATTTAAATAAATATGAATAATTAAGATAAATGAAGTAGAAATAGACATCAAGGCATCCAAACAAAGTTAATGATGTATTATAACTTCAGAAAAGAAATGTGTCTCAAACGTTAAAAATTAAAAAATAAAACTTCAACACTAACTGTGCAGAAAAAACTCTACTTTATAATCATAGCATGATATATAAGTTGGCACAATTTGCAAAGCATAAAATTACCAAATGACTGGAATGATTAAGCGAAATGATATCATGATGTTGAAACTTAGACTGGCATAAACAATTGTAATTAATTTCGACTTCATGTTAGTTTTTAATTACTCAAGCAAGAACACTTTGATACTCTTTATAGAAAATATGAATTCTGGTCATTTTCTCTAAGTGAAACATAAGTTTCAAGAAATTTCATTATCCAACTTAAACAAACTTGTATTGATGTCTATTACTTTCAACGGTAATTTTCTTCATGTGCTATGAAACAATCATGTGAATCACATCTTGGCATTTTCTCTGCCATAACAGAACACAACCAATCCAAGCATGAGCTATAGCATCTTAGCTCCTACCAACAAAACCATCAATTTAGAATGTCTAGCACCTATTACTAACATGATCCAATAAACACAGGACAAAATCGGTACACGGCCATTAAGTTTGAGGATCTAGATAGGTAGTAGGTGACTTCATTACTATGTTGGAAGCTTGCAATGTGAAAAACACACCTATGACAAAAGGTTGTCTGTACATGTTAGTTGCTGATGTTGTTGGTTGTTCTATGTCATCCTTTCTTTGCTCAAAACTATCCATGTGAAATCCAGAAAAATGAACCTCGGAGGAAGACTCCATTAAATCTACAGCTGATTTAGTATCCATAGGTAAAGACCTGGAAAAGTAATGGTTCAAAATCACGGATAGAAAAATTACAAACAATCAAGATAAGTAAATAAACATATTAAATATATGGATAGGTAGTGTTTATACGAGTTTCCACCATCTAAAATCATTCACATTTAGTTTTAACAGCTTGCAAATGAGTCTGATTGGACCAAGTAAGACTAAGTTTAGTGAATAAATTAGGCTAAAGTAGCACAATATTTCTTCACCTTCTGGAGGTAACTTTCATTGCAGATTGAGACAGACAGTGGAATACAAATTCTGGGTCTGGTAACTTTCATACCATACATGGCCTTAGACTATGGCTAAAATTAAATACCACAAATGATTCTAAGACCTACCTGCACCATTTTCTTATATCTTCCCAAAACCCTATAATTAGACTAAGCATTCAAATTCCTTAACTTAAACAACAACAACGAAGCCTTTATGGCACTAGGTAAGCAAGGAGAACCTAATTCCATTGCAACTAGCACCAAAATAAAAAAGCAAACTTTATTCTCACCCCACTTCATGATTGCACACAAAACACACACCACAGTAACCACAACCCAAATACTCAAGTGGGTTTTTTCCACAACCAAATCCAGATCCAGTAGGACATATGAACAATTTTATATTTGATCAAAATTGAATTGCATAAAAATAACCAAGTTATGCATTCAAGAATTGTTGTATCATGTAACAAAATACTGATTCCAGAACTTACCTAGTAAGCTCAACAATTTGAGTGAAAGAAGGGAAGAGAGAGGTTGTGAGATGCACAGAAATGGTTAAGGGCAAATTAAGAACACAAGAGTTATTACTTATTACAACATACAACAGTAGTTTTAATAATGGTAACACAGAATGGTGATTATGATGAAGATTCTTGTGCAACAACCTATGTTATATTATATATAGCTGCTAAATAATGGTCAAATTTTTTTACCAACAACAATTACACTGTAAGATTATAATATCATTTCCCCTACTACTATGAATATCTTTTGTGGGGAAGGAATTTATCATTTTAGAGATTGTGATTGTACTTTCAACAATGTTGCTTTCAAGTATTGAAACTTTATTAATCTATTATTAATTTGTATTACTTTATTTAAAGAATAAATAATAATTAAAATAAAAGATTGATAATTGATAATGAATAGATATTATATATTTTACTCATTACCTTTTTACCATTCTATAATGAGATTAAACTCATTGTTGTTGGTAAAAATAATGGAGCCTGTTTTTTTCCTCTGCCAGTTTCACTCTTTCACCTACCACTGAGTCAGACAATTCAAAGAATAAAAAATCTAAAAAGATAAAGACTCATTATTTTATTTATCTTTATCTACAAAATATTTATAAAGTAAATGTTTATTCTAAAAAATAACAAACGGACACATATATATTCCCTTTATATATGAATGGAAGAATATATTTCTGTACTAGATTTTTTTAGGAATTTATCTAAAATTAAGAAATTCATAGAATAAGAAAAAGAAACTCAACAACATTCTAAATTTTATGCATTTAGCAAGTAATTATTATAAATTATTTTTTCTTCCTAATTACCTTTTAAACCTTTTAAATTTTAACTATCAATGAAATTGATATCCTAAGACTTTCTTTAGTTATATAGAAATAGAAGAAAGAAGTTGAGAGGAGAGAAGTTGTGAAGGAAATAATTTTTGCCTCATTTCATTCGCATTGAGAGAATAAAATTAAGTAGATCACCTATGTCATCAAACTCTTTCTAGTCTTCTAGATTTCCTTCTATATTTGATGAGAAAAAAAAGATAGATATAGTTGTTGGAAATAATAACTACCTACCTCCAAAGACATAGTTTTTACCTACCTATAATAAGATATATATATCTATATCTATACTATATATAAAGGGAAAACATGAAATAACTACCATGGTGTAATTTCATTTTTCTATTTTACCTTTAAACGTTTTAATTTCTACAAAAAAACCATATAATTATATATAGGTATGTAATCACCACAAACCTATTAACCACCTCTCTAGCATTATAATAAAATAAAATATTATAATATAAAGTATCTCCAATATTATAATATAAAGTATATTCAATACAAAAAAATATTCTAATTCTCCAAAATAAAATATATAAATTTTGAATTAACATTGTAAAAGTATGAATATGAGCTAGCAGACACGAAGTGCCTATCATCACTAGTATTTGATAATACCAAAAAAAGATAGATAGAGTATAGAAATATACTCTCTTTCTTTTATCTTTATTTCATTTCACTGATACCAAACAATATAAAAATATTCTATATTTTTCTCTATTTCCTTCTCTTTGGTATCTTTCTAATATATTTTTATCTTCTTACTTTGCATAAATAAAGATAAAAATAATGTAAATTAATAGGAATGAATTTTTTTAAGTATTTTGATTTAACTTTGATTGTTAGATCACTTTTATTTTATTATATATATTAACTTTACTATATTAACCACTTTTATCTTCCACATTTATTTATCATCTTATCAACTAATTTTGTATTTCCATGATTGGTACCTCTTAAATCAATGTAAACTAACATGCATTGTTACATTTACTAAAGTTTTGAGTTTGATTCCAACAATTTCCTTATTTGTCTATTAGTAATTTAATAATATATTTATATACCTATTTCATCAAGTGATAAATTTCTAGAGGTAATTAGAAAGAAAATGGTTTATGATAATTATTTGTAAAAGAGAAAAATTTATATATATATATATATATATAATTATAAATAATACAAATAAATTAATAGATAATATTTGGACTGTACACAAAATCTTAACACTATCCGCATGCCATTTCAAAGAGGACTAGTCTTCCCTCTATATATCTATTTGTGTGGTAGATATTTTATGACTATTTATCTAAAATTATACTCTCAATCTACGCTATCCACTTGTGAACACTAATTAATTGATCCTTCAAATTATTTAAAATAGTTAAAAAGTTCAATTAAATTTGAAGAGCTATTATATCTTTTCTTTATATAATTTTGGTGAATAATGGTAATTAAAAACATTACACTACTTTTTGTGTCCTAACTCCTAAGGATATTTATTACGACAGTGGAAAACCTAATTTCTTTTAAAACTTACAGATCATCAAATCAAAATGGGTTTTCATTTATTAGTAAAGAATATATATATAAAGGAGAGATGCATTAATAACCAATTTAAGTTAATTAGTTATATTCAATTACAACTATTCATTTTCTTAGATCCAACGAATAAAATAAATGAGTACAATAGTGATGAAAGAGAAAAATAAAAATCTTAAATAATTTTTAAAGTTTACCAATTTGGTCTGTTGAGTCTAAGAAAATGAATAGTTAAAATTAAGTATAACTAGTATAACTTAAAATACATATAAATGGATATCTCCTCATATATACAGAGTATTAATTATGTAAAAGTGTAATTTATCACATTTTGTCAAAGTGTTTCTGATGCCAGTTTTTTGGTACTACCAATAATATTTTTTCACATTTTTAATTATATCATAGTAAAATTTTAGTTTTTCAATTAAGTTTTAAACTTATTTTTGTACTTATATTACAATTAAAGCATAAAACCTAGGTTGACTAGGATGTTTTTAGCTTATTTATGATATTTTGTGGTAATTAATAATTTTTATGGTTGTTTAATTAGAATAATATTTTTAAATTTGAAATATAAAGTTATTAATTAATGATAACTAATACTATGAGTTTAATAAGACTGATTTTATCCCTTATACTCAGTTTAGATGATCCAGCAGCCGCAAGAAATGGAGTGGGAGTGTTCCATCTAAACTGGAAAGATGTATTCTCTCCCTCATAAAAAATTAAAAAAGAGTTTGCCCATGAAAATAAGTTTTCAGTCGTGAAGCTAAAATATATATAGCACTTCACTATTTCTACTATTATATTTAAAATTTAATCTTTATATATTGTTTTATATTTTACACACTAATAACAAATTTAACATATATTTTAATTTTTAATTTGATATATTAAACAAATTGGTATTTATATATTTAGAATATTGTAAAGGTCAAGAACTTTACGATAACGATATTTATTGGAGGAAAAACCATACTACACCTTTAAAGAAATTAGTTTCATTATAAAAAATATTATTGATCATACCATATAAATAAGATTATATCTTTTGTCCTACGATATTATATTACTCAATGTGTCATAAGATATGAATGATCATAAAAATATTTAATAATTAAAATTTTAAATTAAATATTTTTTTAATAATTATAATTTATGACATACATAGTAAAAACATCTCCTCCCAAATAAATATATAGGGTGTTATCTTATTTACCCTTAATATCTAAAATTGAAAACGTAAAGCCAGTAAAGGATATTGTACGGGGTCTGAATATGTCAGGTGGGTACATCAAAGCTGACTAAGTTTTGTAGGATCCACCTTGGCACTGAATCAAGATGTGGGGCCCACTTAACTATGTCTAAACATTTTAGGTCCGTGTCATATCATTTTTGGAGTTTCGTGCCTATTCTTACTCATTGAAATGTTTTCGTGCCTATTCTTATCTCTTGAAATTTTCGTGCCTAATCTTATCTCAACGAAGCTTGTGAACATTAGTATCATCCAACATTCCAACTTTATCATCAATACTGTTTTTTGAGAGTGTAATATATAAAAATTTATACATATTTAATGTATTATCTAATTTATTTATATTAATTTATGAAGAGTCACTAATAATTAATAATATATAAAATTTATAAAAGTATTTATAATTTCATTTGTAAATATAAATAATAAATTAGAAAATGTTTTAATCACTTATTTTATTAGAGTCACTTTTACATTTTTGATGCATTAGTAATTGTGAAATATTTTTAATTTTAAAAATAAAAGTAATAATTAACTATGTATATATATATATATATACTAACTTGATATTAAGTAAACTCCATTTTGATATTTTTAAATATATATTATTTATATTTTTTTTTTCTAAATATAAAAATAATATATTGTTCCGTAACTCAGAATCTCACCCGATACGGCTCAAAAAGTGGTTTTTGAGTTCCGTAACTCAGAATCGAATTTCGATCGCGCCATTGGCTTTGTAATTTTATTTCAAGTCAATATAGACCCTGATTACACCCATACTTATTTTCTAAATATTTTTCACTCGAAATGCCGAAATATGAAATTCTAATCGGATATTAAAATCGGGCGATTTATAATATCCGATCGAGTATTGACTGATAATACTCGAGCATGTTTTATCGCACATGTCCGCGAAGTGGTCATTTCGTGTTGGTGATGTGAAATTTGCTTTTCCAGAAAGCAAACCTCACATCACTCACTCAAATATCTTATAAAATCATCATTAGCCACCCTACGAGATTTTTTGATGATTTCCTAGAGGGAAATCTGATTTCTCTTCTCTTCTTAAGCCTCCACACTTCACGCTTCACTCTCACACTCTTTCATTTTCAAAATTTACAAAGAAAAGGTAAATTCTCTCTTCATCTTTCTCTCTCATTTTTCATTTGCTTCTTCCATCTTCAATCCTTGATCTCTCAACATTCAACCAATGGATGTTGATAAGATTTAAGTATGTTGTTCATGAGCATGTCAAGAACATATTCAACCGTTGAAATTTTCTAAAACGCTTTCTAACTGATTTTCTCGTCAAAACCGAAAATGGTGATGTTCTTGAACTTATGAAAATATTTTGTTGAAACCATGAACAACTTGTGTTCATGGAGTTGTTATAATGTTTTATTAAATTTATTTTTTTGTTTTAGCCAAAGGGGATGATGATGAAATCAAAGGAACCTTTAGGAAGTGTTTTGGAAAAATGAGAATGTATGTATTTCTATTTGTTGTTAGCCTTAAAACCATGGCTTGAACAAGTTGGAAAAAATAGAAACTTTTGTTAAAAAGGATGTTAAAATTTATGGGTACATGAATGTCTCATAAAACTCTTAAATGATACTTTGAATAACTTACTTTAAAGTGGTAAGATTATCAAAGAATGTCTTAAATCGGAATATGTAGTTTTACTAAAAACCGTACCTTTAAAATGGATGGGAATCGTGAACGAACTTTCGATGAAAAAGGATGGTCAAGAACATGTGATGTTGGACCGGATGGATGAAAGGGATGTATGATCACGATGGGGAAAAAGAGAAATGATTTTAATTATTTTAGTAACGATTTTAGAAATATCGAAAACTAACGAATTTTTATTATGGTAGTTACGAAGATTTCGTGTTCGAACCTTGAAACCAAAACACCATTAGTTGAAGAGTTAAAGCACGTTTCATTAAGGTGAGAGAGAACACATCGTGACATAGTGGTGTCCGAATATGACACCTAGATCTCCTAAACCATCTCAAAGGTTTTGGGGTTAACTTGGGTTTTAAGAAACCTAAGATTTTTTGAATATATATGATTGTTGATGAATGTGTTGAATATGGTATATGAATGTTGTTGGGAACTTTTCTGGGTGCAGGTGTTTGAAAAACCATGTGAAAATACGTTTGATTAGCCGAAAAGGGCAAAATTGGAATCCTGTCCATGTCTTTCTTGCTTGGGCGAGAAAAAATTCTCGCTTGGGCGAGAGGGCCTTGTTTGGGTGAGAGGGCCTCGTTTGGGCGAGATATGCCCAGTTTTAAAATGGTATTGTTGATTGAATTTTCGCTTGAGCGAAGGGTCCTCACTTGGGCGAGAGATAGTAATTGTGTTTGACTATTTGGATTGATTGGTTGAGTATGTAATAACCCTAGCATGGGTATGTGATATAAACTACTTTGGTATAACACCGCAATTGAATTAAAAAGTAAAGTATTCAAGGTGTTGGAATTAAATAGTCAAACTCGGTAATTAATTTTAAAGAAAGTATTCCGAGAAGGATGTATGATTTAGGGCGATGCCTAGAAAAGGATACGTGATACCACGGAGCGAGATCGTCTGACCGTAAGAGGCTTGGTCTGGGATCATCCAGGGTATTCAGCGATGGTTGTAGTGGTGGGATGTATTTCCTTTATATT
>NC_032014.1:23728537-23739719 GCF_001865875.1 Lupinus angustifolius
GGGAGGTACCCTGTTGGATCGGACAGTTCTCACAGGCCAAACTAGACGATCTCTGACAACCCCTTTTTGCAATCTGGATCAATGAGAGGGATGCCCAAAAAGCGTTTGTTACGACACTATCCTGTTATGGACTGTTCCTATGGAACTTATTGATCAATTGGCTTATGAAATGCTTTTTGGTGCGTACAAAGTGGCTTGGTATGGGACCTGTACTCTTGATTTGTTTTCGACTAGGTTATTGGGAGGATATTGGTGTAAGGTGGATGATCATGACATAACATGCATATATTACACTTGTGGAAGTGGATTCCCACATTTGAGTTAAAACATCATGCATCATTAACATTATGCACATATTATTACTTATGGTTATGATATTTGTTTATGAAATGTATGTTGATACATTATTGTTTATATTGATAAATGGTGGGTTATGATGTCGGTTATAGATAATATATGTGTATGTTATTATTTGGGGTTATGATCTTCACTTATGTGTTATTTAATTATAGTCATGATATCTTGTCGATGAATTATATATTGATAAATGGTGAATTATGATATTGTTTGGGAATAAGTGTTGTTTACATTACATAGGTTGATTAGATAATTGTTTATGAGAATAATTGATGAGTTTGGTTATATTACTCATGTGGATTGGATAATTGTTTACGAGAACAACTGATGAGTTATAATGTGATATATTATATATATATGAACTGCTTTTCATATCTGAGTGTAATATTCTGAGTAAGTCCACGCCGTCAATGAATTATATTCATTAGATGTCTTACTCTCTCTATTTCTCTTCTTTTCTATTGCTTGTTTTTCAGACGTGTGCTCGTCAGATAGACAGCTTTGCTCGGATTTGGAGCTACCCGTCTGTGATGTTCCCGGAGGGGGCATGAGGAATTGAGGAGAAGAAGTACCCTAGCTTTGGAGTTAGCCACTAGGAGTTGCTTATCATTTTGTGACTTTTGAAACACTGACGGCTTCAGTTTGTTCATGTCTTTGTTTAGTGTATTTTGGCGATGATTAATATTTCCGCCCTTTCTTGTTGAATATGTATATTAAGTACTTATGATCCTTTATATCTATGAAGATATATATTCATGAAATGTTGAATCATTTCAGTTACCGATAGGTAACCGGTTTTGATTTCCACGTTATATGTTACTTAAAGTGATATCCCGAAAAAGAAAGGTTTTTAAAAGGAAACAATTTTATATCACCAATTTCAAAAAAAAAATTACTCACTTTTCCGCGTATAAATAAAGAGTATTTTTCGGGGCGTTACAAATTCCTTGTTCTTGTACCAAATCTCTACTATTTTTGGCTTCAATCCATCCAAACTACACAACATACCCAAAAACACTCGCTCAACCCGAGTAAAGAGAGATAAAAGCTAAACAAAATCTTAAAGTCTTAATTATGTCCTAAAATGCATGTTAAATGCAATGCAATTGTAGCATAATTTCGCACACACCGTGTCTCCAAATTCTGGCAGCACACCTACTTGCGTCTTTGGTTTCACCATTTTCGCTCCAAGTTAAGGCAGTACACCAACCTGCGTTCTAGGACTTTAGCCTATTATCTCCAAATTCTGGCAGTACACCAACATGCGTCTTTGATTTCACCATTTTCACTCCATGTTCCGGCCGTACACCAACTTGTGTTTTTGATCTTTTTCCTAGTGTCTCCAAGTTCTTGCAGTACACTGACCTCCGTCTTTGGTTTCACTTTTGTGTCATCAAGTTCTAACAGTACACAACCTGTATCCCTTGTTCACTTACATGTTTTTTATCACACCTCTCAAGAGTAAGATCGAACCATCTTGAAGATAGCTCAGGTCATAAAAGAAAAATAGATATTCTCGAGCAATGAGGTTTAGTCAGTTAGACTTTTTCCAAGCCGTGACAAAATTAGCATTCATTTCTTTACTAGTTACTTACCATGATATCCCCAAACCTTAGTTTATTTGCTATCGCATAAGCAACAAGTAAAAATGGATAGTTATGAGCAGTCATTTTTTGCCCGATCTAGCAAAAGTCCAAAATGGTTTTTTAAATAATCTACTTTCTGAAAAAAATTGATTTCCTACAAAAAAAACAATTTAATACATATATTATAGAAACCTATCTATTTTTTCAAAATAAATTAATTAAAATAAAAATAAAAAATCAAAATGAGAATGAATTTAGGGTTTAAGTGAGATCATATTCCTTAAAATATGCAAAAAGGTCTGGTAAAGAAAAGTGGTTAGGCAAAATTTTAGGATTAAGTTAGTACATCCATTTTGTGTAAATAAAGTGCATTAGGCACACAAAAAAGGATGCTCAGAAAAGGAGAGAAAAAAGAGAGAAAGTGCATTTGGATCTATGCTGAGAGAAAGCGCATTGGGATCTATGCTGAGAGAAAGAGAAAATGCAAAAGTGGACAACTGATCTAGTGTGGATGAGCCCATCAGAAGCTGCATGCCCTCATCTAACTCATCTATGATTAGTTGACCATACATTGACCAGTGGTGGGATGAACAAGATTGTGTCACGCAGGCGAGTGTAACCCTATTTGCATGGACGCATCCACACTGGAACAAGGCTACCCACCTAGTGAGAATTCTTGTGCGGCCATGTGTACTCCAAAAATCGTGCACCTTCACCTCCCATCATACTAGAAAGGGCCATGTGGCACCCCTACCACTGCTTGTGCAACGCGGAGGCAACGTTGTTGCTCCTCGTCCGCATAGGTCACAACTCCAGTAGATTTACTTTCTTTTCTCTCACTTATTTATATTTGTATTAATTTGCACAATTAGGCCATAATTATCTAATAAAAAATTTTCTTCTTTTTTTATATACATCTCAGAAACTCAATGACATAAATAAAATAAAATAAATATTTTTTATATAGATAAATAGTAATAACAAAATATGATAATAATCGTTTTAATGTAGCTAAAAATCAAATCTTTTTCTATAACTTTTTTTAGGGGCTAATTAAATTTATTTTCTTGTTGTAATTAAATAATATTGTTATTAACAAAGATAAAAATATTTTATTAAAATAAAAAATAACTTTTTAGCAAAAAAGTATTTGATTTTAAAATATACTTTTATATCACAATTTCATTATTATTGTCTATAAATTTTTAATAACTTTGGGGATTAATCAAAGGATGGAGACATGTCGTGATAATACTTCTTATCCTCATATCATTGTTGATCAGTCGCATTACGATACTTCTTTTGACTCGATTAATTCTTAAATTAACAATAAAAATAAAAAAAAATATTATAATTATTTTCAAACATCTTTGAAATGGGATGCGATGCCGACATTAGTTTATGTTGCTTCACCCTTTTTAAAGATACAATTATTTTACCAACAAGCCATTTTAAAACTTAGAACTATGTAGTCTTGATTCCTTAAAATATTTAGGGTTACGTAAGAGCAAGATTTAATCTTATAAGATACAAAAATAAAAAATAAACATTTTGTTTTAATAATTTTAATTTTAAATAAGTTAAGGGTATTTAAATCGTGCAATTAGCGAGAGTACCATTTAATTACGGGTGAACGAAATGCTAATATCTTTCTCGATCCATAATCGATTTCCGAACCTGGATATCAAAAATCCAAAACCCAATATGATTAGACTAAAAGAGTTTTTCTACATTTTTTCCGTAGAATATAATGGTGACGGTAAGATGTCACGTATCCGAAAATCGTGTAACAACACTATGTTATCAAGGTTAAGGTGGAGTTTATGATTCTTACATTTCTTAATTGTTTTTATTAAGTCCTCCAAACCCACTTCTTGAACACAATTACTAAAACAAAAAATAAATAAAAAATGTTCAAAACGTTTATAGTATCTGTTGGGAAGAAATATTTAGAGCTCAGCTAGGCACAAGCCTCAATAAATATAGGACACTGGCGTAGAAAAAAGAAAAAAATAGTTATACCTTGTTATGGTTGGTGGACATGAGTTTATTAGACCTAAACAATCCAATCATTTCAACAGATATTTTATATCTTAAAAAATGTATTATTTCATGTGTTATTATTTGTAATTAATCATAAAAATACTTTTTTTATTAAATTTTTAACTTAAATATATTTTTTCAATATTTCACAAATGATAATATAGAATGACACACTTTTATAGAACATCATATATGCTCCCAACCATCCCATAAGCATATAGACTTATAATGCATCCCATAAGTAGATAGACTTATAATGTACTTAAAACATATAATACTGTACTATACCGTTTTATAAAATAAAGTTCTAACATTGTCTTCGCTACTCGGTGCTTATCCTATTTGCTGCATCTCACATCTCCTACCCTAACAATTTGAAGTGTCTTGATAAGATAGATAAGGAAGAGGAAGTTCACCTAATTGATAAAAAAATATAATATTTGTGTATTGTTAGTGTAAAGATTTATACACAGTAGTAAATGATGATTAAAAATATTTGTGTATTGTTTGTTAGTCAATACATTATTTATCATTCATTTGTAGTACTTATATTTAAAAGTAAATGATAATTAAAAATAAATGATGGATGATGGAGTAATAATATAAAGAAGGAGAGTGAGTTCAAAACTGAATGTTTTTTTGTAGCACTTTGTAACTAGGTGCAGGAGTTGTACAGTTGTACCTGAATAAAGCTATTTTACAAGTTGGGAAGCATCGATTACTAAATAGAATCCAAGTTAAGTTTCAATCAGAGTGGATTTTTATCCTTAGTCTTCAAACAGTTTTAAATAGAGTCTTATATTGAATTCTTAATTAGTGAATGACTATCGTTATCAATTATGGATCAGTAGCGGGAATGGAATTCCGTAAATTGCAATTTCTCCTTCTTAATTACTTGGATCACTCCACTTTTTATATTTTCGTCCTTCTGTAGCAATATAAATTGGGTTATTCAATAAGGTTGTATTATTTGAATGTATATAAAATTTGCTTCTGAAAAAGAACAAATAAAATACGACAATTAAATAACTTTTCCTCATATTTATATAATATATGTACAACATCCAGCTATATTTACATGGAAAACAATACATAGATAGATGCTAGTTAAAATTGATATTTTACTTAAAATTGGAAGAAGAGTCAAAAATAAAAAATGATCTTAATACAATTCATAATATCCTGTTTGTTAATATATATAATATTATTGATCAATATTTTAAATAGATAAATGATATTCAACAAATATAAGAACTTCCACTTTTTTCGATATTATTTGTACTCTTAGTAATCATATGTTTCACTATACTCAATATGGTCAAATTCAATAGTTTAATGGACATATTTATATCTGCCTAGTTTAGACGACCATTGTGTGAAGTAGAAAATCTCAAATTGCCAAAACTACATATAAAGAAACAAATATGCTTAAACAATTCGAAAGAGATGAGTCACAATTGGTCCTTTCTTTTAAACAATTTGATGAAAACCTAATTGCGCTCATGAGCAATCTCATTCATTTTGGCCATTTTGCAACATAAGAGAAAACAAAGTTGGAGAAGATACAATTAAACTTGAATGAGACACAATTTGCATTCACTAGTAATCACAACTCAACATTCTCTAGTAATGACGATGACAAAACCAGTCGAAGACGAGTTCCATCGATATTACACAGAGAAATAAATGGAAAGTGGAGAAAATGGATAACAAAGGAGAAAGGAGAACTGAGTCAAGAGAGGATAAATCAGAGAACAAATAAGAAAAGAGTAGTACATGGGCTTAGGATTTTAATCAACTTGTGTCACAAACCAGAGGGAGTCAGAGATATTAGCCAAAATCACTCAACAACACGATTCAGCCTGTTCAGACAATATCGCACCAAGCACCAACTAACTTGGCCATATGACCGAATCAGCAGGCCAAGTTGCATGTGCCATGACTGAGGAAAATGCATCAGACACAATTCCTCACCCTGACCAAGATACCATGCGCACTAGACTTGCATCAGCCTCACACCCTGATCGAGACACTCAGCGCAACAGATACGCATCAGCCTCACACCCTGACCGAGACACTCAACGTACTAGACACGCATTAGCCACATATCCTGACTGAGACACTACACGCACTAGCCACACACCAGATTCAGATCCTGACAGAGACAACTACCACACTCAACCAACCTTGCCTAGATCAGCTAGACCAGCTAGGCCTCGCGACCAAGACAAAATCTTCAATGTTCATATAACAAGGCACCTATGTTCAAGCATCAAACCAAGGCCAAGACTACCTCAACCTCATGACCCAGATCGACTAACAAAGACTACATCATAAATATATTTGGGTCATCCTACACTAGAAGTGGCTTGGGCCACAGGCAAACCATATTTCACTTTGTTGACTCAGTCTTCTCTATTTAAGCACATGTTAATTAATTATAGAAGTTAGTTAAAATCTTAGGTAAGTCTTGAATAATATAAATAGGATTAGTTACTTGGTAATCATCATTCAATTCACTTCATTTTCAATAAAAGTTACACGTATTCTTCTTCTTGTTTTTTCATTCTTGCCTTTCTTCTCAAGAAGTGTTATTCACTTCATATCTCTCTTCAAATGCATATATAGAGTTCTATTATGGTATTGGAGCTCTTTCAAAGAGCTCTACCATATTCAAGATGTCTTCAACAATCTCTTCTAGTAATCCACCTCCACCTACATTCAACTCACAAATGGACATCATACAAGATCCCTACTATGTGCATCCATCAGAAAACCCTAGGATTGCTCTAGTCTCACCTCTTATCAATAAAGACAACTATCATCAATAGAGCAGATCAATGAGAACGAGTCTTATCACCAAACAAACGTTTCATTTTGTTGATGACAATATTCTAATGCCTCTCAAGGATGATCCAAGCTATATGACATGAGAAAGAGTGAATAACATTATCATATCTTGGATCACAAGATCTATTTCACCCACAATTTCTCAGAGTATATTGTGGATTGACAAGGCATATGAGATATGGGAAGATCTTAGAGAAAGATTTTTTTCAATGAAATCTCTTCATAATTGCAAGTCTTCAAGAAACAATGTTAAATTATAAACAAGGTGACCTCAGTGTGACCAAGTACTTCAATAAGATGAAGATTTTGTGGGATGAATATGAAATTTTCAGACCAATTCAAGTCTACAACTGTGATAACAAAAAATTCAAAACTGAAGACAAGGTCATTAGATTCCTAAAGGGCCTAAATGATTCATTATCGGGAGTAAGATCTCAAATAATGTTGATGGATCCACTCCCAAGCATGAGCAAAGTATTTGCACTCATAATTCAACAAGAGACTCAACTTTGTGATCAAGAATTAGAAGCAAAGACAATGAGCATAGGGACAAGTTGGAAGAAAGATGGAGCCTCTAGCAGAAACACTATCCAAAGAAGAGGGTTTGGAAGGGGAATTCCACCACATATGGAAGAGGATCTTGGAATAAGTCCTCAAACTCAGGAAACTTTTGCACTCACTACAAGAAACCCCCCAACTTTCAGTTTATCAAGGCTCAACAAATCAACTTTGTTATAGCTGGCAATGACAATGAGGACACACTGGATTCACAAAAGGAAGACAAGTCTGTTTTTGGATTGACCAAACATCAATATGAAGGGCTTGTTAACATGTTGCAGCAGAACAATCAAAGGAAGGAGGACTCATCCAAAGCTGAAAGCATAAGCAATGTTCTATCTGCAACATCTTTGGATAACAATCAACATGATCAAGGTAATTCTAAACCCCAATAGATACTAGATAGTTGTGCAAATGATCATATTGCATCCAAAATTTCTTATTTTTCTGCCTATTATGCAACAAAACCTATTAAGGTTAAACTACCAAATTGGAAAATCATTATATCTAGAATCTCTGGAACTATACCTATTTCACATAATCTAACAATCTATAATGCTCTTTACTTGCCCTCATTTTCCTACAATTTGTTGTCTATACCAAAACTAACCCGCCAATCCTCATGTATTCTATCCTTATTGCATCTCATTGCAAAATATAGGAGAATGATACATTGAAGATGATTGGTATAGCTAGGATATCAACGAGATTATATGTCTTGAAGGAAGCTATTCTTAATCACAATATAAATTTTTCTATTGTCAAATAAATTAGTACTTCAAGCTCTAGTCTTTGGAATTATAGATTGGCTCACCCCTCTCATTCTTGTATGGATGTCATTAAGACAAAGTACTCTCTTTTGTTAGTTTTAATAAAGATTACATTTGTGAAATTTGTCATCAAGCTAAGCAAAAGAAGCTCGCTTTCCCCTTGAGCAATAGTGTTTCACAAAAATATTTTGACATGATTCATACTGACATATGGGGTCCTTTCCCCATAGCATCCATTCATGGCCGTATTTTTAAAAATTGTAGATGACTATAGCAGATACATATGGGTCACTCTCATGAAAAGCAAGGTAGAAGCTTCCACTGCCTTGTAGACCTTTATCAACATGATTCACACACAATTTTCTGTCATTATTACGGTAGTAAGGAGTGATAATGGTCCTGAATTCATCTTAAAAGCTTTCTATGCTAATAAGGGAATATTATATCAAATTTCATGTGTGTACACTCCACAACAGAATGGATTTGTGGAGAGAAAACATCAGCACATCTTGAATGTGGAAAAAGCCATGTTAATTCAAATCAGACTTCGCAAAGTCTATTGGTCCTATGTAAGGGTGGAAACAAGTTAGGCCGCCTATAACAGGTCAGATCAGGCTTTTTTGTGAATAGGTCAGGATTTTTAGAAAGCCTATTTAGCTTAACAGGTCAGACCCCAGACCATCTGAAAGACCTATTAAGCCTAACAGATTGACCTATTTAGTTATATTATATAACAATGTTGAAATTATACTACTTTAATATAAGTAATATTATTATATATGTAATTTTAATATAAATATAAATACAAAAATATATTTTAATTATTAGAGTTAGATGGACCTAGCCAGAAGTAGGCCTATTAGCCCATTCAAATATAGATATGGTGGCCTATTTCATGACTATATAGTATATTAGGCCTTTAAATAGACTAACATGTCAGACCAAACTTTTAAACATGCCAGATTCAGGCTTTGATTTTTTTTTAAACAGACTAACAAGTCAGGCTCAGGCTCCTATATGCTATATAAGTTCGACTTGTTTAAGGCAAAGCAGCCTGGCCTGTTTCCACCCTTAGTCCTATGCCATTAGATATGCTATACATATCATCAATCTATTGTCCAGACCTACTTTACAAGATAAATCTCCCTATGGTATTCTACATGGAAGTCCTTTCAACCTTCAAAACCTTAAAGTTTTTGGATGTCTCTGCTATACTAGCACACATAGTCACCTAAGATATAAGTTTGATCCTAGAGCTCTCAAGTGTATCTTCTTAGGTTTCAAAGAAGGAACTAAGGGATACATTATTCTCAATCTCACTAATAGAGCCTTACAAATCAGTAGGGATGTAGTCTTCTATGAACATATATTTCTCGATGTCACTCTACATCAAGAACCTTCCCCCCCCCCTTCAACAGAACACACACCAAATCCTATCCTCTATGAGGACACCTTACCCTTCACCCCTACCTACACAACCAATATTACACATCATACTTCTGACCCTTATAGAGAATCCACAAATCCTACTCATAACACTCCTTTTGTTGATCCTCCAGAACCTCGACCTAGAAGGAGCAATAGATCACACAAATTACCTACTTACCTACAGGATTACCATTGTGTTTTGTTACACAACACAAATATTGAACACCAATGCACTTATCCTTTGTCTTCGTACCTATATTACAACACCTTATCCAAGATTCACAAATCTATTGTTCTATCCAACACCTTCTCTCAAGTAGCCACACTCACCATTATCAGATTATTCATTATCTTAGCCTATATTCATAATTGGACACTACAACAATTAGATGTGAATAATGCTTTCCTACATGGTGACTTAAAGGAATAAGTATACATGAATCTCCCCCTGGCCTCAAATCCACTAAACCAAACCAAGTCTGCAAATTAGAAAAGTCCTATTATGGACTAAAACATGCAAGCATGCAATGGTTTGCCAAACTATCAACCTTTCTTCTAAAACATGGATTCTACAAAGCCAAAAGGGATCACTCTCTCTTTCTCAAAATGGATGTCCAACTTATCCATCACTGCCATCTTAGTCTGTGTAGATGACATAATTCTTACTAATAACAACCTTATAAATATCCAACATATCAAAACCTTACTAGATTAGGCTTTCAAAATTAAAGACCTTGGCACTTTAATTTTGTTTTATTGGATTTGAAATTGCCAGGATTCGCAGTGGCATTTTAATAAACCAAAGAAAGTATGCATTAGAAATACTTTATGATGCTGGTCTCTTAGGATGTAAACCATCCACCACTCCTATGACACAAGGAACACAACTATACCAAGATTCCATTGATCCCTATAATGACCTTGCTGCCTATAGAAGATTGGTTGGTAGGCTAATATACCTCACAAATACTAGACCTAACCTAGCTTTCTCTGTCAACCAATTAGCTCAATTTATGGCACAACCTACCATCACACATCACTCTACAAACTTGAAAGTTGTAAGCTATATTAAAGGTGCTTCATCTCTTGGACTTTTATATCCTACTAACTCTCCATTACAACTAAAAGCCTATAGTGATAGTAATTGGGCCTCTTGCCTTGACACAAGGAGGTCCACTAATGATTTCTATATCTGCTTAGGGAACTCTTTAATTTCATGGAAATCAAAGAAACAAAGAATGTCTCAAGAAGTTCTAGTGAAGCATAATACAGGGTTATGGCTCTCACCTCTAGTAAAATAACCTGGCTCACTTTTATGTTATATGATTTACAACATTTGCATTTTACTCCTGCCTTACTCTACTGTTACAATCCCTCTGCTATTCATATTGCTACTAACCCTTATTCCATAAAAGAACTAAGCATATTGAATTGGATTGTCATACTATTAGGGGGAAATGTAACATGAGCTTGGTAAAACTCCTGCCTATACAATCTAACTTGCAGATGCACTAACAAAGCCATTAAGACAGAAGAATTACTCCACAATTCATGTCAAGTTGGGTCTACTCGACATTTGTGCCCCAACTT
>NC_032014.1:23739819-23746479 GCF_001865875.1 Lupinus angustifolius
TATTAGCCAAAATCACTCAACAACACGATTCAGCCTGCTCAGACAATATATCACCAAGCACCAACCAATTTGGCCATATGATCGAATCAGTAGACCAAGTTGCATGTGCCATGACCGAGGAAAATGCATCAGACTCAATTCCTGACCCTGACCGAGACGCACTAGACTTGCATCAACCTCACACCTTGACTGAGACACTCAGCGCATTAGACACACATCAGCCTCACACCCTGACTAAGACACTCAGTGCACTAGACACGCATCAGCTAGAGATCCTGATCTAGACATCGTAGGTACCAGCCATGCACCAGATATAGATCCTGACCGAGACAACTACCACACTCAACCAACCTTGCCTAGATCAACTAGGCCAGTTAGGCCTCACGACCAAGACAAAATCTACAACGTTCACACAACAAGGCACCTATGTTCAAGCATCAAACCAAGGCGAAGACTAACTCAATCTCATGACCCAGATCCACAAACAAAGGCTACACCAGAAATATATCTGGGCCATCTCACACCAGAAGTTGCTTTGGCCACAAGCAAACCACGTTTCACTTTGTTGACTTAGTCTTCTTTATTTAAGCATGTGTTAATTAATTATAGAAGTTAGTTAGAATCTTAGGTAAGTCTTGTGTACCACCCCGAAAATCATTTCATATTTAATCTCTTAGAAAAATGGGTAAATTTTTCTTTCCTTTTTTTTTCTTTCCTCTTTTTTCTTTTATGTAACTTATAACTTACAAATAATTTTCACTTTTACCTTATTCCATTTTCAAGACGTCTCATTTTCAAACCTTGCGGAAATAAAATTCTTAATACATTGAAGTTAATTAAATGAACACAATTCTTTTCTGAATACTTCTCATTCATAAAATTCTTAAATAAATACATAATTGTTTACAGGGCGAAATCTAATTATCGCCACAATAAAAAGACCGAAAATACAAAGAAAATAATGTCGGGGCATTGGCATTACAAAAAGTACCTCACACGGGTTCCTATCACAATAAAACAAAAGAGAAACCTCCTAAACCGGAGGTGCACTGGAAAACTCGCTAAGGTTTTCCTCCACCTCCGAATTAGAAGAGATCTCAATGACCTCAACTGATTCTTCTATGCAAATAAGCTCTATAAATTCGTATAAACGTCATAAACGAACATTTTCGGATAATTTCGTCCGGAAATATACAATCTCCCGATTTAGGACATTTGCCCAAAACGTCGAAACTTAAATTTCGAGGTAAAAAATATCTAGAGATGATTTACGGACGATCTTGGTGTCTATTTTGACTAGAAATAATATTTCGAAGCCAAAGGAGAAATCGGAATTCGATTCTGAGTTACGGAACTCAAAAACTAGGCAAAAACTCGATAAAACGACCCGAAATCGTCTCGGGAACTTTTATTCTCCAAAAATCTAGAAACGATAGGGCTAGCAAGAAAATCAAAATACAAGACTAAAACTTAACTGAGGTTTAGCCTAAAACGTTACTAATCAATTTCTATAATTAATCCATTAATACTAATTATGTAATTAAAAGTGCTCTGAAAAACACAGTGTTACAATCCTCCCCAATTTATAGAATTTTCGTCCTCGAAAATTAATCATACCATCTAAGAAAACAGATGGGGGGAATGATTCCTTCATGCCACTTTCAACCTCTCAAGTAGCATCTTCTCCATTCGTCTGGCTCCAAATTACGTTAACTAAGGCGATTTCTTTGCCTCACAGAGTCTTCACACTCCGATCGGCAATTCTCAACGGCAAAGTCTCGAAAGTGAGATTATCCTTGAACTGAATTGAGTCGGGTTCAATAACATGCGACGGGTCACTAATGAATGTTTTGAGTTGAGACACATGGAAGACATTATGTAGGTTTGACAACAAAGGTGGCTAGGCTATTTGATAAGCTACTGGTCCGATTTTTTAATGATTTGGTATGGTCCTATGAACCCAGGGGTAAGCTTACAGGATTTCAGCACTCTACCAATGCCATTTGGTGGAACCACCCTTATAAATACATGATCTCCTTCTTCAAAACTCAGGGGGTCCTTCTTCTGTCATAATAACTCTTTTGTCTACTCTATGTCATCTTCATGTTTTCCCTTATCATCCTTATTTTATCTATCGTTTGTGAACTACATCGGGTCCTAATACTAGATTCTCTCCTGCCTCAAACCAACATAGGGGTGTTCTACACTTTCTGCCATAGAGAGCTTCATAGGGAACCATGTCGATACTAGAGTGAAAACTATTGTTGTAGGTGGACTCGATTTAATGTAGATAGTCAGCCCAACTTCCTAAATTCTCCAATATGCAAGCTCTGAGAAGATCCTCCAATGATTGGATAATCCTTTCCGATTGACCATTAGTCTGTGGATGGTAGGCTGAATTCATACTCAACTTGGTTCCCAAAGCTATTTGTAAACCATTCCAAAACTTTGAGTGAAGCACGAGTCTCTATCCGAGATGATATTTGTAGGAATACCATGCAATCAGACTATTTCTTTAATATACAACTTCGCCAGTCTCTCCAAAGAGTACTTTATGTTAATTAGTAGAAAGTGAGCCGTCTTCGTCAAACGATCCACAATTACCCAAACAGCGTCATAACCCTTCTGAGTTCGTGGAAAACCATTCACGAAGTCCATTGAAATGATATCCCATTTCCATACAGGGATATCTAAGGGTTGAAGTTCTCCATCGGGTCGCTTGTGCTTAATTTTTGCTTTCTGGCACACTAAGCAACGAATTTGATTCAGTTGATGCAAGTTAGCATTCACACTCTGAATCGCCGTTGTCATTGCAGCCACGAAGTCCAAGTTTGCAGTTCCACGTCCAGCCATTTGAAATCTGAGTGCATCAGATTTGAATGAGTTAATCCTCTAATCGTAAGTTCATAACATTCACATCTTTAAACGAAGATCATAAACAATCAAACAATCACACAAAGTCGCACAAGAAAGCATGTAAGGTCATGCTCAGGCCGGATAGGATTGAACCGCCCTGATACCACTTTATGTAACGCCCCGAAAATCATTTCATATTTAATATATTTAATGTCTTAGAAAAATGGGTAAAATTTTCTTTCCTTTTTATTTTCTTTTATGTAAGCTATAACTTACAAATCATTTTCACTTTTACCTTATTCCATTTTCCAGACGTTACGTTTTCAAACCTTGCGGAAATAAAATTCTTAATACATTGAAGATAATTAAATGAACACAATTCTTTTCTGAATACTTCTCATTCATAAAATTCTTGAATAAATACAAAATTGTTTACAGGGTGAAATCAAATCATCGCCACAAAAAAAACTGAAAATACAAAAAAGTAATGCCGGGCATTGACATTACAAAAAGAACCTCACACAGGTTCCTATCACAACAAAACAAAAGAGATACCTCCTAAACTGGAGGTGCACTGGAAGCCTTGCTAGGGTCTTCTCCACTTTCGAGTCAGAAGAGATCTCAATGACCTCAAATGAATCTTCTATGTAGATAAGCTTTACATAGTCGTCGTTGTCTTCCTCCTCCTCCACTTCATTCGCTCCCCAATACATCGAGGGATTCAGGGTGTACCCCCTTGGCATGGCCCCGTCTGTCTCTCTTGGCGCCGATCCTGAAGATGAGAAACTTGTTTGGGGCCAGGTCCTAACAACTTCTGGTACGCCTCGAGCTTCAGCCAGTACATAAAGTCTGGTGGTCTTCGGTCGGGCAAAGTGAATGATGCCTCCCAAACTGCGTAGTAAGGTGGAAGATGCAGAACTGAGCCATTGCTTACCCAATCCAACTCCAGGTCACAAGGACCTGTGTAAGTGTGTCGATTACCCTCAACACTCCATGTCCCATCCTGGGACATAGTGAAGTGATAACCTCGGATCAATGCTGATGGGTCCATCTGAACATGCATACAAATACACCAGAAGAAAAGAGAGAGAGTAAAACATCTATGAAAAACTTGTCATCAACATCGTGGAATTACACGAAATAATACACCAAGACAACACACGAGTACATATATATCATGTGATCATACAAGCATATAATAATGATGAATGAAGTATAAAACTTGAGAATTTAGAATCAATATCGAAGAATATCATGTATGCAATGCAATGCATGAGTCCACCATGATTACTCTTTTATCCTCCCAATAACTATTCGGAAATAACCAAGAGTACAGTTCTCATAACAAGCTGATTTGATCGCACCAAAATTATTCCTCGCAAGGATATATGATCAATCTGTTCCAACGGAATTGTCCATTTCAAGACGGTGTCGTATCAAACACTTTCTGAACATGTGATGAGAACCTTTTTTGGAGATTCTTTTTGAAACAATCTATCTTGTTTGGTGTTGCTAAGCCCACAGTTTTAGGGGCTGTTTTGAAGATGAAATTTGGGCAACAAAGACATAATGTAAGATAAAAGAAGATGGTAAAGAAGTGATGGTGATAGGCGCCACAACAAAGATGCTGATAAGTAGGATGATGTTCGCCACAAGAACGTGGTTCTTGATAAGAACTTTTAATCTTGGTTCATCCAAGAAGTTTAGATAAGACAATGCTCTCACACAAAGGAAGAATCCTTAATTTTCACTCAAAATTAAACTTGTCATTCATTCATACGAAAATTACACTTATAGGAAAATTACACTTCATGGTTGGTTACATTGGATCCTATTCCAACCATGAGTTACTCGAAATAACCTAGGTAAAAAATTCCTCATGGGAAATCCTAAGTGATTCAAAATACAAATTAATGGAAATTTTGAATTCTATGAAGTGCCTTAATTGATTTGAAAGGAACGAAGCATTTAGCCTAGGATTCCCTACTCCTTTGTGAAGAATTCGGCCCCCTTTGGAAGTTGTGGTCCACATGAGTTAATGGGAGTCTTGTGTTCCATGAAATGCTTTCACCAAGTGAGAGTAACAATGCATTTTAGTCTAGGATTCCCTAATTCTTTGGGAAGAATTCGGCTACCCTTGAATGCCTTGGTATTCATGAGTTAATGTGGGTTTTGAATTGTGCACTTGATTTGGTTGAATGTATTGGGCGAAAATCATACCTTGAATTAACCATGCTTGACTTGTTTAATGGTCTTGCACGAAATACTTCAAGGAATAATTACTCTTGAATTGATTTAATGGTTTGCACAAAACACACATCATATATTAATCTCCCTTGACTTGTTTTGAATGAGTTGCACGAAATACATTTCAAGGATTAATCATGCTTGACTAAAATTTAAGCCTTGCACAAATTACTCCATAAAATTAACCTCCCTTGACTTGATTTGAATGAGTTGCACGAAATTCCCATGCCATCTTTAATGGTGTTGACTGCAATTAATGTTCTTCAAAGAATCATTTATTCTGAAATTCAAATAACACAAAGACAAATTAAAAGCTTGATTGAACCCTCTTAGGCCACAATAAATATGTTCTAGCCATGCTTAGAACATGGCTGTGCCCTATTAAAAGGGTTGAGAATTATTTTCCCCACTTTGGCCCACATGCAAAGTGACATAATAAAAGAGGTGAGAACTCCATTGGGTTGAGCTTAAGGTAATTTCCTTGATGCCTTTTATGAGTAGACTAAGTGCATTTTGCACAAGTTTGGTCATTGCCCTTGTCATGGGCCTCCCTATGCTTCTTAGTTCTTCATTATCTTTCTTAGGCTCATTTGGGTTCACATCAGCATGCCTCTCATCGATCCCGATTGCAAAGAGTGGTTGTCAAAGATCGTCTAGTTTGCGCTGTGAGCACCGTCCGATCCAACAGAATACCTCATCCAGGAATACATGGGACTCGTCTCACCTAGACTCATTCTCAAGACTTTGGTGACGAATCACCGCCATCAACGCCGACCCTCTCAACATCTCGGGGCTCATTCGTCTCCCGTACATTTCCTCTCCACTACTTCATTTTTTACCTTGGATATGCATCCTAACCGAAATTAGCAAATTATGTCTTTTAATCCATCTTTTCTAGCGATTTGTCCATCCTAAGACATCTCCCATCGGGAATGCTTCTAGTGGGTCTCGATCTTAACATATAAACATAAAAGAGAATAATTTCGGAACCACTACGAACCATCGCTGAATTATCCTGGAGGGCTCTCAAGCCAAGCCTCTTACGGTCAGACGATCTTACTGCATGGACACAACATCATACTTCTCAGTACCATTGCGAACCATCGCTGAATCATCCTGGACGACTCCTCTAGCCAAGCCTCTTACGGTCAAACGATCTCGCTGCGTGGACATAATATCACACCCTCGTGCCTTGCCTTTACCAAAGCAATTCCTTACTTTTATTACTTTCAAGAATTTAATATAGTTATTTACCTTTTGCAACTTCTTGATGGTAAACATGTCATTAGGCTCTCGTATATATGAGAGTTATCGTTCATACGACTTAAAAAGAAGTCATGTCTGTATGGAGCCATCTCGCTTAAGAGCTGTGTCGCTCAAGCGAGGGCACATCCATTTTTGAGGCATTTGTGGCTTAAGCGAGAAAACAATCAGTTCTCTTGGTGCCTATTTTAGCTTTACCGAGAGCTGTCTCGCCCCGAGCTATTACACTCGTTTTCTCTAGACACTTCTCGCTCAAGCGAGAGCTGTCTCGCTCAAGCGAGAAGAGTCTAAATA
>NC_032014.1:23746484-23747124 GCF_001865875.1 Lupinus angustifolius
TAAATATCATTTTAATTATTTTTCTCAAGGAAAATATTTCTCATTTAAATCACATGTTTTTAAACCTTGAATTTAACAATTATCACATACATATCATTCCCATAATAATCATTCAAACATTATAATTCAAGAGTAAACATGGTATTTGCATATATAAACATAACATAAATCGGTATACGAAATATTGTTGAACTTAATCCAAACAAACATGCAATTGATTAAGTACAAGCTTTCTTAATCCTCAAGGCAACTCCAAACTTGTGAGAGAGTTTGGAGGTCCTGATGCATATTCGGACACCACTATGTCACGATGTTTTCTCCATCACCTGAGTGTGTTGGGTCGCTAGGTTCTGTTAGGTATCAATGGTTACAATACACCTAGAAGGGGAGGTTGAATAGGTGTCGTGGTTAGAATAGCCGCTTTTCGAAACTCAACACTTAATGCTGAATCACCCCTAATTAATCGATTACAGGATGAAGATAATCGATTAACAGAACAATCTTAATCGATTAACAGAAACAGAATAATCGATTAACGAAACAGTTTTAATCGATTAAACAGAAACAGTAAGCTATTACAGAAACGATTAATTGCACAACAGTTAACCGATAATGGAACGAATAACAGAGCTTACAGATT
>NC_032014.1:23747224-23747567 GCF_001865875.1 Lupinus angustifolius
CAAGATTTAATCAAATATTAAGCAATGTTAGCAATATCAAATCTCATATGATCAAGAACTATTCACTAAAGCAGATAAGCTATTCAACATAATTAAAGCAAAAACAAAAAACATTAGCATAGCATAAAGAGTCGAGGAAGTCAGGAAATAGTACAAACCATAAAGTCAATCAAAGACAGATAGAAAAACATGAATAAGTCCTGAAAGCAACAACAACAACTAAATCCAGAAGGTGCCATAAGATGAAATAAACGTATGGGTGAGATAGCCTAGGTCTAAGGTCCGCTAAACTAAGGTTGAGGCGGAGGATGGTCAATCTGATCATCAGGCATAGCAATGTTCT
>NC_032014.1:23747667-23748123 GCF_001865875.1 Lupinus angustifolius
TGAGGATGAGGATTAGGATTAGGATAGGATGAGGATGGGGAGGAGGATGAGGATGAGGATAGGATGAGGAGGGTAAGATGAGGATGAGGATAGGATGAGGAAGAGCAGGAAGAGGAGGATGAGGATGAGGATGAGGATGAGGATAAGATGAGGATGAGGAGGAAATAGGATGAGGATGAGGAGGAGGAGAGGGAGGAGGATGAGGATGAGGATGAGGAGGAGGATATGATGAGGAGTTGGAGGAGGAGGATGAGGATGAGGAAGAGCATGAGGATGAGGATGACGACGAGGATAGGATGAGGATGAGCATGGGGATGAGGATGGGGACGAAGATAAGATGAGGATGAAGAGGAGGGTAGGATGAGGATGAGTATAGGATGAGGAGGAGGAGGAGGGGGGGAGGAGGAAGAGGAAGAGGAAGAGGATGAGGATAGGATGAGGATCAGGATGAGGATG
>NC_032014.1:23748223-23751259 GCF_001865875.1 Lupinus angustifolius
TATTTAATATAAAACATTTGCAACCGAAAGCGTGAAGATGGGATATATTTGGTTTGCGGCCTTTTAAAAGTTCATAATGAGTTTTATTCAAATTAGGCCTTAAGAGTACTCGATTTGTAACATAACATACAGTTTGAACTGCATCAGCCCAGAAGTACTTGGGGGTATTACTTTCGTTAAGCATGGTTCTCGCTAATTCTTCTAAAACACGATTTTTCCTCTCAACAACTCTATTTTGTTGTGGAATGCAAGGAGCAAAGAACTGATGCCGATTACCTTTATCGCAGAGTTGGCTTATACTCAACAAGTTATGTTCTAGTCCTTCAACATAAAGGACATTATCAATCAGAGTTTGGGATGAGTTACCAACTGTTCCTGTGCCGAGTATCTTTCCCTTGTTGTTGTCTCCATAAGTGACGTATCCTTTTCCTTTAAGTGAGAGATCCAGGAAATTTGATCTATCACCTGTCATATGCCTCGAACACCCACTATCTAAGTACCATTTTTGTCCATGTGTTCGGAGACATACCTGCAAAATAGATTACTTACTTTTCTCAGGTACCCAATTTATGTTGGGTCCTTTTCTGTTAGTGATTAGGGAATTATCTCCCTTCTTTTTCCATACATAAACTCCGCTAGGTATACCATACTTTTTGATATAGCATGAATGATAAGTATGACCATATGTGTTACAATAAAAACAAGTAGGAGAATGCTTATGATATTTGTTTTTAGCTTGAGCTACCGGTTTTCTATATGGTCGCTTCTTTTTAGCAGTGCGAGTATAACCTAGACCAGTTCGATCACCAACATTTCTAGTTTGATTAAGCAAGTTATCTAATTGCTGTTTACTGTTTGTGAGACGTGTGAGTTTTTCATTTAGTTTAAAATTGTCCTCTTGCAAAGTCTCGCAAGTCTCACAGACAGGTTTTTGACATAAGTTATTAGCAGAGCAGTTACATGAGCTACAAGAATAGATGAGATCTAAAGTTTCATTTTCCAGTTTTAATTCATCTAATTCTTTTTGCAATTGGCTTATTTTTTGTTCGTTTATTAGGATTATCCTTTTCCTATCAATGTTAATTCTAGCCAATTTCTTTAATTCGTCATGCAACTCGACAAAAGCATTATACAATACATCATAAGGAGGTGAATCATCCGAAGTGGATGAGGTGTCAGAATATACCTCATGATTATCCTCGCGTGAGTCTGAATTTGTATCGATGTCAGATCTGGCCATCAGACACAGCTTTGCTGACTCCTTCTCACTAGAGGTGCTTGATGTCGATTCCTCCTCAGGTACATCCCAAACGATGTAAGATTTCTTGGTTTTGAAGTCCCTGGGAGTGCTCTTCTCTGAATCAACCTTCTTTAGGTAGGTTGGACACTGAAACCTCATGTGCCCTACCTTTCCACACTCATGGCAAGTGAAGCGATCCTTGTTATTCTTGCCTTTACTGGTTGACTCTTTCGCTTCCTTCTTTTGAAACTTCTTGAGTCCTCCTTTTCTTTTAATGAATTTGCTAAATTTTCGGACTAGGAGACCCATAGTTTCATCATCTAGATCGGAATCAGATTCATCATCAATTTTCTCTTCTTTTTCTTTGGAGGTCGTGGCCTTCAATGTGATGCTCTTCTTCTTCCGGTCTGATTCTTCATTCATGGTCAAGCGACCCAGCTCCATTTCGTGCTCTTGAAGCTTTCCAAATAAAGTAGCTAAAGGCATAGAGTCCAAATCTTTAGACTCAACAATTGCAGTCACCTTTGGTTGCCATCTCCTGTCAAGACAACGCAAAACTTTATTAGTTAGTTCACCTCTAGCAAATGATTTATCGAGAGCAACTAAATGGTTAACAATATGAGTGAATCGCTTTTGCATATCACATATTGATTCGCTTGGTAACATGCGAAACAACTCATATTCGTGGGTCAGCGCGTTCAATCTTGCGCGCTTGACTTCGCTAGTGCCTTCGTGAGTCACTTGTAAAGTGTCCCACATTTCTTTCGCATTATGGCACTGCGAGACCCTAAAGAATTCATCATATGATAGGGCCGATGTGATGATGTTTTTGGCGCGCAGGTTATGCTGGACCTTTTTGCGCTCATCATCGGTCCATAAACTTTTCGGTTTATCTTTAGGTTGATCGTCCACAAGATGTTGTGGAACGTAAGGGCCGTTGACTACGGATTCCCAAATATCCGAGTCTATGGCCTCAATAAAAATTTGCATGCGCACTTTCCAGTAGGCATACCCTTCACCACTGAATATTGGTGGTCGATTAATGGATGACCCATCACCACCAAATGGATTTGAAGAACCCATTCCTTTTCCCTTTAGGATCACGAATACGCGGTTGAGCTAGCACTTCGTACTAGCTCTGATACCACTTGTTAGGTATCAGTGGTTACAATACACCTAGAAGGGGGGGTTGAATAGGTGTCGCGGTTAGAATTACCGCTTTTCGCAAATCAACACTTAATGCTGAATCAACCCTATTTAATCGATTAAGGAGAAAAGGATAATCGATTATAAGCACAGTCTTAATCGATTAACACAAAAAACAGTTTTAAACAGAAACTATTTTAATCGATTAATAGAAACAGTATAATCGATTAACACAGGAATATTAATCGATTAAACAGAACCAGTAAGCAATTACAGAAACGATTAAATGCGAAACAAATAACCGATAACAGAACGAATACAGAGCTTACAAATTTGTATATCAGAATAGCTTGCAATACAACAAAAGAACAGAATGTATTAGTTGAATCAAATATACAAATTAAATCGATTGAAAAACAGTAAAGAGAGAGAGAGAAACAAATCCTGAACAGTTTTAATCGATTAAACAGAAACAATAAGCTATTACAGAAACGATTAATTGCACAACAGTTAATCGATAATGGAACGAATAACAAAGCTTACAGATTGTATATCAGAATAGCATACGAATAGAATGTATCAATTTGAATCCAATATACCAATTAATCGATTGAAAACAGTAAAGAGAGAGAGAGAGAGAAAAATCCTGC
>NC_032014.1:23751359-23752157 GCF_001865875.1 Lupinus angustifolius
GTATTAGGTGCCCTAAGCCTTGACTCAACTTAAACTAGAATCTAGTCTAAGCCTAGTACCAAATAAAGACTTAAGCATGCTGATTTGTTGATGATCTTCAAGCTCTTATATGCACAAGTTGTCCTCATCAAAACCATGACATTCAAGGAGAGCTTTCCAAAGTGTTCCTCTTGACATGCACACTTTCAGGTTCTCTGTTTGTGGGAGAGCTTACTTGATCCGGTCTCCTCTCGAACTCTTCATTACGCCAAAATAACGTTAATTAGTTAACTGGCGATAATTATTATACTTATGAAATAACCTTTTACGCGAAGATAAAACTTCCGCTTTAAAATGAATTTAATTGCTTTCGTCCATCCGATTCAATGTTGAATATCCTTGAATCATCATTTGTCATTGAAAGTCTTACAATCAAATAACACTTTTTAAAGTAAGATTTTCAATAAAACTTATACCGGAATTATGTCGTAATCTATGGATATACACCAGGCTAGTTCACAGGAAAGATAGGTGGGTCGTAAAGACACCCTTAAATACCAAGTTTTTTCTTAGACAGAACCTTTCTAGATATGTATTCCCACTTCATTATATTTTTTCGATAGTTCATAAATCTTATTTTTTTTGTAAGTAAAACATTTTTACTAAAACTAACCTTTTAAAATAAGATCATTAAGGGAGAATTATCATTTTTAAAGTAAGTCAATTTAAAAAAAATCAATACTTTTAAATCAATATTTTTTAAGTAAATCCTAGCTTTTAAAGCAAGTTCACTTAACTAAGATTCAAAATTTTTAAATC
>NC_032014.1:23752257-23753067 GCF_001865875.1 Lupinus angustifolius
TAAAGTCAAGACTTTTAGGTAAATCTCATTATTTCAAGTATACTACTAAAACAAATTTTCATGAACATCTTAACACCTCCTATTTTTTTAGGAAAAAACCTCAAGGGTTAGTGTTATTTTCATAGTCATGAAAAAGAATGACTCTTAATTTAATATTTTACACTAAACATCTTTTAGTTATTCTTACCACTTTAAAGTAAGTCAATAAAATAAATACAACATTTTGTTATGAACATCTTAACACCTCCTATTTTTTTAGGAAAAACCCCAAAAGTTAGTAAGGGTTAATTTCATAGTCATAAAAATAAATCATAAGGTAAGATTTTCTACTACTTTAATATCCAAAACTTCATAACACTTTAAGTTTATGAAGTCAAGACTTTAATAAATCATCTTTTATCCCAAATCATTATTTTCACTTGGAAATCAAAGAGTAAAATATGCTAAATCACTTTTAAAACATAATACTTTCTAAAAATGAAACATTTTCAACAACAACTCAACAAATTCATAAACTTTCAAGAATAAAATAAAAACTTTTTCCTAAACATATTAAAGGTTCCTTTGATATTAAAATCATCACCTTTAAACATATTCAAATACTTACAATAATTTCTAATATTTCCAAACAAATAACTCATCTAACCTTGTCCAAAGATATAGTTTTTCCATCTAAGAACAATGAAGAAATTTCAAGATTTACAAAAGTCAAAAACTATTTAAAGGTTCATATGATTTTATTATCATCCCATTTAGTTATGCCTTCATAAAATACTTAAAGAACAAATATAAACTCTAATTTATGAACAA
>NC_032014.1:23753167-23864501 GCF_001865875.1 Lupinus angustifolius
GTCTCACCCTCATCAAATCAGAAAATTTAATGCAAAGTAAGTAGATTTAGACTAGCATAGATGATGTGTCTAATGGTGGTGGAGTGAGAGGATTTGTTGAGTGATTTAGGGGCTTTTGGAAGCTTTTGCATTACTTGTGTAACAAGTACATGGCTTATGAAATGATGACTTCCAACTTTATTGATATGATGTAATTTCCCAATAAATGTCGTGTCCGAACATTTTCGGATAATTTCGTCCGGAAATATACAATCTCCCGATTTAGGACCTTTGCCCGAAACGTCAAAAATTGAATTTCGAGGTGAAAAATATCTAGAGATGATTTGCGAATAAATTGATGTCTATTTGACTAGAAATAATATTTCGAAGCCAACAGCGAAATCGGAATTCGATTCCGAGTTACGGAACTGAAAAAGTGGGCGAAAACTGATAAAACGACCCGAAATCGTCTTGAAACTTTTATTCTCCAAAAATCTTGAAAAAAATAGAGCAAACAAGAAAATCATAAATTTCTATAAGTAATTCATTCAACTAATTACTTAATTAAAAGTACTATGAAAAACACGGTATTACATCTTGAATAGTATAAATAGGATTAGTTACTTTGTAATCATCGTTCATTTCACTTCATTTTCAATAAAAGTTACACGTATTCTTCTTCTTGATTCTTCATTCTTGCCTTTCTTCTCAAAAAGTGTTATTCACTTCATATCTCTCTTCAAAGGCACTTGGAGTTCTATTAGGGATGGAATAGACAACTTGGCCTATTCCACCAATTCTAAGGTGTGACATGATGATTTTAACATATTCTACATTACAAAATTTTGCATGGAGACACATATGTCATGTCATATTTAGAGATAAATATATTTATGCTTTTTTATGTTATTATTTATTATTAAATTTTGATTGAAATTAAATTTTTAATGTGTTGGTAATATTTTATTGGTTGTCTCCACATACATATGTTTCCACACAAGTCTTTCTCATTTTACATAGATCAAGCATGGGCTGACATCAAACACAAGCTAGCTCTTCAAGATTACCATTTTAACTTGTATATAATAAAAAATATTGTTCTATTTAATATTTAGAACTACAGAACTCATTGACATATCGTGAGGGTGTGAGGCTGTATGCTTAATTACCTTTTCAACCCACCTTTTCCCCACTCATCATGGGCAATGTTCAATATATAACATAATATAATGCCCTCCCACCAATCTAATTTAATGTGTTCATCTTTTTACCCGTCACAATGATTCTAAACATGTTGAAAGAAAAAATATCTAACCATACTAGTGTTTGGTTACTTTCATCCAAAATGTTTATAAAACTAATAATTCACTTATATGTGATGTAATTAATAGGTTGAATACAAAGAGATAATAAAAGAGATATATTTGTAGATATTTCATATCTCTTACGAGGTTTCATATAGTCTAGGCAAGCGTAATTTTTTATGGTGTTAGCCATGATATATTTGATTTATTTTTCGTATTTGATGAAGAACAAAATCTAATAGGAGCACATCTCCAGTTTCAAAAAAGATATCACTCAATATAATGACATACTTTTATATATAGAAGATGTGCTATCAGTACTAGTACACTTATATGTAAATGTTTAAGCATGATGCTTGTAGTTGAAGTCTCTTTCTTTGTCTCTTTAATTAACAATCCAACCTAAGAAAAAAAGGCTATGAAAGGTATCAACACTATAATTAGAGAAAGAGAAAGATAAAGGTGCATTTGTGTGGTCCATGAAATAGGGTGCAAAATATTAATAAAAGAAAATAAATGGAAAAGCAGAAAGGTAAGATCTGCCATGATTCAAGTTTTGGGGATCCAACGTTCGGAAACAGGATCCGACATTAGATGTTTCTGCACATATTATTTTTAGATAAAAAAATGTTTTGTAGTTTTTTATATTGTTCATGCATTATTCACTAATTATTTTTAATTAAAATTGACTTTTAGATAAAAGTAATATAAATGAATAATGGATTATATATTTTTTTTTGTTTCTCACGGGTATTCTCGTACTGGAGGCAATTTCGTCCGAGCCGGGAACATCTACAGGTACGTGGGGCTAACTCTCCTAACGTACATTTTTTCCATCCACAAGACTTGAATATGGATTCTTGCTTAAGGGGAATTAAACATGTACCACTTGAACTAACGTCCATTGGTAAATAATAGATTATATATTAATAATATATGAGTTTTTACATTATGAATGCATATATTATTATCTTATTTTTATTTCGAAATTGTAACGTATAGAGGTGTCTAGTGTTATTTAAATACATATTTTTATCATGCTATATAAATTGTTTAAGTTTTGCTATCCAACATCGGAAAAGTATCAAACGTTACATGCGTAACAAACTCAATAATTTATCAACCCTTACGTTACAACATATTATCAATTCTTTATGCATTCATTATAGTATAATATTTATGTGATATCTTTGCAAAAATTTATATAACATATCATTCATCATTTATTTGTATTACTTTTTAGAGAGTAAATGATGACATAAATGATATAATAACACTGTATAAAATTGATTCATTGTTACTGCATACATTTTTCCTCTAATTATTATTAAATTTTTAAATAATAATAAGAAATAATATATTGACCAAATAAAAAATATAAATATTAAATTCGTAATAATGTGACCACCATTATTTCTTTTCGAAAAGCTTGTTTAAGTTTTAATACAAATCCTGGAAAAGTTTGTAACATCATATTTTTATTTAAATATTTAAATTAATTTGTATTATTTTAGACTCTACTGATGTTTAAGTGATGACATGTTAATATGGTAACTGAACACAAGTATTATTAATTGTGGTCAATTATAGTTTCAAAATTTTAAGAATTCAAAATAAACAATAATTTTATCTTCCTGAAATTAAAAATGAAGATAAAGTGCATAATTGTTTTTGGATAATATGGTAGTTGAACTTTCTATTACCCCTCTATTTCATAAAGATAAAAAAATTAAAAATTAAAAATTATAATTATAATAAGTAAATAATTTTTTTAATGTTGCATGATTACTATTCCACAATTTACAACTTTTAATCAGCAATTTTACTTAATGCATTTAAGCTAACTCGTTGTACTCTTTTCTCACCATGATATCCTAAACCAACATGGTGTTAATCTAGTGAATGTGGTGTAAGTTCTCGTTAGATCTATACAATGATTAAAAAATTAAGAGTTTAATTATTAAATGATATTTATTGTGAATGATAGTCACATATCCTGAAAGAGATTAATTTTTTATCAAAAATGAGAAAATAGATGGTAGTACCAAGAAAAATATCATATCATTATTATAGTGTACAATGTCCTATTCTTCACATGTATTATCATATGGTAACTTTCATTTGAAATAATTGTTTAACAACTAGATCAGGGGGATATTTATTTAAAATCAAGTTTACCAAAAGAGTATCTTATTTATTTTCTCTATTTATTCCACCCTCGGTGATGAATCTTCATCTAAAATTTAAAAAATGTCACTATGTTTAATTAAAAATAAAATATATTAAAGAAAATAGATAACATAACTTAAAGAGTAAATTACATCAGCAATCCCTGAGTTTTAATGAAATTACATAAATCACTCGGATATTTTTAAAATCTACACAAATCACCCATAATTATACATATACATTACAGTGACACCACTCATGTAAGAGAGATAATTATAATTTCTTAAACAAAAATAGTGATGAGTGTAATTAAATCAAACAAAATATGGTATATTACGAAGACAAATCCAAATAGTATAAAACTTTATGTATATTCATTATGTTTTATTCGTTACAAACTACATCAATAAGTTTGGGGTGTTTACAATACTCTCATATTATATTGTAACCAACCAAAATAATGAATAATAAACATCGACTCTTATATTATTTGGACTTGTTTTCACAATATACCATATTTTGTTTGACTTAATCACACTCATCACCATTTTTTATTTAAGAAATTACACTTATCTATCTTATAGGGGTAGTTAGTATAATATATATATATATACAATTAGGGATAATGTGTGTAAGTTTTAAAAAGGTTTAAGTGATTTTTGTAATTTCACTAAAACTCAAGGGATTTGAGTGTAATTTATTCTAATTTAAATTGTGATATTCTTTGCTCTTTTAAAGACTTCAATCTTATTCACTTGTTTTGATTCTCTTCATTGATAAAATGATCTCCCTGTAAGATAAGATGAAGGATATCTCTTTGATTAATCATATATTCCCAAATTTGAGGCATTTTCGAAAATCATGTTCTAAAAATTGCATCGCATTTGATCAATAGAATAAATTTATTTAAGTAAATATGTCGAAGCTTTATCATCTTCTTCATTTTTTGGAAGGTAGTTTCAAAAAAATGAATTAATTGTTTTATTCTTGCACATATATAAATATTGAGACAAAAAGCAATTAAAAAAAGAACTTAGAAATTCAATTAAAATTATAAATAACATAAATGATAGTTTTCTTATCATCTGAGTAATCAAAACAACACATTTTGATATCGAACCAACCATGAAAGTCCAAGTCTACAAGAAAGAAACTTAAAGAAAGCATTGTTTCAAATTATCCATTTTTTCATATGGTAATAGTCTCTACTCATAGTCTACTGTTTTATGATGATAAACTAAGTGGAATGAATTCAATGTTCAACTATACAACTTCAGGTGTCATTTATTTAGCTACATAATAACTTCCTACGGTTTTCACAAGGGTTATTACGGTTGGACCAGACAATCCGAAGGTCGACTAGTGTAACAGGCAATCACATTTCACCAATAACCCATCCTCCCTTCTAGACTACCTCTGACCATGTGAAATCCGGTTAAATTAGGCTAGACCGGAATAACTTTGAATAACCATGTTGATTAGACTGACCAAATAGAAATCAGATAAGGGACTCATTCACCAACAGAATAAACAAAGCACAAGAGAGAAAACCTAGCCACCAAGGTCACCCATCACTGAGTTGGCAAAACTTGACAACCTGAAATCATTATGTTTGACCACATCACCACTTAATAACACACATAGGTAAGTCTATTAATATTAACAGACAAGAAGGGGTGGAAAGACTAAAACATGGTTTTAAGTTGAAAACATTAGAAACTAAAATTATAATATAAAATTATTAATAACTAAATTGGTAAATTCTAAAAATATAAGAAACTACCTTTATAATTACTCTTTTCTTAATAATAATAATCTTGGAAGCCCAAGGCATGGCATGCTCTCACTCAGCCTAGAGCACACTAGAATTTCTCCTTTATATACACAAAATACTAGTAAATGTAAAATTCTCTAGGCAGACCAAAGTTGATTTAATCGTCAAACATCTGTTTTGTAGCATATAAAACCTAAATTTCAAATTCTACTATATAAGGATATCATTAATGAGTAATATATAAGTTTACATTTAAACACTTATCAGACTTTAAGATCTGCCCTACCAACTAGAGTGATATATAATTGCATTACCCGTATCTGTCCTATTCATTCATTTATGGACTAGAATCCACCATGGATCAATGTGAATATTCTTTGGATCTCCCACTCAGATTCTTCTGTATCTAAAAATTCAAAAAATATTAAAACTAACTTTAAGTAATTTATGTAATTATGATTCTTTTTTCTATAATCTTATATCTAATTTTAGACAATCAAAATAAAAAATAATAATAATAAATTTAAAAAATATAATTTAAACACAATTTAAATTCTCCATTTAACATATATTTTTTACTCAAACAAACATATAAAATAAAGTACTAAAATTTATCTAATAAGAATTGTTAACCAACCTAACATTTGTGAATTAACAAGAACATAACATCATAATGGAAATTTTATTCATGAAAAATTTAATATAATCATAATTATGAATTTCAGTGTAACATCAATTAACAATATAACATATTAGTATGATATCACAATTATGAATTGATAATATAAATCACAACTATGATCAACAATATATATATAAGGAGATATTCGTTAACACTCAATTTAAGTTACATTAATTACACTTAATCTCAACCATTCATTTTCTTAAATTCAATTGACCAAATGAGTGAAACTTAAAATTTATTTAAGATTTCTTTTTTTCTCTCTCATCATATATTTCACTCACTCATTTGATCCGTTGGATTTAAGAAAATGAATGACTGAGATTGTGTGTAATCAGTGTAACCTAAATTGGGTGTAAACGGATTCCTCGTATATATATGAAGATGAGAGATCTGTTTACACCAATATTGTGAAACCCGAGTCGGACGTCAAACCGACAGAGATCCCATATTAGGTATAAACTGTTAAACCGCCCGGTCTGACCGGGTGATTCCATTCTTGATTAATAATTTTTATCTATGAACATATAGTTATATATAATTTTTTATTTTTAAGTGAACCGCCCGGTTAACTTCCCGAATTAATCTGATTTAACTGTATTTAATACGGTCGGACCAGAATTTCTCCAGTTCAAAGCGATCCAACTCTCATTCGGTTAAGACTGTAAGACAGAGCCGTTTTCAAGTCAGTCAGCGGTCAGACCAGACGGACCGCCCGGTTCAGTTCTTACAACACTAGTTTACACCCAAATTAAATTACACTTAATCTCAGTCATTGATTTTTTAAAATCCAACAGACCAAATTGGTGAGTGAAATAAGTGGTGAGAGAAAAAATGAATATTAAATGACATTTAAATTTCACTCATTTGTTCCGTTGGATTATAAAAAATCAATAATAACTAATATAACTTAACTTGAGTGTATACGGATCTCTCCTTGTATATATATATATATATATATGAATTGCAATTCCTGGTACACGTTGGTCGTACCCACACCAGTTAAGCAACGAATTTCAAAAGCTTTTATCCTAATTACCGATGGTTAAAAAAAACAATCCCAAACCATTATAGTATGTACGTATTGTTGATAGATACCCGCATATCCAAGTCCATTTTTTATCTACTATATCAACCCTGATGAGTTTTTTCAACCTTATAAAATTAAAAATGTCCTTGCATGGCCGTACAACAGTTGGTAGGCATTGCAATGCAAACCACAGTCAAATGACGCCGTCAGTGCACTGTGACCCCCTTCTCTCACTTTTATGTTTTTATTTTCTCTTCCTTTATTTGGATTTGAAATTCAAAGGCCTCCTAAGACTTCTACTTCTTACGTTTTATTAGTCATTCTCTCTCTCTCTCAATCTGACACATAAACACACTAACATTGAAACCCATAATTTAATGGAAGCCTCTTCGAATTTTTGAATTCAACTTTCATTCAATAAACCCACGAGAACCTTGTTTCTTCTTCCACTCCTCAATCAACTATTCAACTCACAAATATTCATTTTCTTCCATCTTCTACTACCCAAACTAAATTTTTACATTTTCTTTTATTTTCATACGTCATTCTCATCACCCTCTATCTTCCTTTTTTTAGCTCAACCTTCTTATGTTTCTTTTAATCCTGATCAAGTTCCTTGATTATATATAATTCTACCAAGAATTTATTTATTGTAACGTTTTTTTCCCAACTACTTGTTCTACTGCAGAGGAATTTAAATAAATACAGTACAGTTATCAAAAATCCATTTTTATAAGAGAAAGATGCCACAGGAGAACATTCAAAACTCATTTTTCACATCTCCTTCAAAGAGGGGATTGAAGGGTCTTGTCTATATAAGCAATGAGGCTTCACTCAATGCAACAGAGGAGATTATCAATGATCATGAATTGGCTCATAGGAAAGCAGAGGAAGCAGGTACGTACTTGTAATACATTGCTATTTGCTTACCATTGGTGGGTGTTAGATACAATAGAGGATAAGAAAATCTAAGACATATAAGTTGGTGTGTTTTAAATTGTAGTTGTGGTCCGTGTGGTAATAGTTATCGTTAGTGCAAATCATATGTAGCCCAAATGTGGCTGATGCAGTTACGGATATCACACAATAGCAATATTGTGGCCACCTAGTGCAGAGCCACAATTTAAATTACTTGTCAAATTCAACAATGTTAACTTCAATGACATACAAGATACTTTCATTATTAAGCAGCCAAAATTGGAAACCCAAATTTTATCTTAGAATAACCGATTGGAAGTAGAAGTCATGGTCTTAGTTTCATTCAACATGGTTTTGGTAGTGGTTGCAATTACATTATCCTTACGGTCATTATGGACAATTGCAACAAAGTATGATCAATGCAGCTAACAATTACATAAATTATTAAAACAGTGAATTTCTGTTAATCACATAATTTAAGAAACACATTTGATAAATTATTAAAACAGTGAATTTCTGTTAATTACATAATTTAACAAACACATTCCACATTTCTGAATTCTTAAACAAAAAGGGTTACTAACAATTGCTATTACTTTCTCTTTTGTGGTTCATTTTCTTCAGAAAAAGATATAATTCGCTGTCAAAAGTAAATGAATGATAGAAGATGCTTGAGTTTAGGCACATTTCTTGGTGTGATGTTTGTTACTTATGACCCATGGAAAAAGAAAAGAAACAATTTTCCTTTAACGTAATTTATTTGCTTCTTTTCTTCTTTCCTTTTGGTCAACCAAATTATTACTTGGACCCCTTTACTTAACAAAAGCAGAAAAAGTAAGGTGAAAAAAAAAACAAGGCAATAGTTTTGGTTATACACATATGTAACGGCTAGAAAAGAGAGAAAAGAAAAGATGCAACAAAAGATTGTTTAGCAAAGCATGATGATTAATGAGTGGGGATGTAGTTATGAACTTTAATAGGATAGTGTACCCCACCAATCAAGTGAATGAACCCATATCTCTCTTATCTCATATATTGTCCGGTAAATGAAATATCATGTTTATTACAATTTTTAAAATTTTATTATTATTCTTGTTTTTGTTCAATTATCATTCATGCGGTGGTAGGACAAGAATTATGTGATATCAAGTATCATGGCCGAAAGAATTCTGAACTACAACTTTGAAGCATAATCTTTGAGAAAAAACCTTGCATCCAAGCAAGAAGAACCATAATTTTGGTACCATTTCAAATGTCACGTTGCCGCAACGAATTATTGCAAGTCCACTTAAACTTTAATATTTGTTATTTTGGGTTTTTAAAGGTCAAGGAGAAAATAGCAAACTTTTTTGCCCCCTTTTTCACTAATCTCAAGAATTGATGAAGTAGGAATAGAGAGCTACATTTTTATTTATTTTGGGAAGTATACAATAATAAATGAGAATAAAGTATTATGGAGATAAATTATCTTCTCCGACCATTAAAATTATGACATATATCTTATTTAATTATTTTCTAATTTTTTTTCCTAAAACTAAATAAAACAATACATATGTCATACTTTTATTGGCGGAAGGAGATAAATTATCTCATGATATGAGGGATACTTTATTAGAAATTAAGTCTTTTAATCTTTAATACAAAATTATATTTTAAAACTTCTTAAATTCATCCCTTAGATTTAAGAGAAGTGGTTAACATTTTCCTAAATCCCCAATTTGGCATGAATACATCATCCTTGATCCTTCCAATGGGTAAAACACATAGATTTTGATTTTAATCCAAATTCAAATCTTGGTTTTCGTGGCAAAGCTTTCCACACTCGAATATTTATACACACTATTACTCAATAATGGATCACAAGTTTACTTTTTAATTTACAAAATTGTTATGAGGATGAAGAGGAGTGTTAATTGATATATCTGTATCTTTTACCATTCAAATTTTATTATTATTGACTATAAAAATATAAATAAATAATGAACTATAATATAATAATTATATATAAATCTATATAATATTAGTATATAAATATTACATTCTTTATAATATAACACAAACATATATAAGTAACTGAAATTAAAAGGAACCAAACTAAGGAACCAAACGATTGAACAAATTGTATACTACTGCCCTGTCAATTAAATAAAAACTGAATTAAATTGAATATGAATAGTTTGGTAGTCCCATTAAAAAAAAGAATAGTTTGGTAGTAAGGTGTTCGGTACAATTTAAAGGAATTAAATTAATTTTTGATATAATTTTCTTATCTCTTATTTATGTAGGAGGTTCTAACCAGTACTTTTAACGTCATTTATTTATTTCCAAAAAATATTTTCTTTTTAACCTTTTTAATTATTAAAAAATCGACTTATCTAAAATAAAAAACCCTTAGCAAACGAAGTTTTTTTTCTCCAAATTTAGCTAACATTGTTGATTGGTGAATCTACATTATTATGATCCAAATTGTTAATGTCAATAAATATGAGAAGCGGGAATGAATATTTATTTTTATATTATTATTATTACAAATTTTATTTATATGAAATTTTGTTACGTGGTATGCCATAAGCCGAATCCATGAAGTGCCTACTTAGGGACATGCAACTATGTTAGAAACAAGAATCATAACGTTTACCATCCATTTCATTATACTATTCTAGACATTGTCCTGAAACTAGTGCTTTTTGTATTGAATTGTTGCATTAAGCTTCAAGGAGATATGAAGCAACAGAATGGTTACACAAAATGGACCATTTTGCATCATTATCACTCTCTAAAGAGCCATCAGAGGAAGAGTTTTGTCTTTCACTTCGCAATGGCCTCATTCTATGCAACATTCTCAACAAAGTCAACCCTGGTGCTGTTCTAAAAGTGGTGGAGAATCCTGCACTTGCAGTTCAGTGTGCAGAGGGAGCAGCACATTCTGCAATTCAGTATTTTGAGAATATGAGGAACTTTCTTGAGGCTGTTAAGGATATGCAGCTCTTGACTTTTGAAGCATCTGATTTGGAGAAGGTTCTATTTTTCATTTACTTTTTATATGTCTTTGGAATAATTTAATAAGGAAAATAGGATTTGAATTGATTTACAAGTTAATTTCTATGTTTGGAACAACTTGAAAATGGATTAAATTCATTTTATACAAGTAATTCACCATTAGAGTCCCACATTGAGTAGTATAGCAAATTCATCGTGATACTTAAGCTATGAGGATCTCCCACCTACTGGACTAGTTTTTTTGGGTTGGACTCTCATATACTTAAGTTACTAACATTTGCCCTAGGATTTACATAATCGAAGAGGTGTGAAGTTTAATTTCTAATATATTTTTTTACTAATTATAATAGTTGAATATTTACAAAATTTGGTTTTACTCTCTATCATTAGTTAAATAATGATGTAACATGAAAATTGGCATCATATGCAATGAATAAAACATGTATATTAGGATCACCCAAGACTAATGCCAAACTTTTGATACATTTAAGAATCAACACCAATAAATTATATTTTTGGGACTAAAACCAAAAGTTGTTCAACTTTCATATACCAACCAGTTCTATGCAAATGCATGGGTAATTTACTAGTTTTAGCTTGAAGATAATGTCTCAGTTATCCTCTAATTTTTTTTATTTTTTATTTGGCACTAGTTTTCAGTTTTCTGTTGATGGTGTTGTGTTTCTTTTACTTGTAGCAACCATTAAATGTAGGAAACTTGTAATGCAGGGTGGTTCATCAAACAAAGTTGTGGACTGCATTCTATGTTTAAAAGGGTATTATGAGTGGAAGCTATCTGGTGGAGTTGGTGTGTGGAGATATGGAGGAACTGTGAGAATTACTTCATTCCCAAAGAGTTCTCCTTCCTCTATAGTTGGTAGTGAAAGTGCTTATGATTCACTTGATGAGTCTGAGTCATCACAGTATGAACAGCTTCTTGAATCTCTTCATCTATCTGAAGAGTTCTTAGTTGAAGAAACCAAAACTGCCAATGCACTAGCTTTCCTTTTTGATCATTTTGGACTCACACTTCTTCAGGCTTATCTTAGCGAGAGTGATGGGATTGAAGACCTGCCTGTGAATGCAATGGTAGGTAAGATCGGTTTCGGATGGTTGTATTGTTGTAGCTTCTATTCTAGTTTGTGTAAAAATTGTTACTTGACTTGTATGATTAGTACATGAACATCTGAAAAATGATCACATTACTCACTAAGCATTGAAGTTCCTGCAATGAATTACTGATTCAATTGGAAATTGTAGTGCTGTTGAATATTTAAGACAGACCAATAAGATTTATGTTTTAGAAATTCTGGATAAAGACCTTTTTGGTTCATGCAATCTTATTTATGATATGAGTGACAATTTGTAGGTGATTGATGCCTTGCTCAGCAAGGTAGTCAAGGATTTCTCATCTTTGCTTGTTTCACAAGGCACTCAGGTACTTAATAGTTCATAGTTCTGTATGTATTACTACTAACATTTGTTTCTCAACTTCTAAGTTGCAATTAGTTTTTTTTTATTTTCCTTTTCCTTACTGAAAATGGGTTTCTAAAATATACTTCTCAACCATTTTCTGCAGCTTGGTCTTTTCTTGAAGAAAATATTGAAAGGTGATATTGGTTGTCTCTCAAAGAGAGAGTTTATAGAAGCTATCTCACTATATCTTAATCAAAGAAGTAGTATGGCATCAAATGATTTCTCCAAATTCTGCATTTGCGGCGGTAAACGTGATAGCGTTCGGCATAATGTCAATTATTCTTGCAATCATGCTCATGTAATCAATACTCAACAGAAACAACTTGAGGTATAAAATTGGAAAACAAGACTTTCTGCTATTGTTGCTTTAACATGTGAGCATTGATTAGCATCATACCCTGTAATGATTGTTTTCCTGCTTCAGGGAATGAAACATTTTTTCGAAGAGATGAAAATGGAGGTCAAACAAATTCAATCAGAGTGGGAGAAGGAATCAAATAGGCTAGGTAAAAACACTACTTGGTTTTCCATGATAAATAATCCTCCATGTATGTAAAAAATTTAACATAATATTCTTGAGAATGACTTGAGTTCTATGTCTTACTTAGAGCATCATATCAAGAGCCTTGAAGTGGCTTCCTCTTCCTACCACAAAGTTTTAGAGGAGAATCGCCTTCTTTACAATCAAGTACAAGACCTCAAAGGTGCTTAAGAATCTGGACGCTTACGAACAATGAATTCGATGGATCTACATTTGTAATATTTGCAGTAATAAATTTTATGTCTTGCAGGAGCCATTAGGGTCTACTGTAGAGTGAGGCCCTTCTTACCAGGGCAAACAAGTGCACAGTCTACAGTAGACTATATTGGAGAAAATGGAGACATGATGATTGTAAATCCACTTAAGCAGGGAAAAGATGCTAGAAGGATATTTTCATTCAATAAGGTGTTTGAAACAAGTGTGACCCAAGGTATTTTTTTAACATATCACTGCAAAATTTAGAGACAGCAGTTACAGCACATAGTTTATTCAACATGGATCTTCCTATATGGCTCTCTAATTAAAGATTTGTCTATTGATACATAAGGAGTAAAGGGTGACTGTATAGATATCTGAATCATATTGGATAATTTGATACCTTTTAAATATTTTTCATTATATATCTTTCAATCATTTTTATGAGTTCTTTCCTTATCGATGTATTTGTATCTTGTTGTATCCGTGTCCGTGCTTCATATGTTGACCGTATCGATTTGTAAATTTTTTTTATAAAAAATATAAGAATAAACTGACTGTTCCTAGTGAGATTAAAGCTTGGTCGTTGTTATAAACAAGATAAGAACAAATATAAAGGGAATAGATCAGATTCTATATGGAGTATTTATATGCCAATTGTCATGATATCATATCCTAATTAGACATTTATGATTTCCTCACAAAAAATAAATGTTATCATTTGAAGTATAGATCATATTAGTTCTTATGTGAATTCTCTCATGACAATTTCTCTATATTATCTGCAGAACAAATATATGCTGATACTCAACCATTGGTGAGGTCTGTTTTAGATGGTTTTAACGTATGCATCTTTGCATATGGACAAACTGGTTCAGGAAAGACCTATACAATGGTATTTTTACATGCATAATAGTTCTATAGTATATTTCACATAATGCTGATGCATTCAGTTACATTAGAGTTTTGCTTGTTATCTTAAATTCCTTGGTTGTTATTTCAATTTGCAAGTATCATAAGAGAGAAGAGGATGCATGTGGTTTCAATTCACAATTGATGGTTTTCTTTCATGGGTTGTCCATGTATTAATTGAAAACAATATAATTTTCCTTTAATTTCTATGCTGCATGTGTGAACAAAACTATCATATGATTTGTTGGGGTACGAAATTCTAAATTTGGTAGTTAGTATCTTGGTTTCCTGGAAACAGCCTCTCCACTAGTGAGGGTAAGACTGTGTACATCTATTCTCCACAGACCCTACTAAATGGGAGTCTCATGCATTAGGCCGCCCTTTATCCAGTAATCAGTACCTTGGTTTGGAGCAACTTCTACTTGAAAAGGAGCTGTTAAAAACTTTAAACAACCTGTATTTATTAATATACTTGTACTTACTGAACTTCACAGCCTATTTACAATTTGGATTAAATATTATGTTCTTCATCAACTCAAGATCAACAAATTTCAGTTACAGACTGTGAAACTTATCTATATCGAAAGACAACTAGCTTTAGAATAAGTTCAATTTGGATACTTGTTATTATTGAATCATTTTTCTTATCTACTTATCTTAATATGATTTACTGCTTGTATAGAGTGGCCCTGATCTGACGACTGGGGAATCATGGGGTGTAAACTATAGGGCTTTGCGCGACTTATTTCATATATCAAAGCAAAGGGCAGATGTCATAAAATATGAAGTCTTTATCCAGATGATTGAAATATACAATGAACAAGTCAGAGATTTATTAGTCAGTGATGGCTCTAGCAGAAGATATCCTTCAAGCAGTACTTGCCATATTTTTTGCATGGATATTAGCAATATAATTTATTTTTCAGTCTCTTTGAGTTCTTTAACAAAATATACATTAGATATACGAAACAATTCTCAACTGAATGGCCTTAATGTGCCTGATGCATTTTTAGTTCCAGTTACTTGTACTCAAGATGTTCTTGATTTAATGAGAATTGGTCAGAAGAACCGCGCTGTGGGCGCTACAGCTCTGAATGAGCGAAGCAGCCGTTCACATAGGTAAAGTTTCATTTTCATGAGTAAACATGTCGATTAATTATAACTATCGGAAATATATTTAACAAAATTCTTTACCAACTTACTACAGTGTTTTGACTATTCACGTCCGAGGGAGGGAGTTAGTTTCTAGCTCCATTCTCCGGGGTTGTTTACATCTTGTGGATTTGGCTGGAAGTGAAAGGGTTGACAAATCTGAGGCTGTTGGTGAGAGGCTGAAGGAAGCTCAACATATAAATAGATCACTTTCTGCACTTGGTGATGTTATCTCCGCTTTGGCACAGAAGAGTCCTCATATTCCCTACAGAAATAGCAAGCTCACACAAGTGTTACAAGATTCTTTAGGTACCATACATAGATTTCCAATGAAATTCTTTCCCCTTTTCCTTTTGATTAAATTCATAGTAATTGGTATTGCAGCATTAAGAGTCAGGATTGTTTTCCATTTCTCTTTTCACAACCATGCTCTTTCCGAGATGTTAGACCTATGTCTCTTCCACCATCCAAAAAAGTTGTCCATAGGGATGGTGTTAGATTGGATTGATTTGAAACTTGAATACTGATATTAATGCTTTTGGGCATTTGGTTATTGGCATAGTAGTTTGCTACTCTGAATATATGTGCAAATAACTTCATTTCTTTTGTTGTTTTGTCAATAGGTGGACATGCAAAAACTTTGATGTTTGTTCATATAAATCCTGAAGTTAATGCTATTGGGGAGACAATTAGCACACTCAAGTTTGCTGAGAGGGTTGCATCCATTGAACTTGGGGCTGCAAAATCTAATAAAGAAACTGGTGAAATCCGAGAGCTGAAGGACGAGGTTCGGCTTTTGGTCATAAGTAGTGAAATTTTAAATATAACTTGCTCAAGATATATAAACATACAGAAATTTTGTAGATATCAAATCTCAAATTGGCATTGGAGAGAAAGGAAACAGAACTGGAGCAATTGAAGGCTGGGAATGCTCCAAACACCCCAGAATCTCAGAAACCAAGAGCAGTTTCACCATTACGTTTTCCTAAAAATGGTACCAATGGGAGCATGAAGCCGGAAGCTTTTCAACGATTCATGGATGATAGAAGCTTTGAGGTAATAGTTTTTTTAATGCAGATATATTCAGTTATAACAAATCTCTGTAAAATTGCATTAGGAAATTGTGTCATATTGAAGTATAATGTGTGCTTTCTCTATAAATCTGAAATTCTATTTTCAGGCTAGAAGTTGCTCTTCGGGTAAGCATAGAAGGACAAGGTTTCCCTCAACATTTATGAACAAGGACTCCATTCCAAAAATGTCTCCTTTGACTGAAGAGAAATCGGTAAGCTCAGGGAAAGCAAGATCGCCATCACCTCCGGTTAGGAGATCAATATCAACTGATAGAGGGTCAACCATTAGAAGCAAGATCAAAACTGACACTGCAGACAACCAACCGATGTTAAAGCATCCATTTACAGCTAGAGTACCTGTTAACAAATCCCTTGTCACAATGCCAGTGGCTGCATCCACTGACAATAACTCAAGGGCGCATGTGAACTCACAAGAGCCCGTAAAGCAGGAAAACATTTCCGAAATACTCTTCAATCTCCAGAAGGTGAACTCTAAGAAAGTTCATCAAGAAACTGAAGAGGAACAATTCAAGCAAGCTCTTAGTGCTGTAAGACAAGGTGGTATTAGAAAAAGCAAGGTTGAAAGTAAAGCTAAGGCCAAGCATCATCACATATCACCCTTTAAGATTCAAAAGCCTGATTTAACACCAACAATTATTTCTGACATGGAAATTTCTGGCAAAATGACTTCGGAGCCACCTCGAAAGAGCGATTACTCAGAGCCCGAAAATGTTCTTAGATTTATTGACTCCTCCAGCCACAGTGCTTTAAATCTTAAAAAGATACATCTGAACTTTCCAAGGAATTCTCAGAACCTGGAATCAAGGTATTTCTAACAGTATAGAGAACCTTGCTCATTAGTTGAGTAGTTCTTTCTTTTTTAAGATAGATTCATAGCCTCATTAGTAATGATATAATAGAACATTTTTTGTCATATGCAGAGGAATAATGAAAGCAGGAGAGCCTTTATTGGCCAGCAAAGTTGAAAACAAACTTATAAATGGTTCAGGTAGCAATATGAAAGAAGGAAGCAATACATCCATGCCTGAATTTAGAAGGAGCCGATCGACTCCACGTGGAAAGTTTTTCGGTTTTTCGTGAGGATTTCATGTTAAACAGTGATATTCAACAGATTCTGTTTTGCATATTATTTTATTTTTGTATAGGGACCTTACTGGTGTTTAAGATCCAGCTCACACAATTTTATGCATACTCTTGAGGTCTTGACGTTTACTATGCGATCCATCTCTTGTATGCAGAGTGTGCTTTGTAATGTGTAACTTCCAATATCAACATATATTCCAATGTTATTGAGTTTTCTGCTGCACACTTCTATTGACGAAGTATTTACAACATTTTACAAAGAAGCTATCAGTATTTATCATAGCAATGTATAAAAATTGACATATACAGTAATACCTTAATTTATCACATTAAGATTCATATAAGTATACTAAAAATAAGTTTAGAGAGAAGGCTACCTATGCAGCGAATGGGGTGGATGTCATATGTGTTATTCTTGCTTTCAAAATGTTAATCGTAGATGGACAACAAACCGGAATATTTTTTTGTACTAAGTTTAAGCGGTTTAAACGTTTAAACTGTTCGGTGAAAAAAAAAAAAGCAAGTTGTGCGTCGGAGTCAGATTTGGAGATGGAAGTCTTCCTTCGTTTCTCAATGGTGAAGTAAGACTAAGCTCATGAGCTTAGTATCCTAGGTCGGAACAAGTTGATAGGAGCTCCTTTTTTACGTCCCCATGTCCCCACACGGGGGCGACGTAAAAAAGGAAAGAGAGGGATGGGGTTTCTTTCGTTTTTGGCATAGCGGGCCCAAGCGGGAGGTTCGCACGACGGGCTATTAGCTCAGTGGTAGAGCGTGCCCCTGATAATTGCGTCATTGTGCCTGGACTGTGAGGGCTCTTAGCCACATGGATAGTTCAATGTGCTCATCGGTGCCTGACCCTGAGATGTGGATCATCCAAGGCACATTAGCATGGCATACTTCTCATGTTCAAACTGGGGTTTGAAACCAAACTTCTCCTTAGGAGGATAGATGGGGTGATCAGGTGAGATCCAATGTAGATCCAACTTTCTATTCACTCGTGGGATTCGGGCGGTCCGAGGGACCACCACGGCTCCTCTCTTCTTGAGAATTCATACATTCCTTATCAATATATGGAAAGGGAGCGAAATTCCTTGTCGGGTAAGTTTTGACCGGCACGAAAGGCGTAACGATCTGGGCACTGTCTCAGAGAGAGGCTTGGTGAAATAGACGTGTCTCTGAAGATGCGGACTACCTGCACCTGAACAGAAAGACCCTATGAAGTTTCACTGTTCCGTGGGATTGGCTTTGGGCTTTTCCTGCGCAACTTAGGTAACGGAGGTGTTAAAGATTTCCTCGGGACAGACGAAGATTGGCCCTCGAGTGCAAGGGCAGAAGGGAGCTTCACTACAAGACCCACCTGTAGAGCAGGGACGAAAGTCGACCTTAGTGATCCGACGGTGCCGAGTGGAAGGGTCGTCACTCAACGGATAAAAGTTACTCTAGGGATAACATGCTGATCTTCCCCAAGAGCTCACATCGACGGGAAGGTTTGGCACCTCGATGTCGGCTCTTCGCTACCTAGGGTTGTAGTATGTTCCAAGGGTTGGGTTGTTCGCCCATTAAAGCGATACGTGAGCTGGGTTCAGAATGTCGTGAGACAGTTCGGTCCATATCCGGTGTGAGCGTTAGAACATTGAGAGGACCTTTCCCTAGTACGAGAGGACCGGGAAGGACACACCCCTAGTGTACCAGTTATCGTGCCCACGGTAAATGCTGGGTAGCCAAGTTCGAAGCGAATAACTACTGAAAGCATATAAGTAGTAAGCCCACCCCAAGATGAGTCTCTCCTATTCCGACTTCCCAGAGCCTCAGATTTTGAGAAGAGTTGCTCTTTGGAGAGCATAGTACGATGAAAGTTGTAAGTTGTGTTCGGGGGGAGTTATTCTCTATCATTGGTCTCTATAGTAGAATCAGTCGGGGCCTGAGAGGCGGTGGTTTACCCTGTGGTGAATGTCAGCGGTTCGAGTCTGGTTATCTCCAACTCGTGAACTTAGCCGATATAAAGCTATATCATAGCACCCAATTTTTTCGATTCAGTAGTTTGATCTATGCTATGATTTATCATTCATAGACGTTGATAAGATCCTTCCATCTAGCAACACCTCAAGTCATTTATATATTAATAATTATCTATCACTATATAATTTTATATAAATGCAAAAAATTTATATAATGAATAATTATATTAAAGTAAAATATCTCCATTTTTTGGACTGTAGTAAAATTCCACTAAGTGAACTGTTCTATTTATTTTCCGAGTTATTGTGGTTTAATCAAATTTAATACAATCAGACCGAAATTTCCCTAATTCAAAGTGGTTCAACTCCTAATTCAGTTAAAGAGAATAAAGTATCTTCTCGTATCAGGATAAAACTTATCTCTCCCAATCCATAAACTTATGACACTTTTTACTATTTTGTTAAGTTTTAAAAATATTTTTATAGAAAATGATTAAATATAACACATGTCAAGTTTTTAGAGGCCGAATGAGAAAACTTATCTCTTTATACCAGAAGATATTTTATTCTCTTTAGTTAAATATGTAAACCAAAATTGTTTTCAAGTCCAGTCAGCATTACACCGTTCAATCCCGTCCTCACACCATTGATTTTAACTCATTTTTATGCTTTAAATTGGTGCTTTAACTCATTTTAACTTCCAAAATATCAATTTAACAAAGATAAAGAGAGATTTGACAAAACTTTCCACTACACTTAAACAAGAACATTCCAATATACTTTTTATTTATTTCCACTAGTCACTTTTCAGAAATGTCAAGTGATATCTGCATTTTTAAGCAAATGGCATTCAACATCTTTTCCACTTTTTCTACCTTGGATCCATGTCACTTTCTTCATTACTCATTCCAATACCATTACTTCCGATGCCCTCTCATATTAAAAATTGCACAAAAATATAGGAGAGACCATGAAAGAATAAGTCTAACAATGTATGATGAAAGTGCTAGCAAGTGACAAAATTTCAGGTTCGTGTGCACTTTAGCTAAACTTGGCTAATTTTATCAATTAATCCACTGTGATTTTGTCCCCTGTAGTCAATCCAATTATAAACACAAGCCAATAGTTTCAAATTGTAGACTGTATAATATAATATGGTCGTAATATTGCAATTGACGTGACCATCACAAAGTTATTGGGGTGTTATATGAACCACACTGATATGGCCGCATCGGACCATAATGTAAACAGATCAGACTGCATTTAAGTGTCATTAAATTGTCTCGGACTGCATCAAGCCATATCAAATCGAAAAACAAATTTTTTCATCACAAAAAAATTACATCATAATGTCTACAATCCGCATCACAATAAATATAATCGTGACCACAAGGGCAAACACAATTTAAAATACTGCCACAAGCTACTAACACCCTGTGGTGCTATGGTTAAACGTCGATTACAACCACAAGCCACCAACTCTTGGTGCTTGGCTAATCCCCTTTTACAACTACAAGTCACCAACTCCTAGTGCTTGCCAAGTTTTCTTATTCACCCAGCCGGAATAAAACAATCACTCCGCAGAGTCTAATACAAAGTGTAAAAGAATATAAGTGTTTACCCTAAAGAATTAGTATCAATATAAGAGATGATGAATAGTGTGTTCCAAGAGCTTGTACAAAGGCTTTTCAATTAAGCTCAGTTGAACACCCACATTCAGTTTCATGGTCTTAAAACATTAAATCATTATTATCGGTAGATATCTTCTGTCCAAACAAAATGTAACACTTCATATTATTGCTTAGAAAAAATACTTAATTATTAGACTTTGACTTAAATACATTTTTTCAACCGATTACGATTAGCGACATATGGAATGAATTTGTGGGACAATATGTGTGCTCCCCATTATTGTAGTATTCATTATTTTTTGCACACCTCACCCTGCAAAGCCCGCTCTATAATCTCTTCCCCAAGTTCCCGTAGTATAGAAAACTGTATGGAACTTTCCAAACAATGTTTTAAATTGTGGTGACAATTGGTTACGATTATTATGGTGTGATTTCCTTTTTGTAATTAATTTTTTCCAGGCTGCACCATTGTGATTCGCTTGTGTGATGTGAATGTGGTGATACTACAACCACAATATTATACTGTGACATCATATGAGGTGTTACACAATTTGAAACAATTGTCAGATTATCAGTGTTTTGCTTAAAGGCTGCAAGACTCGCCTGTTGTTGGTACTTGATAGCAACCAAAGCAAGAATATCTCAAAAGCAATACAAAACCAATATTACCAGAATTGGTAATACAATTTACAATATAAGAAAGGCTACCACTTCAATTCATCTTCTACCTATTCCTTCACAATATGGTCATCATCGCAAGAAACATTTACTACAAAGTTTCATTTCTTTCTATGGGTATGGGGTATTAAAGCTGGTCTGGGAGTAGTTACTAACTATATTGTTATAAATGTCACCTTTTACTAGTTCAGGATAATGTCCTCTCATGCTGCAGATACATGTGCTTCTGATTAGAAGAGCCTTTCAATCCTTGGCAGGTGGGATCTTCTCAGGTATTGGAGAGTCAAATACTGAAATGTGTGATAAAAGTGAGTTTATAATTTTTGTAATCTAAAAATAAAAAAATTTAAGTACACATGTCACCATCTTCGTCCAGTACTGTTCCTCTAACACAGGAGAGTAACATGTTTCATTCTAGGCACTTGGATTATTTTATATGTATGTAGTTTTCCAAAAGCTGAACAGTCTCTCTCAGTTTGCACATGCACATGTGAAGCATTATAACATGGGACCATGTGATGTGAACACTGTTTTGAAAGGCTGGCTTGGATGTGTGTTTGTGTGTGAGGATGAAAGAGAAAGTGAATGCAATCAAGGAATCTTATTCTCTATCAAATTTCAATCATTGTTTCAGCATTCACAAGCCTTGATGCCACTCTCTTCTTCAAAGACAATCAATTCTCACTGATTCCTAGATATCCCCTCAATAACATGGGATTGGATTCAGAGACTTTGTCAATTGTTGACTTTCGACCGACTTGAAACATGATCATCAATTTTGAACTCAATTGACCAAATTCGAATTTAGTGACATCACAATATGTTTTATGATTGATCAATTGAACTCTACACTCAAGTTGTTTGGTAAAGTGCCTATAGAATGACTTTTATTTATACATTTCACTACATGGATTTTTCAAACCAGCATTGCCTATTTGAAATTACATGAAAAGTTGGATAAACTACGACACTAGATTATTACAATATCACTAATAATTCAGACATGCTCTCTAATCCACATTGCATTAGACTATACACAATTCCTTAACTGATTGAATCGTCTGAGAAATTATAGGAACAGTTAGAAGATCCATGTGAAACTACATTATTTTGAGGTGGTGGAGAACTATGTTCTGTTAAACCACCCTTCAGCACATCATCATTTTCCCTTGAGGATTCAATAGGTTTAATTTCCTTGAGCATTGCAACAATATCCTTCATCGTGGGACGGTCGTCGGCTCTGGTGCTGAGACATAAAAATGATACTGCGAGAGTTTGTAGCATTTCATGCATTGTAGGGTCAGCCCTTCCTCTCAGTTTTGGGTCAAGAATGTCAGATGGCTCTCCTTTGCTAGCTAAATGGTTCCTGACCCCCTGAACCAAGTGTGCACCCCCGGGTAATGTTGGGTCTAAAGGGTGCCGCCCGGTCAGGACCTCGAGTAGAACCACACCATAACTATACACATCACTTTTCTCAGTTATAGGCTGCATAGATGCATGCTCTGTGCATAAACAAAACAGAAAATACAATTAGTACATTTCAAGGGATTGATAATAACAAAAGTAATAAAAAGTAGTGGAAGTTACTTAGTAAATTCGATTTTCGTGGAAAAAATTACCAGGAGCCATGTATCCATATGAACCAGCAAGGTAATGTCTTTGAACTGGATTGGAATTAGTATTGTGATCGTTTTCCCTTGCGATTCTCGCCAGGCCAAAGTCGGCAAGGTATGGTTGATAGCCAGGTCCTAATAAGACATTCATCGCTTTGACATCGCCATGCATTATAGTTGGCAAACAATCATGGTGCAAATAAGAAAGTGCATGAGCCACACCTAAGATAACTTCATATCTTGTCTCCCATTCTGCTTTCCCCTTTCCCGAGCCGTGAAGTAATGAGCTCAGGCTTCCATTAGGGAGGTAGTCATAAAACAGCAGCTTCAAGTTCCTATTTGATCCCCAACCTAGCAGCCTGATGATATTCTTGTGCCGGATTGAGCCAAGTGTTTGAATCTCAGAATCGAATGCTCCAGACTCTTCTGATGACCACATCTTTTTTACGGCTAGTGTTTTTCTGTTCGGAGTTGTTACCTTGTACACTACTCCAGAGCTTCCTGTGCCAACCACATTGGCTGATGTAAAATTCAGGACAATGTCATCAATGGACAATTCAAATTTCTGATACAAAGTTATTTCCCAACCCTCATTTTCCATTAGTACTTTGTTGGAGATATGAGCGCGAATGAAGAGATAGATCGCGAGCAGCACTAGTACTGCGCCGGTGCTTAAGAGAATGGACATTGTGAACTTCATAGCTGACCTAGCATGATCTTTAGATCCCATTCTGTTAGCATGAGTTTCAAGACCACCAGCAATGTAGAGACCTTGATTTTCAGCAAGGTCACTGAGAGGTAGTTTACGGAAAAATGGCGTGTTAGGCAACTCACCGGAGAAGCCATTGAATGAAACATTTAAGGAAACAAGATTCTCAAGGTCAGAGAGAGAATCTAAATTCCCTGAGAGCTTGTTGTGTGAAAGATCAAGGACTCCAAGTTTGGTAAGACTAGAGAATCGGTTTGGAATTTGACCAGAAAACTGGTTGCAGCTAAGATTGAGAGAGATTTCTAGTGAAGGAATTAGACCAACCTCCTTTGGTATTTCTCCAGAGAAACTATTCCTTCCTAAATCTAGAAGTTGTAGCTTAGTGCAGGATAGGATCTCTGCTGGGATTCTACCGCTGAGTTGATTCTTTCCGAGGTTGAGTTTCGTTAACTCAACCAATGCACCAATTTTAGGACTCAATGGACCGGTTAGCCTGTTGTTTGAGAAGTCAATTAACTTCAGGCTTTCTGGAAGAGAATCCGGAACCAAACCGGTTAGACTATTCAAATGAAGGTCTAAAAACTCAAGATTCTGGCAGCCAGACAGTGCTGCAGGAATCTCCCCTATAAGATGATTGCTGCTCATATCAACAAAATTCAAATTCTTCAAGTTTCCTATCTCGGGTGGAATGTTACCTTCTAGTCTATTGTGATCCAAACGCAGCCGGTAGAGACTCGTGCAGTTACCTATATCAGGTGGTATGAAGCCTGATAAATCATTTGAAAGAAGGAGAAGTTTGGTGAGATTCCTCAACCCGAATAGTTGCTTGGGTATTGGACCAATCAAGTTGTTGTAAGAGAGATCAAGTGCCTGAAGTTCTTGGCACTCCGAAAGGCTATCAGGAATTTTTCCTGTTAGATTGTTCTGCCAAGCAAAGAACAAATTCAAGCTTCTCAAGTTACCAATAAGATCAGGAATTTCGCCAGTTAGAGAATTGTTGTCAAGTTCCAGTTGAGTCAGTGAAGTGCACTTTGTAATTTCAGGAGGTATAGTACCTGAGAGCTGATTGGCACTCAATTGAAGTTCTCTCAAATTTGGAAGATGACCAAAACTCCTTGGTATGCTTCCTGTAAGGAGATTTTCGGATAAGTCTATGACTTTAATCTCTCTGCAGCTTCCAAGCTCTTCAGGGATTGTACCAACTATATTGTTTTGCCATAAAAGTAGACTCTTAAGCTTGCCAAGTTCTCCAATTTGGATTGGAATTGAACCTGATATAGAGTTCTGGTACAAGTACAGGTTCTGCAACTCACTGCAATTGCCAATCTCTTCTGGAATAGGGCCTGACAATAGAGTTGTGTAAATGGCTATGGTGTGAATTCTTTTCAGCATTCCAATTGAAGAAGGAAGACTCCCCGAAATGCTGGTTTCGGCAAGGCCTAATATGACCAAGTTGGTGCAGTTTCCAATTTCCCATGGTAGCTCACCCTCAAGGTTCTTATTGCCACCAGCTCTGAACACTTGAAGCTTGCTTAAGGAGCCAATACTCTTTGGGATTTCACCACTGATTTTATTGTCATAGAGTGTCAAGTTCACTAGACTTGATAGATTTCCAATATTTGATGGAACATTGCCTTCAATGAAGTTTGTATGGAGAGACAAACTTTGCAGCTTTCTTAGCCTGCAAATATCTTCAGGGATTTCACCTGTGAGAGAATTACCACTAAGATCAATAAAGATGAGTTCTTTATAGTCTCCAATCTCTCTTGGAATCTTGCCTGTGATGTTGGTTGATGAGAGGATAAGAATCTTCAAGGACCACATAAGAGATTGAGAATATAAAGGTAATGAAAATGAACCTTCCAAGTTCACTGACTTAAGGTTTATCTCCACGACATATCCTTGTGAGTTGCAATGCACACCAAACCAGTTGCATGGGCTTGGAGCTAAAGGATTCCATGATTCTAATGCATCTTGAGTGCTGTTTAAACTATTTTTCCATGCTACTAGAGCTTGACCTTGTTCATTAAGTGAGTAACAACATGTGAAGAGAAGAGAGGTTAATGATAAAAGCAGTGTGAAGGAGAAGATTTTGGAATAAAGTAACAGGTTTCTTAAGCTTCTAGGCATTGCTGAGAGAAGAGGATGGTTGATATGTTTTGGGATTGTAGAGGGGGAAAACCCATGTTTTGTTTATAGAGGAAGAAGTGCAGAAAAATCTGGATCCAAGAGCCACCTTCTTTATTATCTTATTATATTGTGAAAGGTTCTGTTGTTTAATAGTATCAAGTGATAGTCTTACTCATACTCATGTTCTTCTTAGTTTACATAAACAATAAATTTCTTTTTAATGATTCTACAAGTTTAACCTTTCAAGTAATAGGATGAAATGTTATGGATTTTGCAATATTAATGGATTCCAATTTGTTAGCTAGTGTTTCACTTGTAGTACATAGTTGAGAAAATCATGCACAGAAGATTTTCATGTCTTTGGTCCCCATGTGACCCTATACTTTTGTATTATCATGTTTCTTGTATTATTTGGTCATTATTTTCACCCTCTTATATTTAGTTGCTATGGTTGGCAGGGAACATAGTACATCTAAGTAGCATAAACTAGTAAAATGTAGAGAGGAAAATGGCTTTAGCACTAGTAGGAGATCAAGTTAATAATCTCATTGTTGATGATAGGCTAGTTATCAATAGAAAATAAAAGACATTATGATATTTCGAATGATATAGCTCGAGTTGTTTTGGTTGGTCTAGAAGATAACTTGTTCTAGCTAGGCCCTATTTTTCGGTCCATCTATTTTATGTGGTTGAAGTTGATGAGACATTCATGTGGAGGTTGCTATTCTCTATGTTTCCAAACTGTAGGTGGCTATCAACCATGAAGTGGGTATATGAACTAGTATGATTGTGGTATAACATTTTCTACCTTAATTAAATATCTCGAGTTTAAAGGTTCATGAAAATGCAAATATGTTAAATATTCGGTGGTAGAATATGACACTCATAATAATTTTACCAATTCGATTAGGATTGCCTCTCATTAATATATCTAGAAGCTAAATTACATGCTTGGATGAAATTCTAAAGAATGCAAATAAAGATTGGATTTGTTTCCACTGTAAAAATGTATAACTTGGCATCCAAATTTGTTGCATGATAAATTTTACTCAAACTATTTGGCACTGCTAGATACAGGACATGTTTTAATATTTAAAAAGTGGAATTAATTGGGATTAACTTTAATTGGTTTGTTTATACATAGAAGGAGGAAGTGCTTAAGGAATGTGATCGGAGAAGTGAAGTGCACATGGAGGTCAGAAATATGTCACAAAAAGTATGAATATAAAGGATTTAATAATTTGTAAGATCTGGATACTTGGGTGGTCTTTGTTATAAAGAATGAATTAAAATCAATGAAAGGTATGCTGGCCTTTAGTGGAAGGGGCAACATTGCAGCATCTTCAAATATTAAATTGATAAATTCACAATTACTTGGGTACTGGACTCTAAAGGTAAGGAAATAATTATTTTCAGGTGTGTGAGTGTTTCTTCAACAAATGTCAAGAATCAAATTTTTGATATTTTGATCTTTCTGATAATCCAGCGGCGCCCTACACTAACAGGCCAAAGGCTTGTTGGTATATTTCACAATTCAATACAGATGGATTGCATAAAACACAAGATTAATTATTTCACTTTAAATATTGCATATAGTCCATCAACCTGTTTATTATCTTCGTAGCCATTATGAACTCATGTGTTAAAAACTAGGAAAAAATATTGAATATAAAATTTTATGTTCCTGTTTTTTTAAGAAAGTAGTATCATTTGGTATATGTAATGGAAGGAAGAACTGATAAATGGATTTCTTAATTTTTTATATTTTGAGCTTAATAATGGTAAAAAAAAATTATAAGTTTTAGTTGAAAATTGAATAAGTTTTGAAAAAGTCTATTATTAGGACCAAAATAAAAAAAGTTTTTATTTATAGAAGAAACACCTATTGAGAGGATAGTCATATCCGCTAAAAATAATTAGTTCTTTATTAAGGAGGATATGTGCCTATAAAAATGATAATAATTAAAAACAATAAATACTGGTATCCAATTATTTGCCTACAAAAATAACTTAGTTATGGATAAGAACTATCAAAGTAAATATATTTAACTAACGAATATGTGTAGTTTACGCTTCCTTTTAATTCATAGACATTGTGTTCATGCTTTTCAGATTAGTAAAAGACGTCTTCCAAAGTAAAAGGCAAAGGATTGCGATTTATGGTTAGGTAAGATTTCAAAACCAATTGGAAAATGGTAAAAGTGAAAAAAAAATGTAAATTTAAGAATAAAAAGTAATTCAGTTAGAGTAAAAAATTAATCTCATAACTTTAAGAAAAGCTTTTAGCTGAGTCAATGTATCTAATTTTAACTTTTTCACATTTTTCTTGATTTATGTTGTTTCTCTCTTGATGAATATTAGCTATAGCCTATAGTGATATGCTTCCTAAGTTCAACCGTTATACTCATGTGTATTAAAAAAAAAACTATCGAGAAAGATATCTTTTAGGTGCATAATTGTGGCTTGAAAGATTAGTGTCTAATCAATGGGCAGAAGGATATTCTAGGAAACCAAAAAAAAACTAGCACCAATTCTTGTGACGCAACAGACAAATAATAGAAGGGTTGAGTTATATTTGTTAATCTCTACAAATGTTGAGCCTTTTATGTTCAAAGTTGATATGTAGGAGCCTATCAAGCTCGCAAGAAGTAGAATGAATTTAATCACTTGAATACAAAGATGAGACACATATATTTATCTTGGTTTGCCCGAACCTAGAGCCAAGTCCAATCCTTATCTAACACGAACAAAGGATTCATGTCTCAAAATTAGTGTTTTATGTTTTAAGTCGATTATATTCAACCAAAGTAATAATATAAAAAAAATTATATTTTTATGTTTTTTTTAATTAGGTATAATTTTTTTATTAAATTGAGACACAAATGAAATATAAAAAGTGGGACAAATAATTTTCTTTCATCTAATACATAATTTCCACGATAACAATTATGGTATTACAATGGCAAGCCATCTATCCTAGATGCTTAATAAGTAGTCTTTGATCCTTTTCAAGCTAAAATTACGAATTTTATGGACCCAGACTCTCCAGACTAATAACACTTCATGGATTGTAATGTCTATCCGCACTTAAGAGATCTTGCTAATGATACATTCTAAGTTGAAGAGTGGAAAATGAGAGAAGAGAAATATGTGAGAAAGAGATGGAAGAGAAAGAAAAATATGAGAAATAGATTAAATTGTAGTATCGTTTGGTAGAAGAGAAATAGAAAGACAAAAAAAGATGGGAGAAAAGGTAGATATGAATTTTTGAATTACATAAATATTCATACAAAAAAGAAAATGAACAAAAAGTTAGGGATAGTTTTATTATTTCCAATATAAAAAATTTGTAGGTCCTATGCCACTTTTCTTCTCTCCTTCTTTCTTTGCTAAACCAAAGAAGAAAATGTTGGTGTTTCTCTTCAACCTCTATCCTCCATTTCTTTGTCTCTTCTATTTATTCTCAAACAAAGGAAGCATAAGAGAAATCACAATGATTATTCTTAATGTTATTCTTAACAGAATAAGAAAATTTTTACTCTGTTTTTAATGGTGTCGTTCTTATTTTCTTAGTTTTGTTCTTAAATAAGAATAATTCTTGGTTATTCTTAACCAAAAGTGAGGAGATAGATAGATGTTGTAAGAAAAAGGTAGATGGTGTGAGACTCAAATAAGAATAAGAATGATTTTGTCATAATGAGAAAAAAATATATGTTCTTATTTCATAGGAGTTGTAATAAATTATAAAATAATGTGTGAGACCTAAATAAGAATTAAGATATTGCTTGCATTGTGGTTGCTCTAAGCGTTTACAATGAGTTCCATAGAAATTTTTAGAGGTTTTAAAATGAGTGATATTTACACTTAAAGAAATAGTGAACAATACTAGCTTGTTTGATTTTCAAGCTCTATCCAAGCTTCTTCAGGTTCACAATGTATAGTGTTGGGATATTCAATGTGAAGTCTGACAGTGTATATGTGATGTGAGCCAAGATGGGGTGACCCAACTTTCATGGGTTAAGTCCTTAAAATGCCTTCAGTTGACTAGAAGCCAAAAATCTGACCTTGGCCAAGAAGCTGTCCAAGCCAAGTAGGCACCAGCCCAGACCAAGTTTCTGACCCAGCTGACCAGGAGCAGGGCCAAATGGCCTAGACAGATGCACCAAAATGTTGGACAGGAGCACCAAGGCACTGAGCATATGTACCAGAGTGTTGGACGTGGGACAAATCCTGACTGAGGCACTAAGCCAAGTCTGACCGAAGCATAGGGACCAGACCTGATCCAGGCGTTGGGCGCATGGAACCAGACGCTGAGCGCATGACCAACCTAACCGAGACAGGACACACCAGGCTGGGTGTGGGCGTGGCACACATGCCAGCTGGGCGTGGCCAAGCACTGAGCCAGGCGCTGGCGCACAATCTGGCCAGTTGGGCGTGGCAACTTTGGCCAAGTCATAAGTTGGCCAATTTTGGTCCAATGAGTCACGTGGGACCCATGATCAATTTTGGCACACCATTTCCACGTGGAATTTGATTATCTTCAGCATATTTTAATTATTTTAATTTCAATAAATTGTCTTGTAATTCATGAGTAAAAAGGCCATTAAAGTGTAACCATCATAATTAAATGATAGAGGAAATGTGGTTGTTTGTGTGTGATGAAGAGCTAGCCGTGGGGTTCATTTTCACTACATGACTAGGCCGTGGAAAAGAACTTATGGTGAGTTAAGCCATGTTCTAGCCGTTGGCACTTGTTCTACACACTATAATCGTGGGAAATTACTCAAGCTTGGTAGCCAATGTTAGTCATCACTAATAGTGGCCGTTGGGAGTTTTATGATGAGTTATGTCACGCTTTAATCATGCACTTAAAAGCTTCACACTTAGACCAACCATGCATTATGGGTATTAATTCATCATGAAGACCCATTAGTCCATATCTGGAAGTTGTCTCGTGTGGATTTCTTCCATGAATGACACCCAAAGCTAACCAACATTAATGTTAGTTGTAAAGGCTCTTTATGGGAGAATAATGTCATATCTTAGCCGTTGGGCACCCACTATGCTCATGGAACCGTGAAGATTCTTGCAAATGGAATCCTATGCTAAACTCACATTCACATTAGGCGTGGAAGACTTGCTGAAGAATTAATTCATGAATTAAGCATGTGATCAAAAGAGAAGTCAACCTAGTCGTGAAGCATCAAAGGAATCCAAGGCTCATCAAAACACTATCAATTCACTCAAAACCGTGGAGAGCATGGAGGAACAACAATTGGCATCCTATGTTATTCATTATTTGTCTTTAAATGTAATAATGTAGGCAAATTAGACATGTGAGGAATATAGTCCATAGCCACGGCCGTGAAACACATGTATAAGGCTTTGTTAGAGTGTAAGTTCTTAGTCAATAAGCATCCTATGTTGGATTGCCATAAATTAGTGCTTTAGGAGTCTTAATTAGGAAAGTTATTAAACTTTATTTCCATTGTAATTTCGTGGAGGCAAAACAAGCCAAACCATATATATATGCGTGTGGAACTATGGAATAAACAAGTTGAAAGTTGAATTGGAATTGTTTTCCTCTTTAGTTGAGCATAGGCTCCTAAAACCATTCTTGGTGGAACCAAGAATTATCAATCTTATCAAGGATCTTTCCTTGTGGCGATTATCACTTGGCTTACCAAACAACTGAATTGTTTGTGGCGCCATCACCTTTCAATCTTCTCCATTTCTTTTATCCTATCAAATACATCTCCGTTGCCCAAATAAAATTGGCCTAAACAACATTTGGCTCACCCGAAACCAATTCTGACCCAACCAGACTCGGCCAGACCAAACCAGCCTTGGCCAGGATCACACAGACTCGGTCAGAGTCAGCAGACCAGGCCAAGATCAGCCAGACTCAGTCAGAATCAGCAGACCATGCCAGAATCAGCCAGACTCAGCCAGACAGGGCCAGAAACACCTAGGCACGGTCAGAACAGCCAGCCTAGGCCAGGACTGAATCCTGACTCGACCAAACAGCACCAGCCCACAAATTGGCTCGGTCCAAGAGCAATTTGTCCAGGCCAGCTTTTGTCTACAATTTGTCTTGGCCAAAATAAAGCCAGCCTAGGCCATGGTTCAAGCCATCTCGGGCAAAGGTGATACACCATCCAAGAACGATCACAATGATGAGCCTTTTATTCAAGAGGTTCAGATCAATATGGGGATGAGAGAAAGATTTTATAAATAGAAAAAACTTATGAAAGCGTTGTTTTAAAGTTTGGTTCAAGACATAGCATTTGACGATAGCTCTTCACTACTCTTATTATATCCACTAACAATATGATTCCCCAGTGGTTGGAAGTAGTGTTGTAAATATCGATTTGTGTCGACCGGTTCAACTACTAAATTGGTTAACAGGTACCAATACCGGTACGGTAGACTAATTATATCGGTCATGCAATCATACTGGTCGAAACCGGTCAAACTGACCAGTTTTCAATTGAACCGTACCGGTTATACCGACCAATTTTTATTTAAAATTATTTTTTTAATGAAAATAAAAAATTATTAGAGTTTTATTGATTTTTCAAAATTAATATTAATATATTATATATGTATATCTAACTTCACTGGTATGCAGTTTAATCAGTGAACCACCGGTTGAACTGTTATACCACCATACAAGTACCCTCACCGATTTGATGACCGATACGATATTAATAACACTAATTGGAAGCTCTTTGGTCATGGATAGATCCAATAAGTGATATCAAAGCTTATATTTCAATCGGTACATGATAAACTTAAGGGGGAACAAAGTCATACTTGAAGGAGAGATTGTTGGTCGGTTGGTCCAGTACTCGACCCAAATGCTTACACATGTCAAATAAATTTTTTTTGCTGTTAAATTTAATTATTTTTAATAAAATAAAAAATGACACAACTCTCTTTTCCCCTTATAATCCAATACTAGATAAAATCTAAACTCAAATTTTACCACCAACAAATCGTCGCATAGTGGTAGTTAGTGAGTTTCTTAAGCAAGATTCTAAGGATTACATTCTTGTTGGGTGTACGGAAAAGACACATTTGGAAGAGATGATAACAATTTCAGTAATCTCTCCACCTCAAAAGAATTTAGTCTTTGGGTATGAGCTAAGGATACCTTTGGTGGACACCAAAAATACACCTTTTATCAAATTAGTTCTCTAAAAATGATATTTTTAGTTTAGTCCTCAAATTTGAAACTTTTAGAGCTCATTTGGTAGTCAATGGTAGAAAAAGAAGGATAAGATAAAGAGCTAGGTAGAAATATGAGAGCATATGATGTTGATAATTTTAATATTTCCATTATTTGATGCACACCAAATAATAAAAAATAATAATATATTATAACATATATTTTCGGCTTATTGTGGTGGTGGTAGTTAGGGTAAGATGCTAATCGTCTTGTGTATCTGGGGAAGTAGTGATGGTATCCAAGAAATGAAAATGATAAGATGATGATGTGACAAAACCAAAAATATAACAATTGTGGTGATATGGTGGCGGCGATAATTTGGTGGTGGTGTATGTGTAGTGTAGTGATGGTGGTGGGGTGAAGGGGCACTTGTAAAGGCATTTCCAAGATATAACCATGTGAAGATCTTTAGATTCAATAGATAAAGATGTTGGAAACAAGCGAGTAATCAAATAGTAAAGAGTATAGAGAAAAGAGAATAACACAAGAGATTTAGTAACGAGGTTCAATCAATTGTGCCTACGTCACCGGGAGTGTTAGGCTACCACTATGTATTATTAGAGAATAAGGATTTGTGTTTGACTATTCTTCTCCTTGTTAGGTTTACATAAAATAAATATATAACCCTCTACCACAACCCTTTTACATCAGTCCAAGCCTATAACTTGTATTGTTGTTATCTAGAGATATGAGTCATTGCACAACAATCTCCACCTTGGCGAATATCAACAACCTCCATCTTCTGCCATTGGGTTGGGGGCGCTTCATAGTCTAGCATCAGTGAATGTTCAGCAAGCTCAGGCAATGCCTAAACTTGTCCACGATAATTGGCTAGGTTAACATATCATCTGTATTTTCTGAAGTGTGAACCTTCTACAATAGTATCTGCCACAAGCTACCAACTCCCTGATCTTTTGAAATCTTACATCAATATGTTTGGTCCTAGCATGATACACCTGGTTCTTTGCCAAGAAGATAGCACTCTACCTATCACAATGTAGCGGAACTCCATCTTCCTCAATGCCTAACTCATTTACTAGCCTCATAAGCCATAGGGCTTCCTTAGAAGCTTCACCAGCTGCCATGTACTCTGCTTCAGTTGTAGACATAGTAACAATAGACTGAACTGATGATCTCCATATAATTGTTTCACCTGCAAGGGTGAAGACAAACCCCGTTGTGGATATTCTATCATTCAAGTCTCCTGCATAGTCCAAATCAACATAACCAATAACTGAAGGCTCTATTGGATACCAAACATGAAACCGAGACCTATAGTCCCCTCTAAATATCTGAAAATCCTTTTGAATACTTCCCAATGATGTTTCCTTGGTTTCGACATGTACTTGCATACTTGACTAACTGCTTGTACCAAGTCTGGTCTAGTACAAACCATAACATACATCAAGCAATCCACTGCATCGACATATGGAACCTTTGACATGTACCTCTTCTCTACATCTGTCTTTGGACACTGATCTAGGGAAAGTTTGAAGGGATTTGTCAATGGAGTGCTCACTACTTTAGCATTGCTCATATCAAATCTCTCTAAGATCTTTTTAACATAGCTTTGCTGGGAGAGCTATAGTTTTCTAGCTCCCCTATCCCTATAAATCTCCATCCCAAGAATCTTCCTAGCAACTCCTAAATCTTTAATGTCAAACACCTTACCTAGCATGACTTTCATCTCATTGATATCACTCAAATGATTAGCAGCAATCAACATATCATCAACATAAAGTAGTAGAAAAATAAAAGAACCATCATCAGGGCTTCTTACATAAACACAACAATCATACTTACAATGCTTGTAACCAAGCTTCAACATATAAGTGTCAAACTGCTTGTACCACTATCTGGGAGACTGCTTCAACCCATATAGAGACATATTCCACTTGCAAACCAAGTGACTCTATCCAACTGTATTGAACCCTTCTGGTTGTGTCATGTAAAATTTCTCATCTAATTCACTATAGAGAAAGGTAATCTTTACATCCACATGTTCTAATTGCATATCCAGGCTGGCTACCAAGGCAAGCACTACCCTGATAGAAGTGTGTCTCACCACTAGGGAGAAAATCTCATTATAGTCAATCCCCTTCTACCGTGAATACCCTTTTTCTACAAGACGGGCCTTGAACTTTTACCCTTCTTTTTCTGATATGTTGGCTTCCTCTTGTACACCCACTTGCACCCAACTGCACGCTTGTCTAGGGCAATGAGATAAGCTCCCAATTTTGTTTCTTCTTTAGAGACTCCATATCCTCCATCATGGCACTCATCCATTGTTCTTTCTCATGGTTGTTTATATCCTCTTGAAAGCTACATGGATCTCTTAAACTGATATGGAGAGCAACTAAAGTCATATCCTCAAAGTCATATCTCTCTGAAGGTTTGATAGGACGCTTATCCATGTCTCTAGCAAGTAGATAATCCTGCACACCTAAACTCTCTGCCTGAGAATCATTATGTTCTTGACTTGAACTAGTGAATGGTTCCTTGCCTTTATATACCTGAACCATTTTATTGCTTACTGGAATCATATTTGATCCTAAAGTGTATCCATTTGGCTTGGGCACCTCTATTAAAACTGACTGTTTCAGCATGAAATCTTCATCAAACACTGCATCTCTGCTCAACACCACCTTTCTGGAAACTGGATCCCAAAACTTGAACCCATTCACACCTTTGGTATATCCAATAAAGATACACTTCTTTGACTTGGGATCAAGTTTAGATCGTTCATCACTAGGTACATGTACATAAGCAGGACAACCAAATAAGCATAATATATTATAATTGACTGGGTTACCCATCCATACTTCTTCTACAACTTTACCATCCAATGAAGCATATGGTGATCTATTGATGATATAACATGCCATATTAATTGCTTTTGCCCAAAATCCTGTAGAAAATTTAACATTCAGTCTCATACATATGGTCCTCTCTATAAGAGTTTTATTCATCCTCTCTGCAACACCATTTTGTCGAGGAGTCTTTTTCACTGAAAAGTGCCTATGAATACAAAGTTCCTCACAGAATTTATGAAACTGTGAGTCTTTATACTCCATACCATTGTCTGACCTCAAGTATTTGATTCTTCTACCAGTCTGGTTCTCTACCTCTGCCTTCCAAACCTTGAATTTGGCAAAGACTTCTAACTTGTGTTTCAGAAAATATACCCAGACCTTACAAGAAAAGTCATCAATGAAGGTAACAAAATACCTAGAACATCCTAGGGATGCTTCTTGAGTGGGTCCCCATACAACAGTGTGGACATAGTCTAGAATACCTTGAGTTCTGTGTTGGTCAGCCTTGAAACTAACCTGTGTTTGTTTCCCAAGCCCACAAAACTTTTACAAATCTAGCTTGCATTTGTTGACTCCCCTCAACAGTCCTCTTTTGCATAGTTATGTCATGCCACACACACTAATATCACCCAAATGCACGTGCCATAGTTTTGTAGCACCATGGTCTGAATCTACTTAAATCTCTTCAGCCACTCCAGTAACTCCACTTACAACTGTTCTCCCTAACATCTTGTACGTGTTCCTAGCAGTACTCTAAAATGGAAAATAGTCAAAGGATGTCATTCTAACCAACCTACTAAGTTTTGATGAAGACAATGTGTTATATGGAAGCTTGAAGACTTGGACATTACAACAAACAACAAACCGAAAACTCGAGGTCAACGTCATAGAACTTAGGATTGTTTTTTATATTCTAAAGTCCTACGATAATTGTCAAGTATTGAGTTTAGGTTAGGTAAACACAACATAGAAGTCTCACAAAAAGTCTAAAATGAAAATCATATAGGTTGAGGCATCACATCTATATATATATATATATATATATATATATATATAATAAGTAAGATTCATGCATTTGCATTATGCATACATGTTTTTGTGCATAAATGAATTAATCATATCAAAAATCATATTGCATGGTCCTTCATCATATAGGGTGTTTACCATATAATTAGGAAAAACCCATTTTCAAACAATATTAATCGAATAACTCATTTGATAATCGATTAAGTTTTATTGAAATTCGTTAATCGATCAAAGAAAGATATAATCGATTAAAAGGAGTTACAGTAGCTAACCTCCCAGGATTTCTACTTATTAATCGATTAAGCATGTCATTAATCGATTAACCCATAACTAAAAAACTGTTTTCAAGAAACACGTTAATCGATTAACATGTCTTTTAATCGATTAATGTTAGTTGTAATCAGTTATGAACAAAACCTGTTTTTTTTTAAACAGAACAAATCATTTTTTAATAGAGAAGTTTTCGCACTTCCAATCAACAACAAAAAGAATAGAAAGAAAGAAAAACTCAAGATTCATAATGCTTAATATTTTTGGGCTATCTTGTTGTTTGAGGAGTTTTTTCTTGCATGCATTTACAAGAGAGAAAAGAGAGAAAGTCTTTTCCAATGTGCTAAACATTTTCATTCAGTTGAAAAACCTTGCAAGGTTTCCACACTTAGTTTTAGGGTTATTTGTGAGAACTTCTGTCAAGGGTTATAGAGACGAATTCAGAGTCTATATCCATACAATTTTGTGTGCAAAAATAACTTGGCGAATTTTCTATTATTTGAGGATAATTCTTGTGGTGTGTGGTATCATCACAAGTTGAGAACCAGTTGTCTTCACAAGGAAGGGAGTCTTGAATCGAACGATAGTTTCGGCTAGGGCCAAATTGTGCGAATGGTGTGGTATCCAAATAGGCATTGATAGTGGTCAAACCGAGCTTGGTGGCTCAACAAATTCAAGAAGGAAGTTTCTGTCTAGGGTTATTGGAAGTGTGGTTATAATTGAATATATATTACTGATAGTGAAGAAAAATCTCCCAGATCAATCGGGAGACCTGGATGTAGTTTGCAAGTGGACCCACAAATGAACCAGGATAAAATCCTCGAGCACATTTTCACTTTTCCTATCTCTTTACGTTTCTGTCTTTACTTGCTTATGTGTTTATTTACATTATGTGATTAAGTGCTAAATGTTGTTAATCTGTTAATAATCACAAATCAATGTTAGGATAGTAAAGATCAGGATTCATTGCTATTTTCAAAGCAAGAAAAGTCTATTTTTCAAAGTATAAACAACCAGTATAATCGATTAACAAGCTAACCATAATTGATTATCACAACTGTCTTTAATCGATTAAACCTATTGATAATCGATAAGCTGCAGCAGCTTTGTATTCTACACAAAAATCGGAAAAGCGGGATTAGTGATCCGCTACACCTATTCACCCTCCCCCTCTACGTGTGTTCTTACCTTATTGGTACCCAGTAAGTGGTATCAGAGCTAGTACAAAGGTGCTATCTTGACCACTTAATTCATTGATCCTAGGGATTAATCATTATGGGTTCCACTAACCTTTTCGGTAGTAATGGCGCCTCCATCAACCCCTTCGATTTTCAGTGGCGATGGGTATGCCTACAGGAAGGTGCGCATACAAATCTTTATTAGGCAATCAACATAGAGATTTGGGACTCCGTATTCAATGGGCCTTTTACTCCACTACACTTGGTGGATGGTGAGCCCAAAGAAAAACCAAAGGGAATGTGGACTGACGAAGAGAAACGTAAAGTCCAGCACAATCTCAAGGCAAAGAACATAATAACCTCTGCCCTATCATACGATGAATTATTTTGGGCCTCATAATGCCTAAATGCAAAAGATATGTGAGATACTTTGCAAGTAACCCACGAAGGTACAAGTGAGGTTAAGCATGCAAGATTGACTATGTTAACACATGAATATGACTTGTTTCGTATGTTTCCAAATGAATCGATTAATGAAATGTAGAAAAGATTTGCTCATATTGTTTATCATTTAATTGCTTTAGATAAGAGTTTTTCTATTGGTGAACTTACTAACAAAGTGGTGCGTTGTCTTGATAGGAAATGACAGCCCAAGGTAACATCAATAATGGATTTGAAAGACTTAGATACAATGCCTCTAGCAACTCTCTTTGGAAAACTCTAAGAGCACGAAATGGAGTTGGGACGCTTAACAATGCATGAAGATTCAGACCGAAAGAAAAAGGAAATATCTCTAAAAGCTACATCATCACAACAACAAGAAGAGAGAGATGATGAAGATTCTGAGTCTGAATTGAATGATGAAACCTTAACTCTCCTAGTTAGAAAATTTGGCAAATTTCTCAAGAAGAAAGGAGGTTCAAGCGTTTTCAAAAGAAAGAGGCGAGTGATTCAACCAGAAGAGGCAAAGTTCCCAAATATCGCCTCATTTGCCATGAGTGTGGAAAATTAGGCCATATGAAATACCAATGCCCGGATCACCTCAAGAAGGTTGAACATGATAAGAGCAACCCCTATGACTTTAAATCCAAGAAGGCATACATAGTATAGGATGTACTAGAGAACGAAACAACAAGTAGCACATCCGACAAAGAGGAGAACGCCAAATTGCGCTTAATGACAAATACTCAAGAAATTGGCAGCACAAGCAATCCAGATGACACGAGTGAGGTACACTATTTTGACTCTTCTTCGTGTTCCGATGAGTCTCCTACTTACGACGAATTGTATAGTGCATTTTTTGAGTTACATGAGGAGCTAAAGAAACTAGCAAAGGTAAATATAGATAAGAAACGAATCATCATGTTGTATGAAAGTAAAATAACTAAAATGCAAGAGGAATTGAATGAATTAAAACTAGAAAATGAGACTCTAGATCTTATTTACTCTTCTGTCTCATGTAGGTGTGCCACTAAATTAATTGAGACTCCTATATGTGATCAATGCAATGTTTCAAATGCTGAAATTTCTGATTTAAAAGATAAATTAGCAAAGTTCACATATAGTAGTTATATTCTAAACAACCTACTTGTTGCATCTAGAAATGTATGTAATCATGGAGGTCTAGGATATAAACCAAAGAATAAGAGAAAACCATATAGAAGGCAAGTAGCTCACATGCATTATAGGTCTAATCATAACATGCCTACTTGTTTCTATTGTGGTAAATATGGCCATACATCTATATCATGCTACATTAGAAAATATGGAGTGTCTAGTGGCAAATATGTATGGATGCAAAAAGGGCAAGACTCTTTGATTACAAACAAGAAAGGATCCAATATAACTTGGGTACCTAAACAAGGCAAGTAAATTGTTTTGTAGGTATGCCTTTGGACTTAAGGACAACATTGGTACTTGGACAGTGGATGTCTGAGGCATATGATGGGTGACAGATCAAAGTTCCTAGATCTCTCACTCAACGGTAAAGGTTATGTCACTTATGGAGACAATAATAGAGGAAGGATATTAGGCGTCGTAAGAATTGAAAATGCTTCACAAGCCATAAATGAGAACGCGTTGTATGTTGAAGGACTAGAGCACAACCTACTAAGCATTAGCAAGTTGTGCGCCAAAGGTAATAAGGTATCCTTCGACTCAAATTGTTGCATCATTCGTGATGGGGTAAATAATAATGTTAAGTTTGTAGGCAGCGAATAAACAACATCTATATGATCAATTTGGATGATGTCACCACTATGTTTTCAAAATGTTTTATCACTGAAGAGAGTGACATCTGGTTATGGCACAAACGAGTAGCACATGTCAATTTAAAACATCCAGCTAAGTTATCATCACATGACTTAGTTGTAAGACTACCAAAGCTTGATTTCAAACCAAAAGACTCTTGTGACACTTGTCAAAAGTGTAAACAAGTGAAGAGTTCATTTTCGTCAAAAAATGTGATATCCACAACAAAACCTTTGGAGTTATTTCATATGGATTTGTTTGGACCATCACAAATAATGAGCTTTGGTGGTAGCTACTATGTGTTGTAATTGTTGATGATTTCTCTAGATATACAAGGACTTTGTTTCTTACTCTAAAAAATGATGCTCTTAAGTCTTTTAAAAATCTAGCCAAACAACTACAAAATTTGATCACAATATATTTTATATTCGCAGCGATTATGGTGGAGAATTTAAAAATCACCTATTTGTCAAATTTTGCGAGAAGCATGGGATCCTACATCAGTATTCGGTGCCTCGAACCCCTAAAGAAAATGGAGTTGTTGAGAGGAAAAAAAGAGTATTAGAGGAACTAGCTAGGAAAATGCTAAATGAAAGTAAGGTTCCTATATACGTTTGGGCCGATGGAGTGCATACTGCTTGCTATGTAATAAATCGAGTACTACTTAGACCTACACTCTTAAAACGCCATATGGATTACTAAAGGCCAAAAACCTAATATTTCACACTTGTATGCTTTTGGATGTAAATGCTTCATATTGAATAAAGGTAAAATATTACTATGAAAATTTGATTCAAAAGCTGACGGATGAATATTTTTGGGTACTCTGTTCATAGTAAAGCATACCAAGTCTTTAATAAATATAATATGCATGTTTAAGAGTATGTCCATGTAAAATTTGATGAATCTTCTCCGAAAGAGAAGAGGAAGGTTATGTGTTATGATGTTTCAGGTGCCCTGGAAAATGCATACACAAAGAACATGGAAATCGAGAAAGAGGTTCAGGATGATCAAGAAAGAAGTTCAGATCATCAAGAAATTCCAATGGTGTGGAAGACAAAGAAAGATCATTCGCTCGACAAGGTTAGAGGTGATATCTCAACAGAAGTGGTAACCCATAACTCTTTGTGAAACTTTTGTAATTTTGTAGCATTTAATTTCTCAAGTCGGGCCTAAGACCATAAATGAGGCCACATATGATGAACATTAGGGAATAGCCATGCAAGAAGAGCTAAACCAGATTGAGCATAATAATGTATGGGACTTGGTCCCCAAACCTAAAGATTATCCTGTAATAGGCACTAAATGGATCTTTAAAAATAAATTGGACGAATATGTTTTGATTATACGAAATAAGGCATGTCTAGTTTCCAAAGGGTATAATTAAGAAGAAGGCATCGACTATGATGAAACCTACGCCCTTGTTGTGAGGTTGGAGGTTATCCGAATGTTACTAGCCTTTGAATCAATATTGAACTTCAAACTCTTTCAAATGGATGTAAAGAGTGCCTTCTTGAATGGCTATATTTAGAAAGAAGTATATGTAAATCAACCGTCCGGCTTTGAAAATCATAAATTCCCTAATCATGTATACAAACTCAAAAAGGCGCTATATGATCTAAAGCAATCTCCTAGAGCTTGGTATGATAGATTTAGTAGTTTTCTATTAGAAAAGCGATTTGAAAGGGGCAAAGTTGATACAACTATCTTTATATTAAAATCAGAAAGTGATGTCTTGTTAGTACAGATTTATGTAGATGATATAATATTCGATGCTACTAACGATTTACTTTGTAAGGATTTTTCTGATCTTATGAAAGGGGAGTTTGAAATGTCGATGATGGGTGAGCTGGCATTCTTTCTAGGACTACAAATAAAGCAGATGAGCAACGAGATATTCATTCAACAGACAAAATATTGCAAGGAACTATTGCAAAAGTTCGAGATGGATAAGTTTAAAGAAGCGACAACACCCATGATATCATCTTCCTATCTCGACAAAGATGAAAAATGTAAAGCAATTGAGGTAACAAAATATCGTGGGATAATTGGTTCATTATTGTATCTAACTGCTAGTCGCCCCGATATAATGTTTAGAGTATGTATGTGCGCAAGATATCAAGCCTCACCTAAGGAATCTCATTTTAGTGTTGTAAAATGTGTTACGAAATATCTTAAAGGAACATTGTCTATGGGTTTATGGTATCCTAGGGATGTTTCATTGTCCCTAACATGATATTTCGATTCTAACTTTGTGGGATGCAAGTTAGACCGGAAAAATACTAGCGGGACTTGCCATCTCTTGGGAAGCTCCCTAGTATCATGGCATAGTAAGAAGCAAATATGTGTTGTTTTGTCTACCGTCAAAGGGGAATATATTGCCATCGGCTGTTTTGCGCTCAGATTCTATGCATGAAGGAGCAACTATCAGACTTTGGCTTAAAACTAGTAAAAATACCGATAAAATGTGATAACACTAGTGTCATAAATCTATCAAAGAAACCTATTTTGCACTCTATAACTAAGCATATAGAGATTAGACATCACTTTTTAAGAGATCATGTACAAAAAGGTGACTGCATACCTGAATTTGTTGAAACCTCAAAGCAATTGGCAGATATTTTTACCAAGCCCCTTCCACGGAATACATTCTTTGTGTTATGTAGAGAACTTGACGTACTTGATGAAAAATATCTAAAATAACTTGCTTTAGGGAAATTCTATGTCTTTGCTTGATCTTGAACATGTGCTTATAAATGATATATGTTATGAAGGTATGCTTCTTTGTTTAGATTATCTTCATGAATGCTTTTATGCTTCCTTAGTGTGTGAAAGTCGCTTAGGTTTGTGTCCTAGCAATAGCACTTTTGCATACTCTAAAAAATCTCTAAAATGCACTGAAATCTATGTTAAGTTCTGTCAATAATCGATTGTTTTGTGCCTTAATCGATTAATTCGAGTTCCAGTAACCAAAATAAATTTTCATCTTGTGTTTTAATCGATTATCACACGACTTAATCTATTACTTGGGCTCAATATTTTAAAAATCTGAAATTTTTATCTGGTTAATCGATTATCGTGTTAATTAATCAATTACCTGGGCTCCAAAGTTTAAAAGTTTGAAATTTTTAAGTTGTTTAATCAATTAACCACTATAGATAATCGATTAACGACAGTCTTATATCAGATTTAAGTATCATTTTAGGTCATTTTCACTTAGAACCCTAAACCCTTTTTGCTTCCCCCTTATGAATTAATTCTCAAAATTGAATGCTCCTATAGAAATCAATAGCAATTTCGAATACTATCTCATTGTTCTATCTTCCTACAACCCTTAATATCTACATATTTGAACCCTACACCATTTTCCCTCTATAGAAACCCTAAACCCCAAATTCAGAAAATCGAATATTGAATCGACTAAATCAGTGTTATACCTGGAAGTATGAGTGAACCACGTAATATGAGAGTGAAGCACAGTGCCAAATGTGCCATAGGTGGGGAAAAGGCTCTTCTTCTTCTCAAGGTGGAAGAAAGAACCGAGGTGACCCCTATTACTCTCCCATTCTTCAAGAAGCTAGGTTTGCCAAGTTCCAAGGTCGAAAGCAAACATACATCCGATATGCAGATGCAGAATGACTGGTTGAACAAGGTTTTCAATTCCCACATGGTTTGTGTAAGAACGAGGTTACAACTAAGAGAATGGGTGAATTAGTTGACTTAAAATTAAGGCCACTTTTTCTACAAAATCAAGAGTTAGCGTGCAACGAAAAATATATGCAGAAAATTAATCAAGATAAAATCAAAAAGGTAAGGGAGAAGAGAGTACACAAGGATTTTATACTGGATCACCTTATTGTCCACCTAAGGCTATGTCCAGTACTCTTGTATCACAAGAGATTTCTTCACTAAGAATTATGAGTTGTAATTACAATATCTCACCCCGAGATTTCTATGTACCTTACACACTCCCTAATTCTTATTCACTCTTGGAAAACACTTTTCCAAGTGATTCTAATCCCCTTTCTTTTCACACCCTTGAAAGAAAGTATTTTGCAACAATATTGAAGAATGTATAACAATGGCAGATTACCTTTACAAGTATGAAAGTAGAATAACTTGCAATCCAATCAACTCTTTAAGTATACTAAATAATAATGCTCTTTTAGAAAACTTTGAAACACTTCTAAGCAACTTCAGAAAAATAACTTTTGAAAGTTTGAGTGGTAGTTGCAAAAAGTGTAAAGTAATATCTTAAGAATAAGTTTAAGAGCTTTTGGAAATTTTATAAGAGTTGTGTATTGTTGTGTGTTTGTGTTGTGAGAGTTAGAGTCTTTATATAGACTTTCCAAACACCCATGGTGCCTTTCTGAAAGTGTAGGAGTTGTTTGAAGTGAAGAGATTTCGTTTGGAGTGAAAACAATTCATTTTGAAATCTGAAATCTCATGTAACAACTCTCAGTAATCGATTACTGATAGTTGTTTGTGCAAGGAGAATTGACCAAAGCAGGGTCACTGTCTGTTGAAAACCGGCTCATACACTACTTGATTGCATATATTTTAGTTTAGCGGAATACTAACCATGCTCAACCCACAATCAATGATCTCAAGCTTATGTTCGCCATAAGGGAAGGCATTGCGGTAAACTGGCCTTCCGAAATCTTGAAAGTTATGCATGGCATAGCTTCATCTTCATCAAGGTTGCTTGCATATGGGATTTTTATCTCCCGTGTCATTGACTATTACGAGATTGACACGTCAGATGTGGACACTATCACTACAAACTCTCAAGAGCACCTTGTAGGTGATAATTTATTGACAAGATGGGTATTTACAAGTATGGTAATGAATGGAAATATGAAGAGGGTCACAATGGCAGAGTTAATGAAGACTTGCCAAATGAAAACAATGTTATGAATCCTAGTGAGCCTAACCCCGAGCAAACACCAACTGAGGCATATGTTGAGCCTCAAGAACCATCTTTTGGGCTTTCTCACTTGGATGCTATGAAACAGCGCCTCAATTCATGTATTGATGGTCATTTTCAGACTAGGAGGGATTCCATGGTAGTTGAATTCCAGTAGCAGCAACAAAGGTTGTTCGAAGACCATGAACGCATCATCTTCATTGTGCGTGCCACACATGGCTCATCCCAACCATCACATCCTCAAGATTAGCCTAGATAGGATTTTCTAGAGTGTCTAAGGTATGTGTGTTTTCTTTGGAGATTATCGTTTAATATTGGTTGTATTTTGGTTGTACTTTGTTGTTTTCTTTTGAACTCTTATATACTCGTTGCACTTACTCTTATTATGTCTCATAAAACTTTGTTATTAACGTGGATTATGTTTTCAATTATTGTGTGAGCCTTTGATTTTATCTACATGTGCATATCTACTATTGAATGGCTATTATGTTTTGTATGTGCCTTAATCATAATCATTGATCATTCTATGAAATTCATATCAAACTTACACAAATAGGTATATCTCGCAAACAATTCCTGTCATAATCTATTTTTATTATTGAATAATCGATTAACTCCATATAATAATCGATTAATGCTAAACTTTGTGCACATGTTCAATTATTTCTAGACTTCTTAATCGATTATCCTTGATTACTTAATCGATTAAGACCAGTAAGTTTTGTATAAATCTTTCCTTGCCTTTGGCTTTTAATATGATAAATTGTCAAAACTTTTTTATCATGCCAAAAGGGGGAGAAAGTGTTGTTTGAGCTGTCTTGCAGGTTGAAGTGAGTTTCCGCATATAATCATGTTGCTACCATTGTATCACCTCTTACATGATTTGATAGGGAGAACAAAGTGAGGGGGAGCAACGCATTCTGGTTCAACCTATGCAAACATATTTTGTCCAGCTTCAAGCCATCAAACAGGGGATCTGTTTTTAGAGTTTGTCAACATCAAAAATGGGGGGATTGAAATGGCACATAGTCAAAGGATGTCATTATAACCAACCTACTAAATATTGATGAAGACAAGGTGTTATATGGAACCTTGAAGACTTGGACATCACAACAAACAACATACCGAAAACTCAAGTTCAACATCATAGAACTTATGATTATTTTTTATATTCTAGAGTCTTAAGATGCTTGCCTAGTATTGAGTTTAGGTTAGGTAAACCCAAGATATATATATATATATATATGATAAGTAAGATTCATGCATTTGCATTAGGCATACATGTTTTTGTGCATAAAGGAATTAATCATTTCAAAAATCATATTGCATGTTCCTTCATCATATAGGGTGTTTACCATATAATTAGGAAAAACCATTTTCAAACAATATTAATCGATTAACTCATTTGATAATCGATTAACTCTTGTTAAAATCTGTTAATCGATTAAAGAAAGATATAATCGATTAAAATGAGTTACAGTAGCTAACTTCCCAGAATTTCTACTTATTAATCGGTTAAGCAAGTTATTAATCGATTAAGCCATAACTGAAAAACAGTTTTCATGAAACACGTTAATCGATTAACATGCATTTTAATCGATTAATGTCAGTTGTAATCAATTATAAACAAAAGCTATTTTTTTAAACAAAACAAATCAGTTTTTAATAAAGAATTTTTCGCACTTTCAATCAACAAAAAAAAGAAAGACAAACTCAAGATCCATAGTGTTTAATTTTCAAGGCTATATTGTTTTTGAGAAGTTTTTTTCTTGCATACATTTACAAGAGAGAAAATAGATAAAGTCTTTTTCAATGTGCTAAACATTTTCATTCAGTTGAAAAACCTTGCATGGTTTCCACACTTAGTTTTAGGGTTGTTGGTAAGAACTTCTGTCAAGGATTATAGAATCGAATTCAAAGTCTATATCCGCACAATTTTGTGTGTAAAGTAACTCGGCGAATTTTCTGTTATTTGAAGATAATTCTTGTGGTGTGTGGTATCATCACAATTTAAGAATCGGTTGTCTTCACAAGGTAGGGAGTCTTGAATCAAGCGATAGTTTCGGCTGGAGCCAAATTGCGTGAACGGTGTGGTATCCAAGTAGGCGTTGATAGTGGTCAAACCGAGCTTGGTGGCTCAACGGATTCAAGAAGAAAGTTTCTGTCTAGGGTTATTAGAAGTGTGATTATAATTAAATATACATTTCTGATAGTGAAGAAAAATCTCCCATATCAACTCGGAGGCCTGGATGTAGTTTGCAAGTGGACCCGCAAATGAACCAGGATAAAAATCCTCGAGCACATTTTCACTTTCCCTATCTCTTTACATTTCTGTCTTTACTTGCTTTCTGAGTTTATTTGCATTTCGTGATTAAGTGCTAAGTGTTGTTAATCTGTTAATAATCATGAATCAATATTAGGATAGTAAAGATCAAGATTCATCGATGTTTTCAAAGCAAGAAAAGTCTATTTTTCAAAGTTTAAACAACCAGTATAATCGATTAACGAGCTAACCATAATCGATTAACACAACTGTCTTTAATCGATTAACCTTGTTGATAATCGATTAACTACAGCAGTGTGGTATTCTGCACAAAAATCAGAAAAGCGGGATTAGTGATATTCTACACCTATTCCCCCCCCCCCCCCTCTAGGTGTATTCTTACCTCACTGATATCCAACATCCTCTTACCCTTCATTATAGTCAGAGCACTTTTGCATACTCGAAGAATGTCACTGTCTTCATCAACTCTATAGCTAAATCCTTTGGCATGCAATGTCCCCAAAGAAACCAAATGCTTCTTCAAATCTGGTATGTTCCTAACCTCACATAACGTCTTCACTACATCATCTTCCATCACAATTATAATTTCTCACATACCCATAATTCCACATGCTTTATTATTTCTGAGATACATGAAACCAAAATTGCATGCCCTGTATGTGGTGAACCATTCTATGTTTGGCAACATGTGGTGGGGACAACTAGTGCCAAGTATCCACTCATTTGTACTATGATTTGATGGTACAGATAGTAGATCAGTTTCACTGTTTAACCAGAGTCATCTTTCTGTGCAACATTTTCAGATGTAGATATTCCATTTTTCCCCACCTAGTAGATCAACTTCACTATTGTAACCAGAGTCATCTTTTTGTGCAACATTTGCAGATGTAGATACTCCATCTTTCCCCACCGGCTTGCTAGGACTCCATTCATTGGGACAATCCTTTTTGTAATGCCCAGTCTGTTTGCACTTATAGCATTCTACTGGTGTTCTGCCCCTGGAATTTGGTCTTTTCCCTTTGGCAGGACCTCCTCTGCCTTGTCTCCTCCCACGCGTTTGGCTCCTTTTCACATACAAACCATCACCTTGGGACCCTTCACCTAAATTCTATCTTCTTTGAGTGTGGGACAGAAGTGCATATGTGATCTCATCCAATTTGATTGAATCTTTCCCGTACGTCAATATTGTCACCAAGTGTTCATAGGAATTTGGCAAAGAACATAGTAATATTATTGCTTTGTCCTCGCCGTCAACCTTCACATCAAGTTTCTGCAAGTCATTGATCACTTGATTAAAATTGTTGAGATGTTGTTGCAAATCAGCACCTTCATGTATCTTCAAGCCATAGAGTCTCTGTTTTAAATACAACTTATTTGTTAGAGACTTGGACATGAATCGCTTCTCTAATGTCTCTCATACCTCTATTGGTGATGTCAGATCCATAACATGATATATCATCTCATCTGATAGATAGAGTCGTATGGTTCCTGTAGTCTTCTCCTTCAACTCTTCCCCTTCAACTCTTCCCAATCCAGTTGATCCAAACCATCTAGTTTATTCTCATGCAGCGCTTTTGATAGACCTTGTTGAGCCACCACATCCTTAACCCCTCTTTGCCACAATATGAAATTACCAGTTCTATCGAACTTCCCCACCTCAAATTTGGTACATGGGTTAAGAGTCATCTGATACCATTTGTTGGGAACAAGCGAGTAATCAAATAGTAAAGAGTATAGAGAAAAGAGAATAGCACAGGAGATTTGGTAACGAGGTTCGGCTAATTGTGCCTATGTCCCGAGAGCGTTGAGAGGCTACCACTATGTATTACTAGAGAATAAAGATTTGTGTTTGATTATTCTTCTCCTTGTTAGGTTTACATAACATAAATATATAGCCCTCTACCCCCAACCATTTTATACCAGTCCAAACTCATAATTTATATTGCTGTTATCTGGAGATATGAGTCATTGCACAACAAAAAATATGAAGTTCCTGGTAAAGCCAAAGTGATTAACTTAAATAATGGAAAACTTCATGAGGTATGATGAGAATGATTGTGTTAGACTACATATTATGAGTATTGTAACATTACTAATTTGGTTAATGACCTTGAAGAAAATCTATTTTATCATTTTGACGAATCATGGTAGTTAAAATAATTTATACATGGTCAAATGCATCTTTATGACATACGGGAAAATGAACGCACCAAAGTAGGCTAAATAAAGTGACGCCAATAACATTAAGAAAAAACAAAAGAGAGAAATATGGTAAGAAGAAAAGGACAAATACACCAATTATATATGGATGGGAAATACCGTTCAGTTAGAATGGTCCCAACTCAAACCCCACCATTTTTTTGTTAAATTTAATTCTAATGTAAAAAGCTAGCTTATAGAGGATTCCCCTAACCCTTGGGCATGTTATTAACGCATCAAGCTCTTGCAACACAAAAATGGCATGATGTCATTCTTGTTTGGGTTTGCTGTAGTGTTGTTACAAGTTCTTTTACTTCTCTTATAACCAATTGATTTTTGACATTTTAAGATGAAATATTAACCTAATATTAAAACTGGAGTTCAACTTCTCTCCAATTATCAAATATCAAAAAATATCATCTAGTCATAGCTTGATCCATCAAACTATTGGGAATATGGCATGTTAGGAAATAAATTTTAGATAGTGTACCTTAAGAAATAATTTAATTACCTACTTTGTTACTTCATTCATTACCAAATAATTTTGGAATGGACCCTGCACGGGGAATTCCCCTAATTTTTTCCAAATTTTTTTTGTATATCATCCATAATTCTACAAGTTTACTTTTTTTTAGCAAACAACATGTTTTTGAAAAACAAATAATCATTATTATTTTGAATAATATTATACTATTATAGATATGAAATTTAAGAAACTTCATAATCCTTTCTTCAAGACAAATATTGAGTTGTTTCTTTGTATATTGTGTTTAAGTCTAGTCACTTTGTTCTCTAGTTTTAAAATGGCAAAATCAATTAAATTTGTAAAGTTTATCCACTAGATTTTTGCTTGAGATTTATATCATTGATATGTGTATCAATGTTGCATGAAATGAATCAATAGTCTTCTAGATAAGTTGGTTTAAAGTGAAAAACATATTGTTTATGTACTCATTAATTTATTTTTTGTTGAATTTAGCAATATAATAATTGGAGAAAGAGATTTTTCAACTATGAACATTATAAAAAAAATAGATTACATAATTGAATGAGAGATATATGAGTATATAATTTATTTAATTTTTTTGATTTAAACAATAATATTTTTATCTTTTTTAGATATGGTATTTATTATTTTATTTTTAATATATGTTGGAAATTGTTTCTCCCAATGTTAGATCCCTTACTAACCATTATTCACTGATTAGTAATGAAAAACAAGAAAGTCCTTTTCCATCATCACTTGTAAATTCCGAGGCAAAACAATTCCGGAAATAAAGGAAGATTAGACATTAACAACACAACAACAAAAAAAGAAGAAAAATGTCTAGTGGTGAGGCCCATCCACTATAATTTTTTCACCTCTAACTAAACATCATAAATAACCAGAGACAATTATTAGCTCCACTTTAACTATAATTAGTCAAAAGATTCAAAACACTCTTATAGGCATTTAACACTCTCATCTACAAAACACTTATGTTGTTGATTCCTTTCGGTCTAAATAATATAATTTACATGTCCCTTTTCTTTTTCTTTTCTATAAACCTGTTTAATTTAAATAGATTACTTCCCTTTCCTTCTTTCACTTTTCTTTTTCTTTCCCTTATGCTTTCCTTACTCACAATAATTTGAACTTCCACCATTTAGAGATAGATCATGAATCACATTTTCAAGGGTTGATAACATATGTGGGAATTAGGACTACTATTGTAACATCACATCATATGAGAACTTTTGTCCTTGATGCATGGCACACGTGCATTGGAATCAACCATTGTGAATTTGGTCAATGTACATCAAATGAACTTTTAATCTCCAACACTAATATTGATTGATGGGTCCAAAACAAGATTTGTCATTCACATAATGAAATGCAATCAAATATACAATTATTGATCCATGGAAATCCAATGTCACATGTGAGAGGAAATGCCAAAAAAAGTGACATTGTGCCAATCTACATATACGTATGTGTGAGGCCTAATCCCAATCAATTATTAATATGGCATCCTTGTCTATTATAAACTATTGGAGTCTTTGTTTCTTTCTAATTATTTGTCCAATTGCCTCTAACTTGTGATTACATCTCAAAATCATAGAGATAAGAACAACTTTTTTTTATATAAAAGCCAATGGATCATGAGACATTATGTTGGATAAAAACATTGGCATTTTATTGATAAATATGGAAATTAACCATTTAACCTTTACCATTTATCTCTAACCTAGACTTTGAGATCCACCATCTATTGCTTTAGCAAATTGTCACACTATATAAGAGTTCTTTACATATCATTAATGAGAGAAAGGTGTATGCATGACAATGTAAAAATGTTTTATACTAATTAGTATGTTATTCATCATTCATTTTCAATCATGATTTATTCTTAAATAAAAATAATATAAATAAATAGTAAATAATATATTAATTGTATATAAATCTTTACATTATCAATGTATAGATATTACATTCATTATTAATTATGATCGACTCTTTTAGCGAAAGTAATATACTAATCATATAAAAATGTTAGGTTTTTCTCCTTAACCCACCACTTTCCTATTTTAAACCGCTCAAAGTGCTATGGTCCAAATAATTCCTGAAGTTCAGGGTTTCTGCTCCCTAACTACTTTCCAGTGGCTATAATTTATTACGAAGAGGTAATGGACACAAAGTGGAAGTTTAAAAAATGGTTTAACTAAACAATTAGTTTATGTATTATATTTTTTTTGTTTACATGTCAGTACATTCCCGATTTAAATTCTAATCTCTTGTAAAATAATTTTCTACTAAGTAGAGATAATAGAAATGAAATTAAAAATAAGTTGGTATTTAAATATTAGAAAAAGTAGACTACAAAAACTAAGATTTTACTTTATAAAATTATCTGAGAAGTGAAATAGAAGCTGAAAAGCTAGTTGAAGAATAAAAAGCCAACACCCACTTGAAGTTTATGATTGAAGACAAAACTTAAGTAAAATACCTTATTTACGAGTGGTATTGGTAACCAATTATAATCAGACATTTGTTAATTTTTTTAATTTCACCACCAGGTTATTTCATACTGTTAAATTTATCTATTATTCTCTTCTCCTTTCTCTCTTACTGACTGTAATTGTTCTTTTACTACAATCTCTTTCCTTCCCTTCTATCTTCTTCCTCCACTAGTTTTTCTTTCTCATGTGTCTTCAGTTTTTGTTTATTTCCATAATTATTCTTGTTTAGCTTGTTTTCTTATTCTTGCTACATGATATTTCGGATTAGGGTTTAAAGCTCATTTGGAATTGGCCATTGTTTGGGAATTTGTTGAATGTGTGTTTGGTTATTGTGAAGAGACCAAACACCCAAATTTTGCATAATTTTTTTTAGACTTAAAAAGATAGACAAAAAAACAAGTTCTCAGTGAAACTTGTAATAATGGAATGGAGAATTAAAGACCGGAAACTAAAAAGAGGGATACATATTAAAAAACTTAACAGTGTTAAAATAATATTGACAGTGGGATAAATATACATGTGTGTTATTATAATCGGTCACCAGTAACTTTTAGACCTAAGATACTTTACTTAAGTTTTGTCCTATCCTAATTACATTTTAAAAAATAGGGAAAATGGAAGTCATTCTTGAAAAACTAAGCTCAACACTTCTCAGAATATGAAAATATCATATATATTTTTCTAATGCAATTTATTTTTTCTCTTTATTATTAAAGAATATACTTAGAGCTAGGGGTGTTCAAATCCAAACCGGTCCAAAACAAAAACCGCAAACCGATCCAAAGTAGACCGAAACCGCAAAAACTGAATCTATTTGGATCGTATTGGATTTATTTTTTAAGGACCGATCGGTCTGGCCTGGTCTTCGGTTTCACGTCTGGGATCCAGACCGGACCGACATTGTTAAGTGTATCTCCTAATTTTTACTAAAGTATTCGAGATAGGCAGTGGCACTGCATAATCCCCAATTCCTCATTCCTAAATCCTCAATTCCTCTATTGTGACTAGGAAAAGTAAGATGTCAGTGGAAATAATTTTTCCTCATTCCTCCAGAATTACTAGATAGATGTTGAATGTTTACTGCATAATCCTTAATTTTGTTGTTTACTTTTTGTTGTTGTGTTGCTGTTTTTTTATTGATTGGATCATGGAATTGTTAAAAATGATTGGATCATTAGACTATATTGATGTTTATAATCTTACTACTAAAAGAATCAAACTTTTCTTCATTATTCTGGTTGTTACCTTGTTGGTGTTGTAGGCTGAAATAAAAGGGATTTATATGTTAATATCTAAAAAAAGACCGATCCAAACCGGACCGAAACCGCATATAATATTTGGACCGGATTGGATCGGACATCTTAATATAAATGGACCGGACCGGATCGGACCGAACCGCATACTAATTATGCGTTTGGATCGGATGATTTTTTGCTTAAAAATCCATCTAAATGGACCGCGCCATACTTAGAGCACTTGTTAACATTCCAAAAAAATAAACTCCCTCAATTTCAAAGTAATTGTCCACTTAAAGAATAAAAATGTATTTCAAAATAATTGTGAACTTTATAATTTCAATAGGATATTAAATGCCTATATTTAAATAATACAAGGAGAATAAGTTATCAGAGATAAATGATAAAATATGAAATCATGTATTATTTTTCTAAACTCTAACAAAATTAATTGCATTTCTTAATACATGTTTCTAGATAATTTTAAAAGTTTTTTTTAGTAGTATGTATATTAGTAGAGTAAATTGTGGAATATAAGATTAAATTAGGAAATTAGATATATTTTTTTAATTTTAATAAAATTAATTATATTTGTTAATGTGGTTTTTCTCTTTCTCAAACGTTATTCTAACACACACAGGCAGTACAAATTAGTGAAATTATTACTTTACATCCTATAGGTCACGGTCCTTAAATTATTAGACAAGTAGCTCTTCTGGCCTATTTTTATGAGTATCATTAGTGTAAATATTTATATACATTTAATATATCATTTATCATTTATTTATATTACAATGTCATACATTATTATCACATACATTTTTATTTTTATTATTTAATACGTTTTTTATTTTACTATTTTATACTTTGACATTATGTCATGAGTAAGTGAATCTGACAAGTGAACACCCTCCCGGTCAAAAGTTACATGAGAAACATCCTTCGGTCCTCAAAACCCGGAAAATGTTGTTACTTTTATAGTTTATTCCGTCCAATTCATTCATATGTGAAAGATGGGAACACAAAAGAAGGGTAAGAGGGGCCGTGGGGACTACTTCAAGTATATGGGTGCAAAATTGATTTGACATGAAAAAAATATCCAAGACTTAATCCTAATGATACTACTTTAACCAAATGGCAAAATTATATTGGCTGGTTTAAATTCGATGAGTGTGATGTTACAGAACACTGGAGTTTGATCAGTATTTGCATAAGGGTGTGATAGTCCAAATTACAAACTAGATCCAAATTTTGTGAGGTGTAAATTTCACCAACTTCCATTGTTAGGTTTAATTATACTACTCTTCTCATTATGAGGATCTCACTGGATAATCCAATCAGTCGAATTGTTTATCGGACTTTTAAACCGTTTTGATTCACATTCTTAATCAAATGAGAGGTTTATTGCGCTGTACTATAGAAATTATGATAAAGACAATACTAAATATAGTTAAATCAAAATAATTTGAAAAACAAACTAAACAGTTCACTTGAAATTTAAAAAAGTAGAACATACCATTGTTTTACTTTGTTCATTCCAAAAAAGTTGAAACATATCACTCTAATATAACTATACATAATTACTGGTTATATATAATTATGCATTTAAAGAATTATATATTTATATAACTTATTAAACATATATGACATGTTTGGTAACTTATTTTGGTATCCGGATCAAATTTTATAACATTGTTTCTAATAATAAAATATACATCAACCTTTTTTTAGATTTTTGAAAATTTATGTTGGCATTATGCTTACTCTGTACTATTTATTAAGAGCAAGCGTCAACCAATTAAGATTAGATTAGATAAGTTGATTCTTAATTGATCATAAATATTGATGAGACTAACTTTTAAACTCGAATTTAATCATGTATCTGAATTAATACTCAACCTTGAATGTTGATCAAATCTATTACCTATATAACAAAAAAACCTCCATCGTGACATGTGTCAATCTCTCAAACCTTTATGACATGTATCAACCTCTCATCAAAACTAAAGGTCCCTCATGACATGTGTCAATCTCTCAATCAAAACTTTCCCTCCAAAACATGTCAATCTTCCCTTTTGTTCATTGTACAATTTAATTCTAATGATTAATGGGTACATTTGTTTTTATTATATGAAGAAATTACATCTCACAATAAAGGGGATTGAATCCATTTTCACATGTGAATTATTTCTCCATCATTATCATTTCATATCTCTATATTCTTCTCCCCTTTCATTTCATATTTCTCTCTTCTTCTCTCACATGTCTACAATCAAATGTTCCATTCGTCAATCTTCATTTCGTTAAACTTAATATGATGGCTTCTGTATCTCGATACTAAATCTTCATCATTGTAGATTTGTTCTTATTTTATAAATATGTTGTTTAAAGTGTATTTTTATTGATTTTTTCATTCATTAACCTAATATGATGGCTTCTATATCGTGTTACTCAATCTTCATCATTGTAGATTTATTCTTCTTTTGTAAATACGTTATTTAAAATGCATTTTTATTGATTTTTTCATGCATTTGTTTACTTTTAGATATGTTCTTATTTTCTAGATATTTTAATTGATTTTTTGTTTATTATGTATGTGTATTCTTATTTTTTTCTTTTATTTGTTTATATTGTATATATGGTATGATTGACTTCATTATTTTGTAGATTTGTTCTTCCAATAATCATCTTCCTTAGTGTCTGATTTACAAGGATTTCATCATTAACAATGACCAAACCCTCAATAACTATGGTATGTACCCGATCTTCATTTATATATACATACATTTAGTTACAAGTTACAATATTGTATTTGTTTGTTTGTTGTTATGATTTATTTATCTTCTCATCTTATCTCGCTTTTACTCATTTTATCTCACTTTTATCATATTATCTCTTCATTTGCAGTTTGACTCTTCCTTAACGCATATCTATGGGTTAGTGTTATGTTTATGTGTCCATATGTTACTAAAATCTTCAATTTTATTCTCCTTTGCACAACAAATGAATTTGATTATTTTTTCTCATATGATATTTGTTAAAATATTTTTTCATGTGTGGTTATTTGTTCTAAAGTAGGAGATACGAATTGGCCATATTCTTTGTTTCGATATTTGCAGAAAAGAAACCTCACATCCTATAATACAACAATTAGATGTTATATTCATTATCTGAGTGTAGAATAATAGTTCTTTAATTTTATTATGTGTTTGTTCTTTTACATTCGAAATTATTTTTTTTATCTGAATGTGTCAACCTTATATTAGTAATATTAGTAAGAATAATCTTTAATTTTTTTTATTCTCATCATAAATAATTTGGCATGTTTAATTGTTGAATATATATATTTTATCTAATTAATCATAGTAAATGTGATATCATATTAGTCATAACCACCAAAGAAAATTTAATTTCATTTATATTCTATTATATAAGTAATAAATTTATGGAATATTAATATTTAATAACATTTATATTCTGTTTTGTTTGAATTTATGGATGAGTTACAAAAATATAATATAAATTTGCATAATTATAGCTAATAAATTTGTGGAATGCTAATTGAGTAATAATTATTCATTAATGTCTTTGAATGTATTTTGCTCTATTATCTAAAAACAAAATAATTATCTTCCACAATTATTTTTGTTATTTGATATTTTATTGTGTTTTTTGATTGAATTTCTCTTTAATAAGATGTAATAATGAAAATATTAAAGAAAATTTATTTGATTGTGATAATTAATTGATTTGATTTATATTTTGTTTAAATTATTTATGATTCGCTAATTTTAAGCAATGCTCATTATAGATATAAATTTTCATAATTGTAAATAATAAATTTGCGAAATATATTTGTATTCAATTCCATTTATATTCTATTTTGATTGAATTTATGGATCAATTACAAAATTTGAATTTATGGATCAATTATATTTATATGTAATTTGTCATGATTCATTCAACTCCATGACAAGCGTGATTAATGGAGCATATTACATGATTAGTTTAACATTGAAAATTTAATGCATGTTTATAATTCTACTGATAAAGAAATAATTAAATAATAATATCATAAAGAAATATGAAAGTTCAATATTTTTCACTCAGTTACAAAAATGATATCGTACACAATTAATCAATTGTTAGTTATATTTTAGAAGCCAAAATCATTAGGCATGATTGTCTTTGAATATCTTTTATTCCGTTATCTAAAAATTAAATAATTGTTCTCAAAATTAGTTTTGTGATTTGATTTTTCATGGCGTTTTTGGATTATTTTCTATTTAATCTTTAATAGGATGTGACAATCAAAATATTAAAGTAATTTGATTTGATTGTGATAATTATTTGTTTGATTTATATTTTGATTAAATTATTTGTAATTCCCTAATTTTAAGCAATGTTTATTATTGATATAAATTTACTTCCGTAAATAATAAATTTTCAGAATATTAATGTTTAATTCAATTTATATTCAATTGTTGTTTGAATTTATGGATCAGTTACAAAAATGAAATATAAATTTGCAGTATTATATTTAATGAATTTATGGAATATTAATTGAGTAATATCTACTCATTAATGTTTTACATCATTTCCGATAATTTTTTTATATCTGGATTCTTTAATCTATAATTTATTCTGATTTATTGAATTATATAACGTGCATGATTAATTGAGAATATTACACAATTATTTAACATTAGAAACTTATTGCATAATTATACTTATATTGATAAATAAATAATTATATTTTTGATGTAATAAATAAATATAAAAACTCAAATTTTATGGATCAATTATAAAAATGATATCATACACAATTAATCAATTAAGTTAAACGATCAAATATAATAAGATGATGATACAACAAATTAACTCTATAATGTATATAATTTATTTAAAAATAAAAGGAATATGATTACCCATGCAATATTAAAATATAATGTTATTATAGCAATATTAAAATAATAATAATATGAATCATAACATATTGTTTGTAGTTATTTTAGAGTCAAATAATAATATTTATTTTTGTACTAATCTTAGTTTAGAATCAAATATTATAATAATGAAATTATAAATTTATTGATGATTTTTTTGATTAATAGGACACTACTAATTATATATGTTATGTATGTGTAAAAAAAATGTTGGGAAAGTCAAGCAAGATGTTAAACCAGAAGATGTCACAAATTAAGTTTATCCGATTTAAACAGTTAAACCGTATGGAGTTAAACCGTATGGTCTGACAGTATGATTTTATATATAATTAATAGTTTTTAACATTATGAATGCATCGGTAACATATATGGTTTTAACCATGCGAAGGCACGAACAACATACATATTCTTAATTATATATGCACATGTAATATGTGTTCTTAATCATGCAGTAAAAAATACCGTCCCGTGAAAATACACGGGTAACTTGCTAGTTAACTTTTAAACCTAAACTCAACCTTAAACCTGATTAAATATAATAATATAATATTTTTCATCTGGAATACTACTTATCTATATAAAAACATAATTTAATATATGAAATGATATAAATATGGATATTTTGTGAATGATTTGAATGTTTATATATTTGGTTGGGAAGTTTACTTCCATCAGCTCTAGCAATTTTCAGTTAATAAGCCCCTTATTTAGTTTGGTTGATCAGGTTTTGCCATTAATATGATGAAGACATTGCACGTTACCATTCTTTTGCTGCTAAATGTTAATAATAATTGCATGTTACCATCCATTCGTACATCCATAACCACTTGAGCTAAACATAAAAAGGTAACTCTAGCCAAAAAAATCATAAAAAGGTAATAAAATAAAAAATATTATAAATAATAAACAATAGATGATAATTCAGACACTTAGTTAACAGGAGGTTAAAAGGCCATAAATTAAATTCTAATTCAAGTAAAGGTATTTTAAATTCCATTTTGTATGAGAGAACAGGAAAAGTAAAAACAACAATGTTGATTTTCAATTAGATATTTGAGGCTAAGAGGCAAATCATTTCAATCAGGGATGACAGTGGGAACAAACATTTTGAACTCTTTTATGTTGTTTGCGAGAAATGAAAGGGAAGGTTTCATAGTCATGAAATACACTTGTGAGATGACTTTGAAGTCTTATTCATTCTCCTCCAAAACTCAATTCACAAACCGATTCTAAGGTGTTAAAGGATGTTTTACCTCAGCAATATTCTTAGGTCAGTTTAAAGCTTTAACTAATATATCTTACGAGGCAAAATTTACAAGTGAACTGCCATATAGAAAAAATTTCACCTCCCAAAACATCTCATAATTGAGGAGGTAAGAGCAGAAGTGAGAAATTTCATTCCAGCAGATCCACCAGGAAAATATGATATAGCATAGTACCCCAGGGAGAGAACCTGTGAGTATAATTGAAAACTTCAATATCAATGGAAGATTAATACTTTTACAAGGAAACAAGACTTACAATAAATACAAAACATTTTACGATCTGTTTGCGAGTTGGATTTTGGAGAGAGGGGAAATGAAGGGGAAGGCTTCAGCGCCATCTCATAAGTATATTTCATAACTTCCAAACCTTTCTTTTTCCTCCACTACCCTCCAAAAACCAGACTTGCAAACAAACCTTAAGGAACACTTATTCCCACACCCCCATTTGCAGGAACCATGTTATTAGATACACACCTATCACATAAACCAGCCACCAGGGGCTTGTAAATAGGATCACTTAAATTTATATTAGCTCTGCGAAGGAACTGATGCTAACTGCTATAATGAATTTGGGATTATACTCAAAATTCAACACCTTCACACATACTTAAATCAACAGAAAATGCTAATAATAACACATGAGGAAGGGCAAAGCAACAAAGACGCATTTTAAGGATACATGAAACTGATACCTGTACAACAGAGAACAGCACAGAGAGAATGTAGCTATGGAGCACCATTGAGACATACAGGGTACCAATCATGCTGCCAATAAAAGTCAATGTGAAAGGAAGCCTCTGAAAAATAATAAAGAAGAGACAGTTAGAAAGAAGCATCAAACATGTGCAATCAAATCAAAGAGACAGTATTTGCTGGGGGAAAAACTGAAGCAACATATAATAAATCCACACCCAAGAGTAAAGCTTATATAGCAAGCAATGAGAAATGAAATTTTAGCAAGTTACCTCCCTTGACAACATGTGAGCAAGCTGATTCTTTGGACCTTTGAGAGCAAAGAATGATCCAATAATAAATCCACACCCAAGAGTAAAGCTTATAGCAAACTTTTGGGGCATAATTACCATGACTGGCAGGAACAATGTAAATGCTATGAAAACAAAGAAAACCCCACTGGCCAGAAGCAAACCAAAGTACACGAGTGCTTTGCCGGAAGGAACAGTACTGGTGGCAGACTGGAAGTTCCCGGGTAGATCTCTCACACCTTTAGAAACCCTATACAATTATATAAAAAAATTGCTTAACTACATGAGTACACAAGTTTAGGCAAAACTATACAGTATTTGTGTTACATTCAGATGGGGCAGAAAGAACAGGCTGTTTTTGCACGATACTGATAGGAAATCAAATTTACTAGGCAGAAATTAACCAACCAAAGGGATCTCAGGCCAGAAAACTAGAAGAAAGGGGATGAACACTGGGAAAACCATGAAGACTCCTTCCCAGGCCAAAACCACCAACAACTCAATTCCAATTCTGTGATACCCCTCTCTTACCTCAACCCATTCTATATGATTTTTTTTTCCCATTTCCCTCAATGTGATCAGATTTACTCATTAGAATCAGAAATAGAAACACAATCAAGGTTCAAAATAATACTCTTCCTATTTAACCACAATGTTGCTACCAGCTCAAAGTGTCCATCATTAGAATAATCATAAATCAGCTTTATAGCTCTAAACTTCCCACTAATATAAGCAGGACTGTAAGACGTCAATAAAAATAATTCCCTTAAAGCATATTTCGACTGGAAAAATTTGGAGAAATTTCAGTTGTATTTGTTGCTCATAATACAACCCTTATCCTTCAGCACCTGGACTACATAAGAGGTTCAGATTTGGCCTCAATGTAAAAATAAAAAAGGATTTTTTACAACTTGTTAATTTTAGCCACACATGAGGTCTAGCTGAGTCCGGGGCCTAAAAATTGAGTGTGGGGATGACATATCACTATAGCATTAAAAATATATTATTTTATAATCAGACATACTAGTTACTAATGTAAGTACATAAAGTACTCAATCCTTACAAAGTGTCAACCATACCAAAAAAACTATGATAATAGTATTATACGACAACAATGAAATTTCAAAACATCAAATCATTTTTTTCATTTTCAATACTATAAAAAATATCTCTCTCCATATAAGTAACCATTCAATCATTCATCTCACGTACAATTTCACATCTAACTTTTTATATTATTCATAGCAGAAAAAGCTCTTTTAACTATTGCAGTTACCACTGGTAATATGAAAGCTAGAATTAAACTCAAATGCTACAATAAGTATGAACATATGATGGAGGAAAAAATGTACATGCTATAATTTTTCTTAAAAATTGTGGGGGCATGTGCCCCCACTATGGCCAAAGTGGGTCCTTCACTGTCTGAGTCTCGACCCCTAACAAAAGCTACTCATGTACCAAAACGCATATACTATGTCAGTTGAGCCCATCGAACTTATTGCTTGGCGCGGTGGCTTCGTTGTTTTCTGTTAGACATAAAAGCCTTCGAAAAATACTTAAGCCCTTTAAGATAGTTGGTGTCTGAGATGGTATGAAAGCCTCTATGGACCACTGAGATGGTATGAATACTGTAAAGATAGTAAAAGAATTGAGGAAGAAGTTGAGGCAGTTATTGAGAGAGAAAGGAGAGAGAATTAGAAGAGTAATCGACTCTTCATTCTGTTATTATGTTTTAGATATTTTGCATTATTACAAGATAAGAGCTCCTCATTTCTATTTATAGAAAAAATAGAAATTGAGGCCTCAAGGTAGTTAGGACACGTCATCAAGACTAAAGAGCTTGATTGACTAATGCAAGACTTACGTATATTCTAATATACCCCCCTGAAACCATACATCCCTTTCATCTAAAAAATACATTGAATCACTATTTATCTTAGGCATAAACCATCTATTACTCTGAGACACTTCCTCATGGCAGTGAACTTGGTTGTTGATAGAGGTTTAGTTAAAACATCTGTAATTTGATATTCTGATGAGATGTGCTTGACCTGAAGAGCCTTGGACTGGATCCTGTCTCTGACAAAGAACAAATCCAGTTCTATGTGTTTTGTTCTGTTGTGAAGAACAGGATTGTATGCCATGGTCACGGTACTTAAGTTGTCATACAAAATCAGAGGAGTCTGATGCTTAAACTGAAGTTCTGAAAATAAGGATTCAATCCAAATGACTTCTTGAGTGGCAAGGGCAAGACTTCTATACTATGCTTCTGTGCTAGATCTAGACACAGTTTGTTGTTTCTTGGACCACCATGTTACAATGGTTGGTCCAATGAATACACATGCTCCAGAGATGGATTTTCTGTCATCTGGATCTGCAGCCCAGTCTGCATCACAACACGCCATAACAGACAGAGGAATGGAAGAAGTAGCTGGTCTAATATGTAGACCAAAAGAAGTAGAGCCTTGTAAATATCTTAGGATTCTTTTAACTGCACTCCAGTGTTGAATAAGAGGTTGACTCATGAATTGACAAACCTTGTTGACACTAAAGGTAAGGTCAGGCCTGGTGACAGTGGCATATTGCAATGCACCAACAATAGACCTGTACAAGCTAGGATCTCCAAAGGAATTTGAACCAGATTTGGTTAGTTTACAAGAAGTGTCCATGGGCGTTGTACTTGGTTTAGCAGATAACATATTTGCCTTTTGTAGAAGATCCCTGACATACTTAGCTTGAGAAAGGAACAAAGATTCATCTGGAAGATGAGTAACTTCTATGCCAAGAAAGTAGTCCAGTAAGCCTAGTCTTTTCAGAGCAAAATTGTGACTTAGCTTGTCAATGATGTTATGAACTTGAGACTTAGATGAACCAGTGACAATAATTCATCAACATACACAAGAACAAACAGTTTATATGTTGATGTGATGAGAATGAAGAGGGAGTTATCACACCTGCTGATATGAAAGCCAAGTTGAATTAGTGTACTTTAAGTCTTTCAAACCATTGCCTTGGTGCCTGTTTTAGGCCATACAAAGCTTTATGAAGTTTACACACTACACTTTTGTCCCCATTTTGAAACCCAGCAGATTGAACCATATAAACATCCTCATTTAGTAATCCATTACGAAACGCATTGTTGACATCCAATTGTTCTAGAGGCCACTGATATGTAACAGCAAGAGTAAGAAGAATTCTGATTGTGATAGGCTTGACCACAGGTGAAAATGTTTTAGTATAGTCCACATCAAATTGTTGATAAAACCCTTTAGCCACAAACCTAGCCTTGTATTTGTTTAGGGAACCATCAACATTCTCTTTTACCCTAAACACCCATTTGCAACCAATAGCATGTTTATTAGAGGAAAGAGAAACCAGAGACCATGTTCCTAACTTGATTAGAGCATTGAATTCTTCTTGCATTGCCTTTTTCCAAACTGGATCACCAAGGGCTTCTTTTACAGTTGTAGTTTCAGTCTGAACTATAGATTTGTCAATTTCAGCTTTAGATCTTGTGACCATAGGATGAGTTGGTACTAAAGCATTGTTGTTTTGTAAGCTTTGGCACAACAGCAAGCAGAACAAGAGTCTGAAGCAGTTTTATTATTGAAGGCATATTACAATGAGTCAATACATTTTTGACAGTTGCTTCATGAGCATGACCTAGTCTATAATGCCATAAAAGAAAAGAACTAGACTTAGTACTTTCAACAGTGGAAACTAATGCTAAAGCATTATTAGAACTAAAACCAGTAGAGGACTTTGTTTGGCCAGACTTGGGAACAAGATTTGGAAATGCATAGAGACCCTCTGAAGTGAGAGACCCTTGAAGCATAACCTCATCAGTACCCTGTGATTTAACAAGACAGTAGTTAGGATGAAACTCAAAGTAACAGGAATTATCTTTGGCAAACTGTGAGACACTCATTAGGTTATTTGTGAACAAGAAGTAGATTTTGTAATGAAAGACAAACAAGAGGATTAGAAGAATTAAAATAGGTATTACCACAGCAAGAAATAGAGGCTTTAGTACCATTACCCATATAGATTTGGTCTAGTCCAAAACTCTCAGTAGGTTCATTAAGCATGGTTGGATCTGCTGTAAGATGATTGGTGGCCCCTGAGTCAGGGTACCACATAGAAGCTTTAGAATTGTCATGACCAGTATGAGCATTCATTGCATATCCTTGATTCTGAGAGGGAAAAACAGAGCCATCAAGATGCATGTGAGAAGCATTTATGTGATAAGGGAATGATGAATTTCTATGTGCAGAAGGATTAGTAGCATCGTCTTGATGATGATATTGTTGAGGAGTAGTGTAATGTCTAGAAGCATGAGCATGAGAGGAAGGCATGCTAGGAGAACCATAAACTGGACCTGATTGATGACCATAGAAATGAGCAGGATGCAAAGTGCCATGGTGATTATCATAAGGAGCATAACACATCATGTCCTGGTCTTCTGCAATAGTCACAGAAGTAACCACCAGATCGCGGTGAAACCCTACCAGACCGAGAGTTACATCCACCACGTCTTCCTCCACGTCCACCACGTGAGTTATGATAGAAACCAATGTGAGGATTAGGAAAGAAGCCTCCATAAGCAGTCTGAAATGAGCGTGAAGAAGATTTGTGAGGTGTAGAATAACCAGCAGATTGCATGTTAGGCATAAGAAGAGGCATAGTAACAGAATTCGGTGATTGAGGTGGAGGAGATTGAGTAGCAACATTTGCTGATAGAGCATCTGAAACAGACTTATGTTTATTTTCTTGAGCATTGTAGATTCAAAAGTAAGAAGAAACTGCTCCAAGTCATGAATTGAGGGAGGAAGAACTTGACTCTCAATTGAAGTTATAACATGATGAAAATCTTCATTCAAACCATCGAGGATGCAATCAACATGCTCTTCTAACGAAATTGGAGTACCAATTGAGATCAATGAGTCGGTTAGGGTTTTGACTTTTGAGAAAAATTCCGAGATATTTGAGGATCCTTGTGTCAGGGATCTGAGTTGAGATCTCAATTGACGACTCCTAGCCTTAGTGTGAGAATTACAAAATGCATGTAACTCATTCCATAACTGCCAGGATTAAACACAATCTACAACTCTAGGATGTAGAGTTTCAAAAATCGAATTTAGAATCCACGAGAATACGGCTTGATCTTGTTCTTCCCAAGCCGTGAATGCAGGATTCACATTACCTAATTCACGTTCCAAATTAGTTACAAATCGCGGAGGAATATCAGTAGATTGAACAAACCTTAAGGCACAGTTAGATTTAAGCATCGCAAGCATGAACTGACTCCATGTGAGGTAGTTTTGCTCAGTTAACTTTGCAGTAGGAACATGTAGAGAGAAGAAGGAAGAATGAACACGAATCGGCGCAACAATGTTTGACGGAAGTGGCGGAGAAGAAGCTTCCACAGGAGGATCATTCATGGCGGTGGCCATTGGTGATGATACCATGTAAAGATAGTAAAAGAATTGAGGAAGAAGAAGTTGAGGCAGTTATTGAGAGAGAAATGAGAGAGAATTAGAAGAGTAACTGACTCTTCATTCTGTTATTCTGTTTTAGATATTTTGCATTATTACAAGATAAGAGCTCCTCATTTCTTTTTATAGAAACTGAGGCCTCAAGGTAGTTAGGACACGTCATCAAGACTAAAGAGTTTGATTGGATAATGCAAGACTTACGTATATTTTAATAAATACCATACCAGTATTCACCATTCCCTACTCGTTCACATGACCCTCCTGTGTTCTTTCTCACACCACCTTGAATTATAATAAGAGTAGCCAAAATTGTAAAAGAGACAGCCAAGGAATTGAAAAATAACAATTTCAAAAGAGATACACACACATTCGCTCATGAAACAAAAACATTTTCAGATCAAGTTAATCACTAATGAGGGGGAAATAAACTCAGAAGTTGGGACTTCTTTTAAGCATTATTTTTAATTTTTAATTTGTTATAAAATGATCGTGCATAGCGGTAAGGCTACTTGCCTTGTGACCTGAAGGTCATGGGTTAAAATCCTCGAAAGAGCCTCTTCGCTTGCGCGTAGGGGGTCAGGCTACGTACATAAAGCCTCCCCAGAACCCACTAGGTGGAAATCTCATGCACTAAACTGCCCTTTCTATAAAACAATAGTGATTGGACTTCCTAATGATTATGCTCAGATTCTAAACATCATTTTTTTTCCGGATATTATTATATTATTTTTTTCTTTGATGAAAACACCACTATTATCTTTGAATTTTGAACTCCATATTTCTCCATCCAAAAAGTATATTTTAAGTTCAAGGAGTAAATGTGTCAAATTTATGTTATCAATGCAATTGTTAAAAAGGAAGAAGGTGAGATACTAAAAATGTTACTATAAACCTTTGCATACTAATAACCATAAAAGCACACTTCAGCTCCAAAGAAACTAAGAAAGTTCTCACAAATTGTGCAATCAATTCTACTTTCATCTTATAGAATCTCTCAATTGTTCACTTCCAAGTTACCACACTTAGTTTAGTACACTCATTTCATCTCCTAATTCAGTTAACTTTACACACCACCCAACCAGTATCAACAATACATATCCGAAGATATCTAAATTCTGAATGCTGTGTCCTTATTTTCAAGGTAGAATTAATTCACCTAGTTTGTCCCCTCAATCAGAAAACTATTATTCACAAAATTACATGAAACAAGAGGCGTCTGTCTCTTAGCCTCTGCATGTTTTCACACCCCATTTTTTAAAACAATTACAGCTATTTTTCTTTAAAACAGCTTGGAGAAGATGAAATGTCTAAAAAGTAAAAAACTTTATTTCATCTGATATGGCCGCGGCATCCCAGCTGTGACAACCATATTGCACTGCACCATCCCACAATGACCACTATGCGGCTGTAACTGAAAACCTTGGTTCTACTTTTCATACAAGCTATAACCCCTTCATAATTGATAGTCTAGATGTATCTAATTAAATTGCTATACTTGGAAGCCATTTTCCCCTAAAACCCAATACACCACCTACCTAGGAATATGTATCGCTTCACCACATAAATAAAGCCAAAGGAAAATTCGGTTCACATCTCTATGCACATGAACAAAACAGAATGGAACGGGATGTTTTGTCTTGTTCTCTTTCATTCTAACTTTTTAGTGGAACCAAAATAGACCAAATATAGAATAGATATAGAACACATATGTTATATGTTGTCTCATTCTTACACGTCAAACAAACCCTACCACAAATAATTGCCATGAAAATAAATCATAAGCAGAACCAAGGTTTTAAATCCCAGTCCGAGGCAGCTAAAGACATCAATAGGTCAAGGTTTTGAGAGTCACCGAAACCATATAACAACTACAATTGTGGTCGGAAATGCCCCCAATTGTCCAAAACGTCAAGATTTTTGAAGTTTAACACTATTATACATTACAGTGAAGGCCACGTGTAATCTCGCAAATAGATCCTTAGATAATTTGAAGAATATGCATTGACACCAATCACATAGAAAAAATAAAAACACTGGTAAGAAGAAGTAGAGGTGGTGGCTTACACGCTGAAAGTACCAGAAACGGTGTCGTTGGCAGACCTAACGGCGGATTCGATATCGAACGGGAGCGGGAAATTGGATGAATCCTGTGAGGATTGGGCATCTGAATATGAATTCCAATCGGCGAGCAAAGAAGATGAAGGTTTCAACATATCGTCGTTGTTGTCGGTGTTCTGTCCTGAGAACCAACCCTGCATATTTGTTTTCTTGGCTCACTAACAAACAAAAAAAGACACAGATTCGAGATGTGATCGAATGAGAGTGAGTTGTTATGTGAGTGGATTTGGAATCGTTGTTTAAGGAGGAGTGGAATAGTTTGGTGCTGCTAGGTGATCAACAACTTTTTACTCTTTATTTATGTTTTTCCATTGTTAGGATCACGTGGATTGGCCTGGAATTATATTCCTATAATTTACGAATTTACAATTTTACTGATATAAAAGTATGCTAGATCTCTACGATAATTTTGATTTTGTTGTTACTCGCTATGGAGAAAAATATGCTGTAAATAGTCAACTAAAATAAAAAATAATATGCAAATCTTATTTATAAAAAAAGAGGATCTTGATCGTCAAAAAAATATTTTTATAATGATATTCATGTTATAATTTAATAATTTATTAAAAATAAAAGTGAATAGAGTTAATATGTGTACAATGAAATATTTTTTGCTCATAAAAACCAAATTAAACATATTTAAATTAGAGTATAATATCTATATACTAATAATATAAACATTTATATATAATCATTACATCATTTACTATTCATTTGAATTAATTTTTGTAAAGAATTATGATCAAATAGAAATAGTGAATATGTAATAATAATATATAAAATTCATAATTTTTACACATACAAACTTGTGCCATAGATTGAGAGTAAATGAGTTACTATCATTTAGAAAGTGATTTGAAAAGGGGTAAATGGTCAATAAATATAAATTTAAACACAGTTGTTGGACTTATTAAAATTAAGTATGTAAAATTATGTGTAACTTTATTTATCATATTGCAACTTTAGTAAGATAGAGTAAAGATTATGGATGATAAAAAACTCAGACTTGTGAGTACTCTGGGTAAAACTTGTATGAGCATAATCATGAGCATGAGTCCCAAAAAGATACTCATAGGTTTTAAAAATAAGTTTTTTAAAGTACTCATTATATATATGGATAGGTATGGGTATAGTGATACTGCTATCCATCAGTATCCATGATATATGTAATTATATTCACACCCTTCATTAAAAATGACATATATTGCATTCTCATAAATCCGTATGTGCCTTCTTTTATATTTTGTCTTTAGCCCTTGTAATCCAATACCTAATTTCTCCTAAAACCCTAATAGTCCAACCTCTGATCTCCACTGTGATTGTGTCTCTATGTCTTCTCCATTGTCTAGTGTAATAACTGTGAGTATGTGAACATGTTGTAGAAGTAAAGGTGTAAAAGTTTGATTTGGTTAGTTTTTTGTGCAATTTAGTGGTCGAATCAAATATAAATATATAGTTTAGTTTATCTCAATTAACCGCAAGTTTTATTACAAGAATCGAACCGCTCATGAATAGTTTGGTTTGGTTCCACGATTTTCATAGTTTTTTTAAATTGCATCAATTGAAAGATAATATTTTTTACATGAGATATCAGTAAAAAAAATTGAAACTTGTAGTTACGTGTTAGTAGCATATATAACAATTATGTAAATTAAGAATAAAAATAAATGACTACCTATTGTATAATACAATTAGTAATATATATCGATTAGGAAAACATAACAATACACTTTAGGATTAGTAACATACAAATATAATATCACAATTCACAAATAATAACATATATAACAATGCATATATAACAATAAATAGTATATTTTAATTTCAAATCTACTACCATAAAATTAGAATATATGTTATAAATCACCATGATATTGGGAAATGATCACTAGGTGAAGATGGAAGAGGGAGAACCCTCTATTTATCACTATGTTAGAGTGAGAAGGAGAATCCTCCAATTGTAGAATCGTAGAGTAGACATTTTTAATAATAGAAGATGAGAATTTTATATTAGAATGATGTTTTGGACAATTATGCTTACTAGCCTACCGATTGATCCACATTCGTATTTTTTCTAATATATAATATATTAGTTTTATAATATATTATTTAAGAAAAACAATTTAAATATAAAAAATGTAATATATGAACTGAGTAAAAAATGAAAATATAAATAAGAGAGTGTATGGAAGATTAATGATATATTGTGAAAGTTTATATTGGTTATTAATGAGAAATGTTACAAATGATAAATTTAAAATATAAAAATTATGTCATGGTGGTAGTTATTATTTGTTTTGGCTTTATTAATAGTATAGATATAGATAGATAGATTATAGAAATTTATATAAACATAAAATTAGAAGTTATAAAAGTTAAAATAGAGAAACACAAAATACTTCATGAGTAGTTATTTTATGTTTATTAGTATTACTATGGATAAACATGAAATTAGAAGTTATAAAAGATAAAAAAGGAAACATAAGATACTTCATAGATAATTATTTTATTTTTTCCCTTTATATATATATAGTATAAATATTAGAAGTATAGATAATGTGCTCCAAATTCCATAATATCAATATGTTTTTTAAATGGTTGTGATGTTTTTTATATTCTACAACAACCACATAATATGTGTAAAACTTGTGATTATTGGTAATATATCACTTTTATTTTTTATGCCAGAAAGAAAAGTAAAACTTTATGTTTTATTGAGAACCCATAAATGCACATTGTATCTGTATTTTTGTCTGTTAGCATCTATATATATACAAATTCAATATAAAATTCAAAAAAATAATATAACAATACATTATATACTAAAATCTAAAATATTCAAATTTAATATGTGTGATAACTATTTAAAATAATTGTATATAAATTTTTGTATGAAGGATAATGATAAATTAAAATTTTCTTGACAATGATTTGAGGGTTAGGGTATAATACATTTTTTAAAATCGGTAACTTCAAATGCTAGATTAATATTTGTGTATTTCTTTAAAAATAAATAAGATTTTGACAATTAGAAGATCTTTGAATATTATCGAAAAGTTTATAGTTCTTTTGCTTAGGTTATAATCAATTTATTTTAAGATTACCTTATAGATTAATGAATTTATATTTATTTTAAATTTATTTTTGTATCATTAGAAATGTCATTTTATAATTATAATAAATTATTCATAGTTTTTGGAGGGACTATAAGTAAATATATATTTAATATTTTTACAAATATTTGTATGTTAGTTAATAACTCACTAATTAATATTTCCAATATTACTTTATCAACATTTTAATCCTTTTATTGCTAACTACACACCATTTATCTTATTAATTGTATATATTATATAATACAATCCTTTTATTTATGTTCTTTTGTTGTTTTTTATGCCATTTGGTTTGTTACTATAATTATATAGACATTGGACAATCGTTGTTAGAATGATTTGTATTTTTTATTGTTTTTTCATTAGAATTTTGTCCTAAGGACATATTAGGCGAAATTGGTTGATTGAATTTTATAAGTATTGCATGAAAGATAAATTAATTGGAGATTTGAATATCTTATCATATTATATATATATATATATGACATTGCTTCAATTTGTCTTTTCTTTTAATTTGGTGTGTGCTGTGTCTATACACATGTTGTTACATATACAATATTCTTTGTTGGAAATATAGAGTGGAAGCTTTTAGCTATTGAATGGTTAAATATTAGGTCTATATTAAAATTGTTGACTCTACTGACTTGGTTTTAGTTTCTCTTCATCCTAAGTTAAGTTTTATGAAAATGTGTATCATAAATTCATTTTAGAAAATATGACATTTATTATTAATTATGTTTGAGTTCAGTAAAGAATTTTGTAAGGTTATTTTGTATTCAATATTGATTGGAGTTTTGATATTAAATGTAATGTTTCATTTTAGAATAAATTTAATATTGAATGTTTCTACATATTAAACTAATCAGTCAAAATAATTTACGTTTAGTCTACTTTCTTTAAAATTTTACCATATTCCAAATGATATAAGTTTGAGTTTTGTGTTGAAAACAAGTATAACATGTGGTAAAGGTTGTAGGATAAAATTAGAAACCATAAATCATTAGTAAGAATAAAATAAAAAAACTAAAATTATCTCTGATATAAATATATATATATATATATATATATATATAAATAATAACTATATATATATATATAGTTTGTTTTGGATGTACATTTGTCCCTAACCTGCATTTTTAATTAAATAAATTTATAATTGTAAATTAAAACTTAAATAAATGAAACGTATACACATACATGCTAAAAATATTAAAACATATTAAAATAGAATATGTATTTATATATATAATTTATTAATGGTAGTAATTATAAGTTTAATTTAACAAATAAATAGAAATATGTTCTAGAATAAAAATACATATTATTAGTAAGGGTAAAATAAAAAAGTCCAAATATTTTGTACCACTTTCTTATCTCAATTTTATATGCCACCAATTATATTTTGTCTTTTGAATTAAAAATGGCAGGTTATGACCTTTTGTCAAAGGATTAACATTTGTTAAATGGAAAAGTTTGGCTTATTATCTCTGACCATTGCACCACACATAGCCATGTTATGGACAGCCACAAATTTTAGTTTTGAAACCAGAATAAATGGGTCTAACACTAGACCGACAGCCTTTTTTTTCTTCTATGTCCTTACTTGGTTGTTGTTTTGGGTGTAGGTAAGTCATAAACAATATCAGTGTTTTTCAATAGGTGAAGGTAGGACTGGAATGTTGAATCTTTTGGGTGGGTACTTGAAAAGGCGCTTCAAAGCTCAAGTCAGTATGAGTGAAGATATGTAGACAAAATATAAGGATGCATAGATAATTTATGAGAATATTCATTGCAAACTTGCTTATGAGGAGTCTCCTCTATTTATAGAGGGATTGAGTATGCTATTATATTCACTCGTAAGATGCTTTAATAATGACAATTCGTTCGGGCAGGTCTATCCTAGACAGGGATGAGCTATTTTGTCCGTGTCAAGCGGTCATGTCTTGCCCGTGTTCTAGCTGGTACATTGTTTTATCTAAGGTGAGTCATTTTGTCGCTTGCCTAGACTGTCATAGTCGTATACTAGGCATGTCCTCATCACGTGGTAGAGTGTGTCCAATGTTCAAACATTGTATTTAACTTTGTAGTAGTGTTTTTGTTGTTCTGGCAGCATGATAGTCTTGTAGAACAGGTTTGTGGCTCTGCAGGTGTTGATTAGGCCATGGCTTGTCATTGTTGTCATTTTCTTAGTTAGGCTGACTACCTGAGCGTGATCAACAAGTGCATGAGTTGGATCTTATCTGTCTGGTATTTGGTTGTGGCCTTATGAGTTGGTCAAAACGTGACCAATCCAAGAACCATGATGGAAGACAAGGCATGGAATGGAGGAGAAACAATGTCATAAAGAAGAGAAAAGCGAGCCGGACAATGATAAATTTTGGATCTTTGTTTATGCTTTTGGATCTCTATAATCTATAGAGCAACTTTCCCCTTTCCTTTTTTCATCACTAATTGCATTTTTTGATCTTTTAAAATATAAAGTAGTTTTCTAGTTCCTTTTTTAAATAAATTACATTCAGAGAATTGAGATCTTCTAGTTTTTCATGAATACTTTGATCAAAATGTCCAAAATAATTCAATTAGGAGTTCGTTTAAGAGGATAAGATGAGATTGTAACTACAATTGATTGATGATCATACTCATGTGATTGTCATGTCCGACTTGCACCTAATTTATTTTGTGTTAGATAAAATCAATAAGGAACCTATAAGGTAGTAAATAAGTTTATTTCATAAAAATAAGTTATTTAGTTGTGTTTGACAAAAAAAAAAAAGGTTATTTCAATAAGTCCATAACTAATTTCATAAGTCAGTTGAGATAGTTTATGAACTTATAAACTAGTAGTTTATTTCATTTTATATCTATTAGGTCATATTGTTGAGAAATTCAGAACTAATTTTCCTCTTCCGTGTCATGCAAAATAGGCACTTGCAGAAACGGCAAGTGGATAAAGAAAATAGAGAAGAGTAGAAGAATAACACCAAGAATTTTAACGTGGAAAAACCCCTCAATGTGAGAAAGAAACAACCACGGGACCTAGTCGAGAAAATATCTTTACTATAGAAAGTAGAATTACAATATTTGATCTCTCTTACAAATAGGATAACACTCAATCTCACCCAAAATGATGGAAATACAAACTCTCTCTAGTATCTCACTAGGAATATAAATCTCACACTATGTGGATAAACTCTCTCACTTTCTCTCTATGATGTTGTTTCTCACTTGTGTGTTGTATATCTTCCTCACATGTCCCATATATATAGTGAATGGGAGGAAGACTCTGTCATAAAGACATGGTAAATGATTAATTGTTGTCATACTTTTCAAGACACTTTGAAAAGTGTTACTCCAACTTTCTAAGTTGGACTTCATAATTCTCAAGAATCAATGAATAATTCCAAGACTTTGGAATAGTCATCATTGAATAATTCAATAGTTCATCTACCAAGATTCATTGGTCTTGCTTCCACATCAATTATGAAGGATTCCCAACCCATATTATCAAACAATTTTGATTCAAACAGCTAGCTTAAGAAATCGCAACTTTTTACACTTAACCTATAAACTTTAAGCTAAATTATAAGTTTGTAGCTAGCTTATAAACCTTAAGTTAGCTTATCAGCTAGTAATGCTCCATTCCATTCCCTGTCCAAACTCCAGAACATAATATTAGTCCCTTTAATTATCCTCTTTGAAGGAAAAGAAGCACTAGTGAAGAATATGCTTTTAACGTTGGGGATTAGACATTGATTTATCTCCAACTGAGGCAGAAAAGTAGGGCATTGCAGTTTTAAATTAATTTCAAAGAAAATACCTCCATTACTAAAATAATTGATGTTAAAAATGTGGAGACAATGAAAACTGAATCCATAAATGTCTGTCTGAACTCAACCTGAATTTAACAGGAAAAACTCATTGTGATTGAGTTCGGGTAAAACCCGATCCCAAATTTTGAATTTAGATTTAGGTTTGGTACATTTGATACATTAGCCAAACTCATTAGATACTATGCATTTCCTATGATTATTATAATGTAGCAAGGGGTTCAAGAGTCCTCTTTATGATTCATTATTACCCTGCACCATTATGATTTCATGATTCTAAAAGTTACTATTGACCCTGAGGGACCTTATTTATAGCTTTGGATTTGGTTTTGTCTCCCAATTCATTTCTTAACACCTAAAAATGAAATATATATCGATTTGGGCACATGTCATGTTTTATAGCACACGGCACACGCAATTGCAGTTCAGACTGATTTCATCAATTCATTTTGTCTTAATGTAGTATAATGTATGATGTGGTGTGCATTTCTGCGAGGAAAGAAAATAGCCACACTGGACTATGGCAATTTTCATAATTCATCATTTTGCAGCAGAACTATTTTTTTGGATTCCCGTTGAGTTATCCGAAATTCGATGGGTCTAAAGATAATATTGTTAATTTTAACCTTGTCAAATTTGGGTTCGAGTTTTGAATTTCGAGTTTGTGATTAGGTAAATATAAACCCGATCCGCCTCGTTGTCATTCTTAGTTAAAGTAGGCAATGACATTTTGAAATTAATTTTAAAGAAAAGATTTCAACCGCTAAACAAACGAGATATTGTTTTCTAAATTAATTTAAAGAATTTCACCGCCTGTAAACATTTGACCTCGATTCGGTCTACAATTCAGGTTAAATATCTTTTCTAGATGCCATCGATTGCTATGTCCAACCAACGGTAACCTTTCAATTAACGGTCAATATCGTTTCAACAAATGTCCAACCAACAATAATCTTATTTGGCTCATATTTTTGTTACATTTTTACTGAGGGTGAGGAAGTTGGTAACCTTGTTACTAGTAAGTCAATACACTTTATCTCTATTTAATTTTAAAAACTTTGCATTTCTTCAATGATTGACCCTTACTTGTAATGTCAATTAGGAGATTGAACCAATGGTAAGCAGAAGATTGATGAGTACATTGGCAGCACAAAATAAATTGAAGACCAAACTTATTCCAATTATGTTTTATAAACATGCATTTATTCCATATATAACCTTCAACATATATTTTTGATGGAATTGGTATCCATTGATTAATATTGCTGCATAGATCACCTTCAACATTGTTGTTTTTTATAATTATTTATATGGTGTGTCCTAAATTTTGAGAAGTACCTCTCGTTATTATTTATTTGTAAGGCTCCCACACATAAATATGGTAGTTAAAATCGCAATCCCACTCGTGGGATCGCACGACTTTACGATCTCCCAGAGGTAGCTCATGCTCGACCTCCGTAGAATTGGGTGAAATTGTCGTGTTAGAGTGTAGGATCGATAAAATCAACGAGCCTTTCAATTCCATCTTCTAGTGATCCAACTTTTCTTTCTCTCTCTTCTTTGTTCTTTCTCTATCTCCAATTTTCATTTCTCTAGGTTTATTGAATCTTTCTTTTGATTCTCTTCTTTTGCAAAATGAAGAAGACAATTGCTACTAGGGGCACTGACGATGCTACATGCATCTCAGGGTGTGCAAATGCAGACCCTAAATTTTTAAAAAGATAAGTATATTGTCAATTACTTTACAAGTCTAAAATATTTATTTTTTTTGTAGACAACATGACATATTTCATTGTGCTAAGTAATTTTATACTATTGTGAATATGTAACTTAAAGAATTTCATGATTGTTTCGCTAAAATGAATACTCAATTATTTCTTTGTAAATCTTGTTTGAGTCTAACCAATTTGTTCTCTAATTTTAATATGTCAAAATGATTGAATTTGCAAAGTTTTATTCATGTGTTTTTTGTTCAATTAGTTTAACATCATTGAAATGTGTATTAGTATTAAATTCGCTTCTAAAGGAATGAATAATCTTTTAGATAAATTGTTTGAAAGTGAAAGACACATTATATTCCCATTAACTTATTTTTTTTTTAAAGTTAAAAATGATTTTATTTGTTGCCACAACAATGGTAGAAAAAATCATTTCAACTGGGAAAGTTATAAAAAATAGGCTGCGTAATTGAATGAGAAATACATGGATGAAAAACTGTCTAATCATTTATATTGAGCGATAAGTGTTCAATAACATTGACAACGAGAAGTGTTCAATAACATTAACAACGAGAAGTGTTCAATAACATTGACAATGAGAAGTGTTCAATAACATTGACAACAAAAAGTGTTCAATAACATTAACAACGAATTGATAATTTAACGATTCAAAAATATGAAGTCACATGAGATCAATTATAAAATACATAACTTATTTGATTGATATATTTAAATCTTGTGATTTTTATATTAATGTTTTCATCATTTTATATATAATGATTTTTATTATTTAAATTTTTAACTTATGTTGCACATCTTATCTTCGGGTCCTAGATACGTCACTATTACTAATGTTTAATAATCAATTTATTTAAATTAATAAATAGGGTCAGACTGATTTATATGTTTGTTTAAGGAGATCTGTTTTTTAATTATATTCTACACAGAAAAATTATATTATGTCTCATATCTTCTCACTATGATTAATGGACTGGGTCAGACCCATTAATATTATCTCTCATGTCTTCTCATTTTAATAATATCTCATGAAGTATAAAAAAGAGAGTATATAATACATCTTATGTATCCTTCAATAAACCTAAATATGGGGAAATGGTATTTTTTTTACATCACTTTCAGTCGAAGCTTAGATGGCTCACAAAACTACCCTTAGTTTTAAGATTCTAAAATGTAAGAATTATACACTCTTGTATTAAACTATAAATTATTCATTAACTGAAACATTGAGAGTATAGATAAAAAAGATATATCATACAAGAAAATAACGGTAAAGAAGATCGTTGTAGACATTTCATTTTTATTAGTGTAGAATATAATTAATAGAGTAGGTTAGAACTCTATAATTATCTACATAAAAAATAATACTGAATGAATTTTTAAAAAGTGAAAATAATTAATGAACTTAGTTGTTGTTTTTAACCGAAGTTGTTTTTCTGCTTTAAACTCGTTTCTATGTAACAATCAAGGCTTTTTGTCCAAGACTTCGATTGTTTAATGGGTGTCCAATCTTCAAAGGCTCAAACTTATAACATGGCCGACTTAATCTTAACTCTGCAACTGAGATTGAAAATTAAATTTAATCGAGGTTATATCCCCTTGACTGGGATCATACCTGGAGGGTCCAATACTGTAATGTGAGATTCAAATTTAATTTTATTATTTATAATAATTTTTATATAAAAATATTTTAAGGTCTATAATATTCAAATCTTTTTAAAGCCAAATGTAGAGGACTATGGGCGCAGCAATCTTCCAACACACCTTTTAGGTGATGGGTCGTTAAAAATCAATTTTCTTAACTCCCTCCCTGGGAGATTTTCTTCAAACTCCCATACTAGGTGTGAGCTATATTACTTGGTATATTTGACTGTTTCTTTTTGTTGTTCCTTATGAAGTGCATTAACACCGAGAAAGAAAAGGAGGAGTGGAGTATATTTTTCATACAAGTGGGGCTATTAAAACTCCCAAATTCTAACTTACAATCCATACTCACACATCAAAATCTTAAGTTTTTTTGAAAAGAATTAGGAGTAAGTAGTGAGAAGTGTGGATAGATAGAACATAGATCATTTATCCTCAAGGTTGTCTCAATTCTCTATCTCAGACCAATCAAATTTTAACAAGTAATATATAATTATTATCTCTTGTTTTTTTTTTAATTTTTATTTATTTATGTGCAATATCCGATTGACCCGAGACATTAAATGAAACATCATTAAGGTTCTTAAAGGATCAAACCTTATTTCCTTCCTTCACATTTCTTTATATCCCATTAAGGTTTTTAAAGCATCAAACTCTGTAGCTTCACATAAAACAAACAAATTCAGGATGACACAAGAACAAAAACTAATCTAGTTAAATACAGAAGGTGGTTCAAGAGTCATGACCCAAATTTTCAATAGTTGAACTTCAAATACCAAAGGCTCTTGTGCATGAGAAAAAAGGCTGCGTCGAGGACCAAACTGCAATTACCAACAATACCATTTATGATATACTATACTATATTCAAAGATCACTATTGAATTAAGTGTATATCTAACCTCTTCAGGTATTGGTTTCAAGTTCTCATTTACATATCCAGCTGAAGGTGGTATTAGTGCTCTTCTCTTTCCTACAAAAGAAAACCCACAAGAGAGTAAAAATTTCCATAGTGATATCAAAAGGGTACAATTTCTTCAAAAAAACAGTGATGATTCATGACTACAATTACATTAACAGTCACCATTCTTTTATGGTTAAAAATGGTAAATATGCAAACCAGATTGTCATGTAGAATAACATACGATTTTCGCTAAAAAGTCTAGACTGAAATAATCGTAGAAAGTCATGAGGCGGTGATGATTGTTGACGAAAATAATGACAATATCTTGGAACATACCACCAAGTTTCATGCCAGTCAGAACCTCCTTTAAGCCCACTATCATCTGTTTAAAAATTGAACTTGCATTATAAGACCATTTAATCAATTGTATACAAATGAAGAACAAAGAAGTGGTTGAAAGTTGCATTATCAACATATTCTCTTTATAGCCAAATATGATTTGATTAAATGGTCATCAAATTAAGGTGCCAATTTGAGGGTTATGGTCTACTTCAATTCCAATCTAAGCTTCTAATCAAAAACTGATTGTGATTTTGTGTTGAGTAAAATGTCCCACCCTTGCAAATTAAGCAATCAAACCTAAATAAGAAAAGAAAGGAATTTTATTAAGTCCTCTTCTAACCTTGGTATTTTTATCTTTTCTTTCCATTTGTTACTTCTCCAAAAATTGATAATGTATAAGTAAACCACATTTGAAGTGAATTGTACTCACATTTCAGAGTTCGTGGACTCAACATGTTGAATGAAAGAAACTAACCTGGTTCTCATCCAAAGGAAGTACAACAGGTTTACTTTCTCCACTGAATTGGTCCACAGTACTATATGAAACCAAGCAGCAATAGGGCAGTTATAGTTCAGAACTTCAGATGTAGCTTAAGCACAATAAATTAAATGTTACTATGTGTTGAAATCCCATAATGATTTTTGTCACAATAAAAACTTCAAATATTTCTACCGGATAGTTTTCTAAGGGTCCGTTTGCGAGTTGGATTTTGGAGGGGAAGTAAGAGAAAGGGAAGACTTCAGAGTCATCTACAAGTGTGTTTCATGGCTCTCAAGCCTTCCCTTTTTATTGTCCCTCCTTCAAAACTCAACTCGCAACTGGTCCCTAAAGAAAAAATGGTATGCAAGTACCTGTAAACAAAATATCCATTTGCACGCCTGCATACATAATTGAATTCAACCAAATCTCCACTGTGTGCTTCTGGTCCTTCCCCTTCAACAATGTCTGATTTGAAAACTTATAGTTATAAGAATATATTATGTATGGTCTTCTTCTCAAGAAATTTTATGTAGAAGTTTTAGAACCCTTTACCTTGAATCCTCACTCCACTAGGTAGCTTAAAAGTCCTAAATGCTTCACATAAAAAAAAGTATAAATCGCATATCGCACTACACAGACAATTCTTGATTCATAAAATTAAGAATACAAGAACAAGAAACCGGGTTTTTTTCTCACTAGGTGGGGTCAGCTACAACAACAAAAATAAGAATAGATATCTAAAAAAGCACGAAGACAGACAAACCGTATGACTTCAGGTTCGTTAATGTCTGGTATAACTGGTGCAGCCAAAGCAGGAGAAGCATAACATATCACGTGGTTAAGACACAGAATCTGTAGAATTAGCCTTCTTGGAAATTTCTTGCCTGTTATTCTGGAGACATTGTTATGTAAGCTCTTGGACACGGCATAGTTGATAGTTGTACCTTCCACGGAGCTGGATTTATGCATAGTTTGAAGCACAATGTCAAGCGAAATGCTTCTCAAGAAGCATGATAAGTTTTGGCATTAGAAGAATCTATTTTGAATTGTAATTTAATTATTTTCAGAAAACATAATACTACTACGGTAACAGAATATATCAAGATGGAGCAGAATCTTATAAATCTATCCATGCTACCAAAGTTAGCCAATTTTTTCGAAGATATTGCTGATTTTTTCACAGCAATATGATGTGAGACTTTAATTTTTACAGAGCTGACTTTTTCATAGACATAACTCCAACTTACAAGCTAGCTCATATGTGGATTTGCCCAGAGTTATATAGCAGATATTGACTCATATTCTCAAAACTGATGTAAGACTTAAATACTTAAAAGATCATAATCACCCATGGCGATCTCAACCATCATCACCAACAATGTCTTCCAATCTGTTTCAGAATTGCAATTCTATTCTATACCTCAATTCCTTATTTGCTAGGACATAGGGATGGCAATGGGACAGAGCGAGTGTGAATTTTGCAATTTTGACACCCATGTATGTTTGAAATAATGACAGCCAACCCCACAGAAAAACATAGAACCAAAGCCCTTTGGCGCGTCTAGTCTGTTAGCATAAGACCAATCTGATAGGATAAGGCCTGATAAAGTATACTATACATTGTTTGGTATGAAGTTATATGAAATACACTGTTATATAAAGTTTTCTTTAGTATAACCAATGTATCCCATCACCTTATCATAAGGAATTAATCATTTTTTGTGTGTGGTTGCCCCTCCCAAGTCCTAACAAGTGTCACTCACTCTCTCTCATGAATCAAACTTTGAGCTTTTGGTCTATCTCGTGATCCACTAAAACCTTATACCACTGTACATATATATATATATATAATGTTAATCATTTTATTTTACGAACATACCCTTTACTTAAAGATACTTCTTCCGACATGATTAGTTTATCCATTGTTTTAATGTATAAGAGCGGTGTGACCTATAGGCTTATACAGTACAATGACCACACCAAGCATAATTGTATAAGGTCATAATGTATGGTATTAACTTACAGTATCATGCCTTATGCTGCTTGCCAAACGACCCTTTTCATGATTCTAATTTTGACTAAATTGAAATTAAAAATTCTGAAATGGCATTCTGTTCCATCATCCAAAGGACCTCACGAAATTACCAAAAACATTCATGGAAAATAAATATAAATAAACATGTAAATATTGAATAAAAAGGAGAACAAAGTATGAGTTAAATAAACTTTTCAAGGCAGAAACGGCTCAATTCCCCTTATATATTCGGATAAATCGGAAAGAAGAGAAGATATATTATTTGGCAAAACAGTTCGCTGGCTCTGTCATTAACAACAAGTTATAAAAATACACACAGACACATATAACTTTAGGATATATATATATATATATATATATATATATTAAGAAATTGAATAAGTGGCGAAATTTAATTATACCTAGGAGATGCAGATATAGAAGCATTGTAAGGAGGTGGAAGCAATTGAAATGGTAAAACTCCCATACTAAACTTGGAACTTGAGAATTTTCTGGTTGAGGTTGTGTGGCCACTGCACCAGCCACACTCAAAAACTGAGGTGAAGCATTATCTCTTTTGTTCAGTATGGACCCACCATGGCCCGCATGCATTAGTTGTTTTTCTTTTTCACTTTTCACTTCCTCCGTTTTTTTCTATCTATTGTTGTTATTAACAAAACCGGGTATCTTAATCAAGAACAATAATATTATTTATTAATAATAGAGAGACAAGTACATGACTTTACATATGTTTTTAATGACAAAAGTGTTATTTCATTACATATATAAGGATAAAAATGTCTTATCATATTATTGTTTTCTTCATTTTTTGTAGTACTTATTTCTCCATTAATAGAGATTATCCTTACTCTTTAATCAACTATGTAAGTGTTTTGTTTAAGAAATGGAGTGTGTAAATTTCTCTTAGAAATTGATGCTATAATATTTTTAAATAGATTATAAGTGTTAAATCTTGTACAATTGTTGGGGCAAATGTGATGTGTTAAAAATTGATGTTATAATATTTTGATTCATGACTTAAAAATTAATACATTGTCTTAATCCACCTTATAAGTGGTAAGATTGATAAACTTATATAAAATTTTCAGTTACAAATTAATACAATAATATTTTGGTCTTAAAATTAATATTCTTATTGGTGACTTTTCACTCTCCCTTGAAATATGAGCTCGAGATCCTTTCTAGTATTAGAATGTAAGTTACATAATGAATTTGATGTTTTTTTTTAAAAAGTTAAAATTATACTCTTAATTTTTTTGAAGTATGTGTCACCAAACCATTTACTATTGGAGAAGATCTAAATATAAGATAATGAGACTCCTCTTTAAGTTTGAGCTCTCCTATTTTGGGTCCTAATAGTAGGGTCAAAATGATGATTGAGTTAGATCAAGGTGGATAACGGGGTAACAAGTACTTGAAGGGAGATTATTGGGTGAGAAAAAATTATATAGAGATGTATCTAATATTTGGAAACAAGTATATTTATATTTTTTGTATTATCATTTATGACTAAAATTTAATTAGAATTAAGTTTTTAATGTGCTGCTAAACAAATTTGGTTGTCTCTACATAGATACATCTCCACACAAGTCTTTTTCTTGTTGAATAGATTCAAGTGTGATTTGAAGTTCAATATTTAATAGGTTGTGATGGGTGAAATAGTTTATAAGTGACAAGGTCCATAAAACCATTATCTTAAGGTTTTAATAAAATACAAAGGTCAACCATATAATAAAAAAGGTAACAATGCATTGGTGAACTATATTAGGTTGATGCTTCCACACTTGTTGCCAATTCATTATTACAATTGGAATAATAAATCAATGAATATTATTTGGAAGGACATAAAACTAACTCACTTACCCTAGACCTTATTCACATTTCTTATGTATAAGTGTTTACTTTATGAATTTACTTATCCTTTTAGTCAATTTTTTATGTTGGTGAGGATTGCAAGACATATATACTTAAAAGTATCGGCAAGAATCACAAACAAATCAAAAATGATATTGGAAAATATCTGAGAAATGTTGAGGAGACATCAAATTTAAACCTCCAAACAATATGAAAATATCATCAACGATCCTAATTTGAGGGCATTTGTCACTAGGCATATGAAAGACGAATATTCTTATTAAAATCATATACTTAAAAGCATAATAACTAGTGTTTGTTCAATTATGTTTATTGACCTACCTAGGTTATAAATTCAACTTATTTTTATGGAAAAATACCAAAAAAGTGAAGCAAAAAGTAAGTGAATAAATCCATAAAATAGCATCAAACTATTTGTATCATAGGTATTATATAAATGACTTCAGTAAAACATTGTAAGAATGATTTTTATGGTACAACTGAATCATTTTGGTTATTTATTTTATTGTACAATATGACCAGTATGATTTTTAATAATTTTGGCTTTTTATTTTAGCATACAATTAAATATGTTTGTGATGCCTTCAGACTTTACGTTGGTGGATCAAGATATCTTGTGAGTGGATACCCGTGAGAACAGTGTAAGTATGATTGACAATGCAAATATTTAATAACCGATAAAATGTTGTGTAAGTGATATAGCATTTTAAATCATTTTTCATGTTTATAATATACTATGGATATGTCATTCATATATAGAGTATTGTTGTCAATGTGATTGTTCATGTTGTGTGAGGTGACACTAAAACAAAAGTCTATATCATAGGAGAGATACAAGGTCATTAGGTAGAACATACTTGATAAGACACTAAATTATCTTGAGTACCTATATCATAGGAGAGATACAAGGTCATTACAGGTAGAACATATTTGATAAGACACTAAATTATCTTGAGTACCCTCATCATTTTAAGGGCACATGATTTGGGGTGTGCAAAAGAGACTACTTCTCCCACAAAAGTGTGCAATAAGAGTTGATATAACTAATATGCGAGAAATCTTGAAGACCCTTCTCAACAAGGTTAATACTTTAGAAAGTAACAATCAAGATAAGGCAACTCAGAAGTAGCATGATTTACAATGCTTCAATCATACCATCAAAGATAGTTTCACACTTACGACTATTATATTCCAAATGTAGTTTCTTAATGTTATCTTCGCTATTATAGCTAGAGATGGCAAAATGGGCATTGCCCGTGGGCGTGCCCGCATAGCCCATATTTTTTTGTGGGCAAGACATACAAATTTTGCTCATTTGTCTGTTTCGCCCGACCCGTTTTGCCCGCTAAGTTTTCGGGCATTTTCGTTGGGCATGCGGGCAGCCCATAAACATAATTTAAGGAAAAAATAAGAAAATTTTAAATAAGTTATGATGTAATGTGATTTTTAATCCTAAAAAAAATTGTAATCTAATGTGATTTGTTAAACTTCATATAAAATATCAAAAAATTTGTTAATTTTTTATCTTCAACTACTTTATTTAATTTCATTTATTATATGATTTTTTATTATTTTTTAATTATTCAACAATGCTCGCGGGCCGCTCACAAACCCGTTAGTCCGTTTTAAAACGGGCAGGGTAATGAATTTTATCCGTTACCCAATATAAGCATGCCCACGCCCGCTTAAATTTTTCGGCATTTGCGGACACGGACTAAATGGGTCGGATTGTCCGCTTTGCCATCTCTAATTGTAGCATTCTCAGGTGATTTAGTTTTGTTATCCAATACGTCACTGTTATTTTATTAGAATTGTTAAGGTGCAAGTTCAGTGACCGAATGCAATTGCATTGATGATTAGGGTGTCACTACATGCGAATTATATATGGGTACTATATTTTGAAGTGCTTGGTTGGTATTAGTGAAGTATATAACTTTTCAAACATAATGCTACCTAATGCACCTATACCCCAAATAATGTGAACGTTAACATTAGCTTTGCACTAGATGGTGATATATTACTGTTGACACCTATCGAGGATATATATAACAGGAGGTGCGATAAGTACTTACGTGGCATGACCAATATGTTGTAAAAACTTGTGATTTTGTAATTCAGTTTAGTTAGTTAATGTAGTTAGTAGGAACTTTCTGTTTTTAGAAAGTTTAGTTGGTTAGTTGGTGCTATAAAAGGAAAGTATTGTTGTAAGTGTTGAATTGCTTAATGCAATAAGATTCCTTATAGTTCATTCACCTCTCACATTCTCTATTCTATATTCATCATCTTCTTCATCTTCATAACTAATCTTGTTGTTCAAATTCTTCTTTGCAACACACTTTCTTTCATTCTCTGCTACTTCTTTTCTTTCTTCTGTTTTGTTATAAATAGTGGTTTTACAATGACATTACCCATCCTGGACAGCAATAACTATGAGAGATGGCGCATACAAATGAAGGTTTTGTTTGGTTATCAAGAAGTGCTTGATATAATTCAAGAAGGCTATCAATCAGTGGGTGAGGATGCAACTGAAGCTCAGAGACTTGTTCACAGAGATTGCAAGAAGAGAGATTGTAAAGCTTTGTTCATGATTCATCAATGTGTGGATGAATCGAATTTTGAGAAGATTTCCAATGCAAAGACAACAAAAGAAGCTTGGGACAGCCTTGAAAAATGATATGCTGGTGCAGAGAAAGTAAAGAATGTGAAGCTCCAAACTTTGAGGAGAGAATACGAATTACTACAAATGAGAGATGGTGACACAATTGGGGAATACTTCAATAGATCACTCACACTGATGAAGGGATGTGGTGAAGTAATGAGGGATCAATTGGTAGTTGAAAAGGTGTTGAGGACCTTAAACTCCAAATTTGATCATGTGGTTGTTGCCATAGAGGAGTCTAAGGATTTTGAGGTGTTCAAGATTGAAGAATTGCAAAGCACTTTAGAGGCACATGAACAAAGGACCAAAGAAAGAAGCACAGAGAGAAACTCTGATCAAGCTCTCCAAGCTCAAACAAGCAGAAAGCCATTCAGTCAAGGAAATTTCACTAAGAGATTTAAGAACAAATGGAAACCTGAAAAAGGAAGGAGCTATAAAGGAACAAGGCAGGACTCAAACTCATTCTCTGGAAACAGAAGTAGTGGACAAGACCAGATGTCAAAGAGAAATAAGAAGAAGTTTGATAAGAAGAAAATTCAATGCTTTAATTGCAAGAATTTTGGTCACTTTACATCTGAGTGCAGGTTCAAGGTTGCTCATGGTAGTGGTCCAGAAATTGAAGCCAGGTTGGCTCAAGAGGAGGAATCTGAGGAGGAACAGGTCCTACTGATGGTCACATCAGAACAAGAAGTCAAGGATGATTACTGGTATCTTGACACGGGGTGCTCAAATCACATGTCAGGCAACGAGGAGTGGTTTGAAAGACTTGATGAAAATGCCAAGAGTAGAGTGAAGTTTGTTGATCATAGCTCCATCAATGTTGAGGGAGTTGGAGATATCTCCATCAGAAGAAAGGATGGGAAGAGTGCAAGCATAAAAAATGTCCTATATTTGCCCAAGATGAAGAGCAACATTCTTAGCCTTGGGCAACTACTTGAAAAAGGATATGAAATGACCATGGCAGACAAGATGCTCAATGTATATGATTGTGACAAGCATCTCATCTTGAGGGTTCCACTATCCAAAAACAGAACTTTCAAGATTGGGATTCAAGTCAACAATCACAAGTGCCTATTATCTAAGATAATTCAAGATAATTGGACTTGGCATCAGAGGTATGACCATCTGAATTTCAAGAGCCTTCAGCTTCTGAGCAGGAAAGGAATTGTCACTAGATTACCATCAATTAGTAGTCCAAGCACACTGTGTGATGATTGTCTGTTAAGCAACCAAAGCAGGAGCAGTTTTGTGTCTCACATACCAACCAGATCAACAAAGTCACTTGAGTTGATCTACTCAGATGTTTGTGGTTCCTTTGAAGAACACTCACTAGGAAACAACAGGTATTTCGTGGATTCACTGATGATTTTACAAGGAAGACTTGGGTTTATCTGATCAAAAGAAAGGGTGATGTATTCTCAGTCTTTGTGAATTTTAAAGCTCAAGTGGAAAGACAAAGTGGACAGAAATTGATGACTCTGAGATCTGATGGAGGAGGAGAATACTTGTCAAATGAGATGAAGGATTTCTGTACCAAGGAAGGATTGATTCATGAAGTAATTGCTCCATATACCCCTCAACATAATGGTACTGCAGAAAGAAAGAACAGAACTATCCTTAACATGACTAGAAGCATGAGATGAAGGATTTCTGTGCCAAGGAAGGATTGATTCATGAAGTAATTGCTCCATATACCCCTCAACATAATGGTATTGCAGAAAGAAAGAACATAACCATCCTTAACATGACTAGAAGCATGCTTAGAACAAAGTCTATGCCAAAAAGATTCTGGGGAGAAGCTGTCTCTACAACAGTGTACATCATGAACAAATGCCCTACAAAGAGGCTTAAGGACACCACACCTGAAGAAGCCTGGTCAGGGTTGAAGCCTAGGGTGGATCATTTCAGAATATTTGGTTCAATCTGCTACACTCATGTACCTGAAGCTCAGAGAAAGAAGCTTGATGATAGAAGCAAGAAACTTGTGCTAATTGGCTATCACATTACAGGTGCATACAGAATCTATGATCCTTTAAACCATAGAATAATGATGAGCAGAGATGTAAAAGTTGATGAGACACAAAGTTGGAATTGGAATGAAACAAGCAATAATCCAACAAGGCATACAATAGCACAACTTGATGAAGGCAAAGCAGATATGGAACAAATACACAATGATCAACCAGTTGTTGTTGAAGAAACTCAAAATCAGACAAGACCACATAGAGCTAGACAACCACCATCAAGATTAAGCGACTATGAGGTCTTTCCAGACTCGGAAATCACTACAGAAGGAGAGTTAGTTCACATGGCACTGTTGGCTGAAATGGAACCAGTAAACACAGAAGAAGCTTTCAGGCAGAATCACTGGCTTGAGGCTATGCAAGAGGAACTCACTTCCATTGAGAAAAACAGAACTTGGGAGCTTACTCAATTACCAAGAGGAAAGAAGGCCATTGGTGTAAGGTGGGTTTATAAGGTAAAGATAAATCCAAAGGGAGAGGTGACCAAGTACAAGGCTAGACTTGTTGCAAAGGGATTCCTTCAAAGACAAGGCCTAGACTATGATGAGGTTTTTGCTCCTGTTGCAAGAATGGAAACCATAAGGTTGGTGGTGTCACTAGCAAGCTATAAAGGGTGGTGCATACAACAGATGGATGTAAAATCAGCCTTTCAGAATGGGCCATTAGAAGAAGAAGTGTATGTTTCTCAACCCCCTGGTTTTGAAGTAGCAGGAAGTGAAGAATTGGTGTACAAATTGCATAAGGCCCTGTATGGTCTTAAGCAAGCACCAAGAGCCTGGAATAAGAGGATTGATAGCTTCCTATTAAGGCTTGGGTTCATCAAATGCACAGCAGAATATGGTGTCTACTTGAGAGGGGCAGAGTTGAATCAAATGGTAATTGTGTGCCTATATGTTGATGATCTCCTAGTAGCAGGCAGTGATGTGAGTGAGATCAACTCCTTCAAGCAAGCTATGAAGAGTGAGTTTGATATGAGTGATCTAGGAAACCTATCCTATTTCCTAGGGATAAATTCACTAGAATCAAGGAAGGCATAATCATACATCAGAAAAAGTACATTGCTGATGTTTTGAAGAGATTCAACATGTTTCATTGCAAATCTGTGTCAACACCTGTTGAAGTAGGAAAACTGGTGCATCAAGATGACTCATTTGTTGACAAAACCATGTATAGACAAATGGTTGGGTGCCTAAGGTATATCTGCAACACAAGGCCTGATATTGTGTATGTTGTTGGCTTAATTAGCAGGTTCATGGAGGCACCAACCAGAGAGCACCTCCTAGCAGCCAAAAGACTGTTTAGATACATCAAAGGCACTATAGATTTTGGTCTGCTGCTACCAAATCACTTCAGCAATCCAAGCTATGATGTAATTGGCTTTAGTGATGCAGATTGGTGTGGAGACAAGCTTGACAGGAAAAGCACAACAGGGTATCTGTTTATGCTTGGGAATTCACCAATCTCATGGTGCTCAAAGAAACAAGATGTGGTTGCCCTATCCTCGTGTGAAGCTGAGTATATAGCAGCATGTATGGCTGCTTGTCAAAGCCTCTGGTTAGACACACTGTTGCTGGAACTAAAACTAAAGGAAGAAGGTAATGGCACGGTTTTAATGGTTGACAACAAATCAGCCATACATCTTGCTAAGAATCCAGTGGCACATGGTCGTAGTAAACACATTGAGACACGATTTTATTTCCTAAGAGATCAAGTAAGTAAGGGAAAGCTAAGAATGGTGTTCTGCAGAAGCGAAGAACAACTTGCAGACATTTTTACCAAACCATTGAAGAAGGAGAGGTTTGAGAAGTTGAGGTTGAAGATTGGCGTTGTAAGATTGAATGATTAAACTGAATTAAGTAGGAGTGTTGTAAAAGCTTGTTGTAAAAGCTTGTTGTGATTTTGTAATTCATTTTAGTTAGTTAATGTAGTTAGTAGGAACTTTCTGTTTTTAGAAAGTTTAGTTGGTTAGTTGGTGCTATAAAAGGAAAGTATTGTTGTAAGTGTTGAATTGCTTAATGCAATAAGATTCCTTATAGTTCATTCACCTCTCACATTCTCTATTCTATATTCATCATCTTCTTCATCTTCATAACTAATCTTGTTGTTCAAATTCTTCTTTGCAACACGCTTTCTTTCATTCTTTGCTACTTCTTTTCTTTCTTCTGTTTTGTTATAAGCAAACCAACACAATATACTTTTTATCATAGATCCTAAGGTATGTCGATACTATTTTATATAAGACATTAATTTCTTATTGTGATTTTATTAATTGATCCATAAGTGACATATTAAATGAGTATTTTCAAGTATATCAAGAATTTAAGGTGAATGGAAAATATCTCAAGAAACAAATGTGCCAATTATATCACCACTAAAGGACAGGGAAATCATTAGTTCAAGTACCAAAAAACACAAGATGAAGTCCAAACAAATCAATCATAGAGATGAGCCAACTTTAATCTCACTTACTAGCAAAGGAAGATTTGTGGTCCAAGTACCCAAAAACTTCAAGATGAACAAATTTTGCAATCTTGTTAGGATACATGTAGAAGCCATATAAGATAATTTTCAAAACAATATAATAATGCCCAAGGACATCCTTAGGTATAGCACGGAAAAAAGTCAACATAATTGTTTAGCATATAAGGTTAAGTTCCTTTATTTGCATTACTAGCCTCTCAACCAATAATCCATATCTATCGATCCGCATTCTTATTTTTTTTATATTAAGTGTATACACAAAGTTTCTATAAAAGTGCTATTAAATGTTTTTTTCGTATGAGTCAAAATTGTTCTTCTTGAGCGACAAAAAAGAGAAAATAGAAGTAAGAGAATGAGTGAAATAGTAATGATGCACTCATAGAAGAGAATAAAAGAATATGTGTAAGTTTTTTGTAGTTATTAATGAGATGTTATAAATGATAAAATTGTAATATGTAAATTATGACTTGGTGGTTACTAACTGAATTGAATAAAATTATATATGTTTAATTACATGAATGTCCTTTAGACATATTTTATATTTATATAGTAGTAAGAGCGCAATAGAGATATAGAAGTTATATCCATTCAATTACCAAAATATCCCTTAGAAATGTTTTGCTTTTATATAAAAGATATTAATGAGATGTTACAAAAAGATAAAATTGGAATATGGAAATTATGTCATGGTGGCTACTAAATGGAATTGAATAAAATTATATATATTCAATTATCTGAATATCTTTTATACATATTTTACATTTATATAATAGTAATGACATAATATGAATATAAAAATTATACTCATTCCATTACATAAATACCCTTTAGGCATATTTTACCTTTGTATAGATAATATAGATACTTATATAAGGGATGACTCAAGTTAGAACATGTCACAGTTCTCACGTGAGTCGTGTCACACACACGTATATATATATATATATGTGTGTGTGTGAGCTACTAAGTGAGAACAATTCTCATATAAAATTATAAGAACAAATCTGGGCCTTACAACCAATCATGGATAGTTCGGATTAAAAGTTATTTATTGGTTACATGATAGTCACGTACATGTATTTTTAATCTTAGTCGTTCAATTAAGATCCAATGATATATATTAAGTGTTTTCATTTCTCACAATAGCACATTGTTTTCACATGAGTAACTCTTTCTACATATAAATATAAATATAAGGAGTGACTCAACTGAGAAAAGTTCTCATAAAATCATAAAATCTGCAAGGACAATAAATATGAGCTTTATAACCATCACAAATGATTTGATTTAAAAGTTAGCTATTAATCACATGATGGCTTCTTTTAATCTTAATAGTTTGAATAAGATTCAATCATAACTATTTCTCACAATAATAATTGTTCATAATAAGTCACTTCTTTTATATATATATATATATATATATTAGGTACTTTAATTTCATTTTCTATTTTAGACTTTTTAATTTTAACATTGTTCTTACTATAGTAATATGACTAATGATTATATATATATATATTTACTTGTATACGACATATTTTTATCAATGAGAAAATATTTTTTAATGAATTGAAAGTTGGGTAGAAAAAAGAAAAAAGGGGACAACCTCAATATATAAATGATACTAATATAGATAAATATTTATTCCTTGTACCTTAACATTAACTAACTTCACATTTTTTGTAGGTATTATTGGGTGCTAATTGCCATTAATTACATTGAGAAACAAATATATTATTTTGATTCAATGATTCACAGTAATTCGAACATGTGCTTTGAAATGAATTTTTTTTCATCTAGTATTGAATAGTATCAAAAAAATATTAGTTGCTATATCAAATATTTATTACCTTATCATTTTTAGGAGTTTGCAAATTTACGGAACACAAATTCTTTCAAAATCTATTTCAAACATTATCAAATAGTCCATTTAAAAATATTTGCACAAATTCAAGCAATTATATTGAATTAAAACATTCAAAAATTAATTTTATTTTCGTTTTATAGTGCTATTGCCAAAACAACTTAAATGATTGCACTATTATATTGAAATATTTTGCTTGATATTTGCATTATATAAATTCACATATCAAAATATGTATACATAAGAATAAGTAATATAATGAAGACTTTGTCTAAAAATGAAAAAAAAATATATCTTTAATTGGATTTAGAGTTGGGTTCAAGTTCAAATGTTAACCAATCAACATTTAGGACCAAATCAACATTTAGGACCAAATCAACATTTAGGATGAAATAAATATATTTAATAATTAGTTAGATATTGAAATAGTACAGAAATGTAATCAGTATATATAATATTGTAGATGGTGATTATTATTTAAAACAATATTGTATAAAGTATTTAAAAAAAGTTGGAGGTAGCTATTAATATTGTATAAAGTATTAAATGTAATCAGATTCCTAAAAGTTGCTAAAATGTTGGAGGTAGTGAAGTAAGAATTTTGAAAATAAAAACTTAAATTTAATATTTCTCGTACGACTTATAATTAAATTGCATCAAGATTAAAGAGTTAAAAAAAATTGTGAGCCCTAACATATTTCGGGTATGTTAAGGATGTCGCCCATAAGGTCAATAATAAGGTCGTTTTTTAGTGGAGAAATCCTTAATATGTTCTTAGAAATACATATTTTATGCCATTCTTTAAAAAATCATATGTATTTTAAATATACGATGTAAAAATTGAATCTTATAATTTTATGGAATCCCCCAAATCTAATAGAGACAAAAATCTTTACACCGACAATGTAAGAGTTTTTTGCAACCATCACTATATTATTTACCAATAAAATTTGATCATTGTTGACTTTTAAATATAAGTAATAGATATTACACCGAATATCTATACTTCTATACTATATATAAAGGAAAAACATAAAATAACTACCCATGTAGTATTTTCTGTGTTCATATTTTATATTTTATAACTTCTAATTTCATGTTTATTTATACTAATACCAATAAACATAAAATAACTAGAGTATTTTATGTTTCCTTATTTTAACTTTTATAACTTCTAATAATTTCATGTTTATATAAATTTCTATCATATATCTATCTATCTATATCTATATATACTTTATAAAAATCACCATCATGACATAATTTTTATATTCCAAATTTATCACTTGTAACATTTCTTATTAATAAATAATATAAATTTCCACATATTACTTCTATTGCTTTTATTTAATATATCATTAATATTCCATACACTCTCTTATTTATAATTTCATTATCTTATATATTTCATTTTTTATATTTAAATTGTTTTTATATTCTCTTATTTATATTTAAATTGTTTTTATATTTTTTATATTTAATTTATATTACATTTTTTATATTTAATTTATATTACATTTTTTATATTTAATATGGAGCTTATACGTTATATATTAGAAAAAATATGAATGGGGTCTGTGTCAATCGACAAACTAGCAGCAATAATGCAAATAAATTTTATACGATAACTAATTATCTATAAATCTTTACAATATAATGTATATATATTTCACTTAATCTAATAATGCAAACTCTATAAATTAATTTTTGAAATAAAAATATATTTATCAACCATGTAATAGTTTTATACAATATCATTTACTATTTATATATAATCAATATTGACTACTTTAAAAAAATAATATTAATCAATGATATATTATATCTATACTATATATAAAGCCAAAACTTGAAATAACTTCCCTCATTGTGTAATTTTCATTTCCTTTATTGCCCTTAACATTATTTAATTTTTACAAAAAAAACTATATAATCATAAGCAACTACCACCGATACATTAATAACCACATATCTCACCTTAAATTAAACATTATCATAAACACACACAAATATAATATAAAGTACACCGAACACAACAAATACATTTTAATTCAAAAAAATAAAATATATAAAAATTGAATATGTAGTATCACACAATATTTGCCGGCAGTTATAAAGTGCCTGTACACACTAGTATTGATAGTGTATATAATTAACACTAAGAGAGCAAAAATATGACATTCTTAATTTTTTTACGAATGTCTATAAATTTATTTTCTATCTATCTATAATTAATTATAATCAAATTAAAATAATTTGAACTCAACCCAACTATGGTGACCACACCTACGGTGAACAGATTGCAATTTAGGCCTAATAATGAAAAAAAATAAAAAATAATATAATTTTACAATTGACTCAGCAACAGAAGGATCTAGAAACCCTAATAAACTTCACTATATAAACCCACATTTCCTTCACTCAAAACCCTAACCTAACTTCATTTTCTCTCTTCAACTACTCTTCGTTCTTCTCTCCATAGATCTATAATGTCGGAAACAGAGACCTTCGCTTTTCAGGCTGAGATTAACCAGCTTCTCAGTCTCATCATCAATACCTTCTACTCCAACAAGGAGATTTTCCTTCGTGAGCTTATCAGCAACTCTTCCGATGTATGTAGTAATCGCTTTTTTTTTTTTACTTTATTTCTCTTTAATTTTATGTTTAGATTTGTTCTTTTTGCTTGATCTATATCTCGATTTGTTTTTCGTTCAATTTAGTTAACTGTAGCGTTTTTTAATTTTATTTACGATTGTTTTAGGTTTACCTTTATGCTAACTGATTAAACCTGTTTTTATTTATCTGTTTGTTCTTTATTATGATTTTGAATTTAACTGATGCTGATTTTGAGATTTGATACATGATTTTACCTACTGTTCTTTTTGTTAAAAAATATTGTAGTAGCTGATACTCTATTTTTTTGGGAGAGTGGAATAAATAACTCTCTGGAATTGAATTTGTTTATACATGTACTAGTCCTTTATTACTATCTTGTAAAGTTATACAAATTTGCATTTTAGTTGGAGACACCCTAGATTAGGATTTAGGATCATAAGTACCCTGTACTAACTGTAATATAATTTTTTGGTCTCAGATTAGTGGTTTTGTTCTTAATAATATTAAATACCAGTTAAAGTATTTTTTTCATAGCAGGAAGGTGGAAAATTAGTTATCAGGAATTAATTCAGTTTTTGATTGTGGTTCATGGACTGGGTTGTGATTAATATGACTAATAATTGGGCTTATGTGGATCTAACTATCATTGTTAAAAATTAATATTATTTTGTATTGGTAGTGATGTGCTTGAAATTCTCTCTATGAACATATAGTATTTTTTCATTATGAGGATCTCTTTGTTTATGTTTACTGAATGTAACTTTCACTGTGGCATTTCAGGCTCTGGACAAGATCCGTTTCGAGGGTTTGACAGACAAGAGCAAGCTTGATGCTCAACCAGAGTTGTTTATCCACATCATCCCTGACAAGGCAAACAACTCACTGACCATTATTGACAGTGGAATTGGAATGACCAAGGCTGGTAAATAAGATGGTTTTTTCAGCCTGTGATTTTTGTTGTTTTTTTATGTTTACGTTTGTTAATTGAGAATTTATTCATGTCCTAATTGACACTATTTGTGATATTCCAGATTTGGTCAACAACCTTGGTACAATTGCAAGGTCTGGTACCAAGGAGTTTATGGAAGCTTTGGCTGCTGGTGCTGATGTTAGCATGATTGGACAATTTGGTGTTGGGTTCTACTCTGCATATCTAGTTGCTGACAAGGTTATTGTCACCACTAAGCATAATGATGATGAGCAGTATGTATGGGAGTCACAAGCTGGTGGGTCATTCACCGTTACAAGGGATACATCTGGTGAGAGTCTTGGCCGTGGTACTAAGATGACTCTCTACTTGAAGGAGGACCAGCTTGAATACCTTGAGGAGCGTCGTCTCAAGGACTTGGTCAAGAAGCATTCTGAGTTTATCAGCTACCCAATTTCACTTTGGGTTGAGAAGACCACTGAGAAGGAGATTTCCGATGACGAGGATGAGGAAGAGAAGAAGGATGAGGAGGGTAAAGTGGAAGATGTTGATGAAGAAAAGGAGAAGGAGGAGAAGAAGAAAAAGACAATTAAGGAGGTGTCACATGAGTGGGACTTGGTGAACAAGCAAAAACCTATTTGGATGAGGAAGCCTGAAGAGATCACAAAAGAAGAGTATGCTGCATTCTATAAGAGTCTTACCAATGATTGGGAAGAGCATTTGGCTGTCAAGCACTTCTCTGTCGAGGGTCAGCTAGAGTTTAAAGCTGTTCTCTTTGTACCCAAGAGAGCACCTTTTGATCTCTTTGACACAAAGAAGAAACCCAACAACATCAAGCTCTATGTCCGTCGTGTCTTCATCATGGACAACTGTGAGGATTTGATACCTGAGTATCTTGGCTTTGTCAAGGGTATTGTGGATTCTGAAGATCTTCCACTCAACATTTCTAGAGAAACCCTCCAGCAGAACAAGATCCTGAAGGTCATCCGCAAGAACTTGGTGAAAAAGTGTCTTGAGTTGTTCTTTGAAATTGCCGAGAACAAGGAGGACTACAACAAGTTCTATGAGGCTTTCTCCAAGAACTTGAAACTGGGAATTCACGAGGATTCCTCCAACAAGGCCAAGATTGCTGAGTTGCTCAGGTACCACTCTACCAAGAGTGGTGATGAGCAGACCAGTCTCAAGGACTATGTTACTCGGATGAAGGAAGGTCAGAGTGATATCTACTACATTACTGGTGAAAGCAAGAAAGCTGTTGAGAATTCTCCCTTCCTGGAGAAGTTGAAGAAGAAGGGGTATGAAGTACTGTACATGGTTGATGCCATTGATGAATATGCTGTTGGCCAGCTCAAGGAATTTGAAGGCAAGAAGTTGGTGTCTGCTACTAAGGAAGGTCTGAAACTCGAGGAGAGTGAAGATGAGAAGAAAAAGCAGGAAGAATTGAAGGAGAAATTTGATGGTCTCTGCAAAGTCATCAAGGATGTCTTGGGTGACAAGGTGGAGAAAGTTGTGGTATCTGACCGTGTTGTTGATTCACCATGCTGTCTTGTGACTGGTGAATATGGATGGACTGCTAACATGGAAAGGATTATGAAAGCTCAGGCATTGAGGGACAGCAGCATGGCTGGGTACATGTCAAGCAAGAAGACAATGGAGATCAACCCTGAGAATTCCATCATCGATGAGCTGAGGAAGCGTGCTGATGCTGACAAGAATGACAAATCTGTGAAGGACCTTGTCCTATTGCTCTTTGAGACTGCTCTGCTCACTTCTGGGTTTAGCCTTGACGAACCCAACACTTTTGGTAACAGAATTCACAGGATGCTGAAGCTTGGACTTAGCATTGATGATGATGCTGCTGAGGCTGATGCTGACATTCCCCCATTGGAGGATGCTGATGCTGATGCTGAGGGTAGCAAGATGGAGGAAGTTGATTAAATCTAGCAACTCGTTTTTACTATTTTAGCAACTTTTGGGAATGCGGACCCTTTTTATCCTTTTGTTATGTTTTTGCTTATTATTATTGAATTATGACTGTTTTTTGTTGTTGAGGGAATTATGACAGTGTTTGAATGCATGGTGTTTAAGTTGTCATATCCTCAAATCGTAAATTGTCTTATTTTATTGTCATTGACTTCTGCCGTATTCTTATTGCTTTCGGGAGGATATGCCAAGCATGTTTACAGTTTTGAAATTGCTTTGCTATATCTCAAGTAATGCTTTACTTCTCCATAAAATGTGGGGGAAAGAACAAGGCTTCGAAACCTCACCTTTATATTTGTTTTCGAAGTTATTTGTTTTTTTTCAATGCCTGAACTGGCTTAACCACAAGTTATGTGGTTGGTAATTTGCTTGACCAAATTGCCGATTGCTTTCATCTTCTTACTGAGCTTTTATTGGAAATGGATTCTCTTATCATTGGGACTTCAGTGTTCCTTACTTCATACAAACGCACATTTGTACTTGAGTGGTAATGTATTTTGCAAAAATTTAAATAAAAAATAACAGCTTAATTTGGGTTTAGTGTAAAGCACATTCTAGTTCCCTCGAACATTAAGTTTGTCGATCCAGACAAAATATAGATTGTTGAAAGTGAACGTAAATGTTCATCGTGGTCCCAGAAAACACCCTGGAGATATATCTTTATAGTGGAATTTGATGGTTCCACAAAAGTTAAAGGACTTCATAATATATAATGATTGTTTATATTGTTTTTTGAACATGAATTTGGTATGTGAACCAGATAAATATGATAGGAAGAACAGTGATACATTATCATCCTTGTCTGAAAATTTTCATCTAAATAGCTGAGATGAATACTGTAACCTATAGCCACTTGTATTAAACAGTCTGCCAAGTTCTTCCACATCGAAAATTTTAAATGCTTGAAAACATTTATTTTTATACGGACTTGCGCTTGTATTTGTTACCATGAGAAGAAAAGAAGGTTATGTTTAGGAGTTTGGAAAGGAATGGAAGGAGAGGGATAAGATAAATGTTAGGAATGAAGGGAAGTGGAAAGAAAAATAATCATCTCCATTATTACTAGAAAACCCTCAAATTAGGGGTACTAAGAAAATAAACACATGATGAGTTTTAGATGACTTTAGTAACCCTTCAAAACATTTATCTCTTTCACCAAACTCCTAGACAAAGAATAAGTTTTTCAAAGCCATCTATTCTCTTCTCCTTCACAATTAAACTAAATAAACTAGCTGGTAACTGGTTAAAGCTTTTCTTTCTCATGTTTTGTTAAATTCACTCACAATCTAACATAAAAACACAAGATTAGTATTTATTTATACTAATACAATCCGGTTAAATTGCCACTAATATGCAGCTAATAATCAATCTTATCAATTGTGGTACATAGCTTATGGTCTTCAAATTGTCAATAAAGCTTTTTGCCGCAAGATGAAACATGGACTTTCATAAAAGTAAAGTTGGAAAAGTATAATATCCGAGACAAACACTCAGCATTTCCCCACATATATTTTAATTGATCTTGTAGCAATAGTAATGAAAACAAAAGGGAACGCGTGTTTGGTTGTGGTTCCTTCTGTAGGCAATGTCACTCTTTTCCTTTTTTTGTTGTTGATTCTTCTGTTATCTCAAACAATGGTCCTGTTTTAAAAGATGAGTATACTCCCTAAAATAACTTGTAGATATAAAGGTACTTGAAATCTTATAGATGTGTAGTTAGCCTACTATATTAGAGTTATTTAGTAAAATTAGCTTTACAGTTAGTTGAAATTTGAAAAAACATTAAAAATACATTCAATATTTATTTAATTATTCATTAATTAAATAATTATTAATGGTAATAATTAAATACTTAACTAACTTAAAGTTAAAATTTTCAATCTTCTATTTTAATATTTTATTTGTATTGGATATGCAATATTTTTATTTATTTGGAGATAAAGCAAGATAATAAGAATAGTTGGTTTTTAGTTGGGGTAGCAATGTAATTATTTAAAAATTTGAAGGTAAAATCGGAAAATGAATTCTTAAAAGTTACTTTTACTTTTTAAATGTTATTTGAAATAGTTTTTTTTTGGAAATTAACATTCACACCTATGCTATAAGCTCATTTGAATTTTTTTGGTATCAATCAGATATGGTAACTTATTAATCGGTTCTAACAACACAACAACACTGGTATAAACTACATAACTAACTACAACGTTGCGTTGCTAAACGTTACCACATTCAAACTATGGTTCTTTATAATTGCGGCTTTAATTTGTGAATTTCCTCTACGCGAAATAAAGGTGGGGCTTGAAACATCTGAGTTGTGTTTCTTCTTCAAAATATGCTCATTTATTATCTTTTAGCTCTTTCTCCATTGAATCTCACAACATAATAAATAAATAATCTATACTTAATGCAAGTAAAAAAAGAGGAATTGAAATTATTGTATCAGATTGCGACCGGAGAGCCTCCAACCATTGAGGAGTTTCATTGTTACCGGGTATGAGAAGAGTGGAGAGCAACAAGTGAAACACCACATCTTGAACTAAAACCTTAAGACATTAGGTCTATGGGTCCACCCACTTATATACTCATCAACTTTTTTGCACAAGTGTGAGTTCACCTTCTAGTATTAGATACATCAGAACTCAACTCTCTATCTACTTGCGCCGCTGTTGGCTTATCCTTTCATCAATGGAACACACCGCCTTGACCTCTCGCCAGGAAGACTTCCGACACAAGGATCCCTCATAGATCTACCGACCACTTGTCACTTTAATACTCCATTGAGAGCCATGAACTATCAGCTCTGATACAAGTTGTTGGTGGATCTTCATCCTTGGGATATAGCATTATTTCATGTAAGTGAAAGAAGCATGAAAGTGGGCTTGACACCACATCTTGACCTTCTTAGTATATTGACGATGTTACCAGGAGCCTAACTCTCCAAACTTGTAGTACAAGTTCCCGTACCGCCATCAAATGAAACACGCCACCTAGCCACCTATTACTAGAAAGTCTTTCCATATATGGAACCTCTACACAAAAGTTCACCAACAACCGTCCTCTTCAGTACTCAGTCAAACTGAACCTTGAAGCTTCCTTGGAAAACTTCAACTGCTACCACAATTGTCTAGTCCGACAATCATAGTTCAAAAGGACTATCATACTCCACCATAAGGTGTATACCCACAACATACACCTTGCATCAATGCTAACTAATGCACGTGCCACATCCTAGCATCAAAGCCAATGACTATGTCACACCCTGCATCTCTACCAATGCTCGTGATATATCTTGCATTAAAGCCAATGCCCATGTTACACCTTACATCAATGTCAGCCAATGCCTCTGTGCTTTTATGGATATGCTAATAATTAATGTCCTTCACTATGATGTCTCAGACAGACATTAGGATATTCCACTTCTCATCTCAAATGAGATTATTCTCTCAACATCTAGATAGATATTGTCAGCACCTGTCTCAGGGTCAAACTCAACACATGAGTCCCTATCTCCACCTTAATCCTAATCTAGTACACGAATTTCTGGGATTCTAGATCAACACATACATAATCCCCACCATAGTTCCGTCATATGTCCTTCTCCTTCAACTCATCTGGTTTATCCTCATCAGTACATTTGATAGACCTTGTCTAGCCAACACGTTTTTCACCCTCTTTAGCCATCATCTAGTGCTTGGGTCAAGAGCCATCTACCAGTTGGCTCTGATACCAATTGCTAGTGCAGCAGAAACGATCATTGCGCAACGTTGGCCACAAGCAATCAAATAAAGATATAAAACAAATAGAAGAGAAGAAACAAGAGAATTTGATAACGATGTACCAATTGTGCCTACGTCCTCGGGAGCACTGAACACCTACCAAAATATTATTAGAGAAGAAAGATTACAAACCCTAGCACACCCATGAGCCCAAGTGCCCATGAAATATTTCTATTTGATGCTTCTACCTTGTGCACATTATAAGAAGGGTCCAAGTCCAATATATAACATTGATATTCTATTATATTCTAATGCTAGACAATGTGAGACTTCATATAATAACATATTTTAAATATCCTCAATAATCTCCACCTTGATTGAAATAGACGAATTAAGAAATCTACACAAAAATATTCACCTTAGTGAATATATGACCCCACCTTGCTTAATGCCTAATTCTCTTTAAATGCTCCCCTAGAGCATAGACCTTATGAGTATCTTGACGATGTTATCAAGAGCCTAGCTCTCCAAACTTGTAGTGCAACTTCCCATACTACCATCAAATGGAACATGCCACCTAACCACCTATTGTTAAGAAGTCTTTCGATATATAAAACCTCTACACAAAAGTTCACCAACATTTGTCTTCTTCAATATTCAGTCAAACTGAACATTGAAGCTTCCTTATAAAGCTTCAACCACTACCACCAGAAACTTATAAATTAGCTAAGAATTGTATATAAAACAAAGAATTATAGATATGCAAGTTCACCATTAATATAGGAAATGAGATTTGAAAAGGACAAATTAGAATAACATTAATAATAGCATATTAGTAGTTAGGAAGTATGATACATGGCATAAATTCATATCTCAATATCTATGTAGTTATAGTGTAAAAAATTATACATAATTAATGTATTATCCGTTATTTATTTGTATATGATAATTAAATATGAATAAAATATTATGAAGTGATAATGTAAAAATTTCTTATATTCTCGGTGAATACATCTTTTTCTCTAAATCAAAAGTTGTGGTTGAGAAAAATTGATGGTTTATCATATTTTTCCAAACTATTTATATTCCCCTAAATACCAACCAGACTCCGATCTCCCATTCTCTCATTTCATTGTGTAAAAACCAAATCAGATTTCAAATGGGAAGCAAAACTCTTCCTCTCTCCACCTCCCATTACCTTCATTTTCACTTACAAAACACTCTTAAATTCTCTTAATCCTTCAACACCCATCTCCAATTTTCCTCAAGCTTTATTTGCATGTTTGATTTGGAGCTTTAATGAAGCAAGAATAATCCATAGCTCATCATCTTTCGTAAGCATCAACGCCCGAGTTAGTGATACTTTTCATCTTCCTTTTATTAATTATTTACATTCTTTTGTCTTGGTTCATTATTGCTTCAGGCAAATGATTCTTTTATTCATCTTCATTTAATAATGCTGATGTTGGTGGAAGGTTCTTGTAGTCAATGTTGTTTTCTCTTTCTTCACATACTAGACATTGTTGAGTATTCTAAGTGTGAATGAAGAAATTCCATATTGGGCAAAAATGGATGAGTTAAAGAACATATAAGTGGATAGACTCATAGACCTAAGACCTTAAGGTTTTGGGTCAAGATGTGGTGTCAAATCCACTTATATGCTTCTTTCACTTAGCCCATGGAGGAATGTTGTAACTCATGGATGAAGATCTCCCAACAAGTGGTATCAGAGCCGATGGTTCGACGGCTCCACAGAGTATTGAAGCGACAAGTGGTCGGTAGATCTATGTGGGATCCTTGTGTCGAAAGTCTTCCTGACAAGAGGTCAAGGCGGCGTGTTCCGTTGATAAAAGGATAAGCCAACGACGATGCAAGTAGGTAGAGAGCTAAGCTCTAGTGTATCCAATACTCAAATGAGAATTCACACTTGAGGGGGAGATGTTGGGTCTTCCAAATGTGAATGAAGAAGTCTCACATTGGGCAAAAATTGATGAGTTAAAGAACATATAAGTGGATAGACTCATAGACCTAATGCCTTAAGGTTTTGGGTCAAGATGTGGTGTCAAATCCACTTATATGCTTCTTTCACTTAGCCCATGGAGGAATGTTGTAACTCATGGATGAAGATCTCCCAACAAGTGGTATTAGAGCCGATGGTTCGACCGCTCAACAGAGTATTGAAGCGACAAGTGGTCGGTAGATCCATGTGGGATCCTTGTGTCGAAAGTCTTCCTGACAAGAGGTCAAGGCGGCGTGTTCCGTTGATAAAAGGATAAGCCAATGACGGTGCAAGTAGGTAGAGAGCTGAGCTCTAGTGTATCCAATTCTCAAATGGGAATTCACACTTGAGGTGGAGATGTTGGGTCTTCCAAATGTGAATGAAGAAGTCCCACATTGAGCAAAAATTGATGAGTTAAAGAACATATAAGTGGATAGACTCATAGACCTAATGCCTTAAGGTTTTGGGTCAAGATGTGGTGTCAAGCCCACTTATATGCTTCTTTCACTTAGCCCATGAAGGAATGTTGTAATCATGGATGAAGATCTCCCAACAAGTGGTATCAGAGCCGATGGTTCGACGGATCAACAGAGTATTGAAGCGACAAGTGGTCGGTAGATCCATGTGGGATCCTTGTGTCGAAAGTCTTCCTGACAAGAGGTCAAGGCGGCGTGTTCCGTTGATAAAAGGATAAGCCAACGACGATGCAAGTAGGTAGTGAGCTGAGCTCTAGTGTATCCAATACTCAAATGAGAATTCACACTTGAGGGGTAGATGTTGGGTCTTCCAAATGTGAATGAAGAAGTCCCACATTGAGCAAAAATTGATGAGTTAAAAAACATATAAGTGGATAGACTCATAGACCTAATGCCTTAAGGTTTTGGGTCAAGATGTGGTGTCAAATCCACTTATATGCTTCTTTCACTTAGCCCATGGAGGAATGTTGTAACTCATGGATGAAGATCTCCCAACAAGTGGTATCAGAGCCGATGGTTCGACGGCTCCACAGAGTATTGAAGCGACAAGTGGTCGGTAGATCTATGTGGGATCCTTGTGTCGAAAGTCTTCCTGACAAGAGGTCAAGGCGGCGTGTTCCATTGATAAAAGGATAAGCCAACGACGGTGCTAGTAGGTAGAGAGCTGAGCTCTAGTGTATCCAATACTCAAATGAGAATTCACACTTGAAGGGGAGATGTTGGGTCTTCCAAATGTGAATGAAGAAGTCCCACATTGGGCAAAAATTGATGAGTTAAAGAACATATAAGTGGATAGACTCATAGACCTAATGCCTTAAGGTTTTGGGTCAAGATGTGGTGTCAAGCCCACTTATATGCTTCTTTCACTTAGCCCATGGAGGAATGTTATAACTCATGGATGAAGATCTCCCCACAAGTGGTATCAGAGCCGATGGTTCGACGACTCAACAGACTATTGAAGCGACAAGTGGTCGGTAGATCCATGTGGGATCCTTGTGTTGAAAGTCTTTCTGACGAGAGGTCAATGCGGCGTGTTCCGTTGATAAAAGGATAAGCCAACGACGATGTAAGTAGGTAGAGAGCTGAGCTATAGTGTATCCAATACTCGAATGGGAATTCACACTTGAGGGGGAGATTAGGGGTGTTCACGGTCCATTTGGATCGGTTTTTAAGCAAAAAATCATCCGATCCAAACGCGTAATTAGTATGCGGTCCGGTCCGGTCCATTTATATTAAGATATTCGATCCAATCCGGTCCAAATATTATATGCGGTTTCGGTTCGGTTTGGATCGGTCTATTTTTTAGATATAAACATATAAATTCGTTCAATTTTAGCCTACAACACCAACAAGGTAATAACCAGAACAATGAAGAAAAGTTTGATTCTTTTAATAGCAAGATTAGAAACATCAATATTCATATTGTTACGACAGTTTATATGCGTTTTTGCTATGTTTAGCTTACTGCTTAATGCTTATGTGATATATTTTAGTTAACTTAATAATATCGGTCCGGTCTGGATCGGTCTGGATCCCAGACGTGAAACCGAAGACCGGACCGGACCGATCGGTCCTTAAAAAATAAATCCAATACGATTCGAATACATTCGGTTTTTACGGTTTCGGTCTACTTTGGATCGGTTTGCGGTTTTTGTTTTGGACCGGTCTGGATTTGAACACCCCTAGGGGAGATGTTGGGTCTTCCAAGTGTGAATGAAGAAGTCCCACATTGGGCAAAAATGGATGAGTTAAAGAACATATGAGTGTATAGACTCATAGACCTAATGCCTTAAGGTTTTGGGTCAAGATGTGGTATCAAGCCCAGTTATATGCTTCTTTCACTTAGCCCATGGATTAATGTTGTATCTCATGGATGAAGATCTCCCAACAGACATGTGTGCTCTCGATATTCCAATAACAATTGTGTTGGAGCAGAAGGCCCATGGAGAAAATATAGTGGAGAAAATATAGTAAAGAAAATGACACCGAGAATTTAATGTGGTTTGGCAATTTGCCTACGTCCACAGCTGAAGAGCAACAATGATTATTCCCCTATGATAAAAGAGAACTACAAGTGTTTCAATCACTTCCCAAAACCCAAGTACACCCAAATTTCACTCTCACTCAAGTATTTCTCACATAATTAGAACAAGAGAACAAGAAGAGAGAATATGCACTAAGCTAAGTATTTGGTATGTCTTACAATGACATGAAACACTCCTATTTATAGCCGAAACTCTTTAAGATTATGTGGCCAAAGAGAAAGAGCTCTAATGATGGTTTCACCATAGACACTTCTTTTTACTTGGCTAGAAATTCTCCCTTTCTTCAAGATGATCTTTAGCCACTTCTTTTTTTTGGTTGGCTCAAGAATGTCTTTTCATCATCTTTTTCTTTTAGCCAATATTCAATAAATCTCCACCTTGGCTAAAAGACTACCATAATTATTCTCCTACTACTCTTCTTTATGCTCACTAGAGATTCTGAACATTAATCAAGTCTAGACAATGTCTGCACTTGGTAGTTGGAATTGGCTTTGTCATTATATCCGTCGAATTATCTACAGTGAGTATTTTCTCCACTCTAACAACTCCTCTCTGCATCATGTCTATGATAAAGTGCACCCGAACATCAATATGTTTAGTTCTTTCATGAAACATTGGATTCTTTGTCAGATGTATAGCACTTTGACTATAACAATAGATTGTTGTTTTTTCGAGTTGTATACCCAACTCTTCAGTTAGACCTTTCTCCCAAATGACTTCCTTTACAACTTTTGTTACTGCGATGTACTCTGCCTCAGTTGTAGAAAAATCAACAATTGATTGTAGTGTTACTTTCCAACTAATAATATAACTACACAACATAAAGACATATCCGGTGAGTGATCTTCGCTTATCTAGATCTCCAGCATAATTCGAGTCAACATATCCAGTAATCTTGTTTCCAACATCTTTGACTTGACCATACAAAAGCCCTATATTTGTGATATCTTTCAGGTAGCGCATAATCCACTTCACAGCCTTCCAATGAACTTTACCAGGATTTGCCATATATCTGCTTACCACACTTACTACATGAGCAATATCTGGTCTAGTGCACACCATGGCATACATGAGATTGTCAACCACACTAGCATAAGGTACACTTGACATCTTCTCTTTTTCATTCTCAGTTTGTGGACACTAAAGCTATTGAAAGTTTCAAATGAGTCGCCAATGGAGTAGTGACTGGTTTAGAATTTTTCATGCCAAAGCGTTTGAACACGTTCTCAATGTACTTATTTTGTGACAGAAAGAGTGTCCCCTCTTTTCTACCCCTTTGAATCTCCATTCCCAAAATTTTCTTTCCAATTCTAAGTCCTTCATTTCTAACTCTGAGCTCAATTGAGCTTTCAAGCTTCTAATTTCTAACATGTTCTTATATGCGATCAAAATGTCATCAACATATAAAAACAAATATATGAATGACTTATTTGCAAGCTTCTTGTAGTAGACACAACTATCATGTTCACTTCTAGAATATTCATTTTCAAGCATGTAGGTGTCAAATTGTCGATACCATTGTTTGGAAGATTTTTTAGGCCATATAAAGATTTCTTAAGCAAACAAACATGATCTTTCATCTCTTGAACTTCAAATCCTTTAGGTTGTTTCATGTAGATTTGTTCCTCCAACTCACCATGCAAGAATGCTATTTTGACATCTAGTTGCTCAAGTTCTAGATCAAATTGAGCTACAATTGCAAGTAGGATGCGAATAGGGCTATGCTTTACCATAGGAGAGAAAACTTCAGTGAAATTAATGCCTTCTATTTGTGTAAAACCTTTGGCCACTAATCGCGCTTTGAATCTTGCATCTTCAACCCCAAGGATTCCTTCCTTCTTCTTAAAGACCCATTTTCATCTAACAAGCTTTTGAGCCTTCGACCGCTTCACAAGAACACAAGTATGATTCTTATGAAGAGACTCAATTTCCTCTGTCATTGTAGAAATCCATTTGGAAGCTTCTTTGTTGTTGATAACTTCTTCATATGACTGTGATTCACAATTATCGATATCATTTGCAACATTTAGAGCGTATGACACCAGATCAACATAACCATACTTTTATGGAGGTTTTATATGTCTCCTTTGCTTGTCCCTAGCCAACTGATAATGTTGTTATTGGAAGATATCAATATCAGTACATGCATCATGGACTTCTTCTTCTTGATCAAATGTTTTTTCTTTTGTTGGCTCAACCTCAAACTCCACATTCTCCAAGATATTAGGATCTTCATTTTCACTTGATGACTCTGTATGAGGCTTTAGCATTTCAGCTTTATTAAAAGTAACATCTCTACTAATAATGTACTTTCTTTTCTCTAGCCACCATAACTTATATCGTTTCACTTTCCATCAGGATATCCAAGAAAAATGCACTTCAATGCTCGTGCATCAAGTTTTCCTTCTTTGTTACGAGCATATGCAGGACAACCAAATATGCTCAAATTTTCATAATTTGCCAGAATACCCGACCACATCTCTTCTGGAGTTTTAAAACTAATGGACATTGATGGACATCTGTTGAACAAGTAACAAGCTGTACTGACAACTTCCACCCAAAATTCTTGTGGCAATCCAGCATTTGACAACATACATCTTGTCCTTTCAAGTAAGGTTATGTTCATTCGTTCTTCAAGTCCGTTTTGTTGTGGAGTATGCCTCACGGTATAATGTCTCACAATACCGTGATCATTACAAAAATTTCCAAATTCTCTGCTGTAGAATTCTAGACCATTGTTAGTTCTTAGTCTCTTGATCTTTCTCCCAGTTTGCTTTTCGATCAAGGTTTTCCACTGTTTGAACTTGACAAATGCTTCAATTTTGTGTTTCAAAATGAAGATCCACACCTTCCTTGAATATTCATCAATGAATGTTAACATGTATCTGCTACCACCATGATAAGGTACTTGGGAAGGACCCCACAAGTCAGAATGTACATAATCCAACGTGCCTCTTGTTCGATGAAATGCAACATTGAATTTTGTTCGATATAGTGTTCACAAAAGTATACCTTCCCGACTTGTTGACCGCATAGTAATCCTTGTTTGACCAACTCGGCTAGACCTCTTTCACTGACATGAACCATTCTTAGATGTTATAGTTTGGTGACATCAGAATCAGATATTGAGGAGACAGTAACAACACTCGTGATTATGTTTCCTTGTAACATATAAAGACTATTCTCTTTCTTTCTTTTCAATACAACCATAGCGCCTTTAGATATTCTTATAGCTCCACCTTCACCTTTGTAGCTATAACCTTTTGAATCTAGTGTTCCCAAGGAAATCAGATTTTTCTTCAATTCTGGAACATGCCTTACATCTGTCAACGTCCTTACGATTC
>NC_032014.1:23864601-23865790 GCF_001865875.1 Lupinus angustifolius
CAATTTAGTTGTTTGATAAGCCAAGTGATGCTCGCAACAAGAACTTGGTTCTTGATAAGAAATTTTAATCTTGGTTCAGCCAAGAAGGTTTGGAGAATACTCTCACAAGGATATAATCCTCTTTGATTCACAAAGGAATACAATTTAGTTTGACTCAAAGTTGTTTATTTCTCAACATAGAACATTACATATATAGTGGTTTGGCTTGCTTTGCCTCCACGAAATTACCATGAAAATAAAGCCTAATAACTTGCCTAATTAAGACTCCTAATGTACTACTTTATGGCAATCCAACATAGGATGCTTATTGACTAAGAACCTACACACTAACAAGGCCTTATACATGTGTCTCACGGCCATGGCTATGGATTATATTCCTCACATGTTTAATTAGCCTACATTATTACATTTAAAGACAAATAATGAGTAACATAAGGTGCCATTTCTTGTTCTTCTTTGTGCTCCACATGTTGAATGAGTTTTGATGAGCCTTGGATTCCCTTCTTCTATTATTGCACGAGTGCATGATGGTAGGGAAGTCTTGGACACATTGGATTCCTTTCTTGCATTGATCCCATATTGATTCCACGGCTAAGCATTGAATCATGTGAGTTAACCATGAAATAATTCCTCCATTAAGGCTCTTATGGCTAACATAAATGTTGGCTTTATCATAGGATTCCATTTTGAGTAATTCTTCATATTGTCCACGGTTTCTTAGGTCATTGAAGGCTAGAAACCTTGGATTCTATTTACCATTGACGTTCACGACCTTGAGAGTAATTCCTTTGAGCACATGGTTGTAAACATGTCATAATGCCCTCATAAAGTCTCAACGACCATATTTGAATGTTGATCAATATGGATTCCTATCTTCGATTGGTCTTCATGGTTAGCATAAATGTAAACATAGCATTCTTGATTCATCATGGTCAAGAAGTGTGTCAAATGAGCACACGACTAGCTCATGGTCTTGACTTGCATTGGATTCCCAAACATAGAGACTTTCCCAAGTGTCCTTGAGCTGCACGGCTGGACAAGGCTCCCAACGGCTAGTCCACACACAAACAACCACATTTCCTCCATCATTTAATTATGATGGTTACATTTTAATGGCATTTTATTTACCCATGAATTACAAGGTAATTTATTGAAAATAAATAATTAAAGTATGCTGAAGATAATCAAA
>NC_032014.1:23865890-23908554 GCF_001865875.1 Lupinus angustifolius
CTTGCCAGATTATGCGCCCAGCGCCTGGCTCAGTGCTTGGCCACGCCCAGCTGGCCTGTGTGCCATGCCCACGCCCAGCCTGGTGCGTCCTGTCTCGGTCAGGCCTGGTCCTGCGCCCAGCGCCCTGATCAAGTCTGGTCCCTGTGCCTCGGTCAGGCCTGGTCCTGCATCCAGTGCCCTGATCAAGTCTAGTCCCTGTGCCTCGGTCAGGCCTGGTCCTGCGCCTAGTGCTCTGGTGCACACGCTCAACGCCCTGGTGCTCCTGTCCAACATCCTGGTGCATCTGTCCAACATCCTGGTGCATCTGTCCTGACCATCTGGCCCTGCTCCTGGTCAGCTTAGTCATAAACTTGGTCTGGTCTGGTGCCTGCTTGGCTTGGACAGCTTCTTGACCAGAGTCATATTTTTGGTTTCGGGTCATCTTAAGGCATTTCAAGGACTTACCCAATGAAAGTTGGGTCACCCCATCTTGGCTTACATCAGTATCAGATCTCTTCTATAAGAGCTTTGCTACATTCAGAATGTCTTCCATTCTTCCTTCCAATTGAATCATGGACCCTTCACAAGATTCATCATCTTCCTACATTGTCCATCCATTAGAGAATCTAGCAAATGATTTGGTGTCTCCTCTACAAAGTGGAGGCAATTAGCATCAATAGTCAAGATCAATGAGAAGGAGTCTCATTTCAAAATAGAAGTTATGCTTTGTGGATGGGAGCATACAAGCACCACCCAAAGCAGATCCAATTTATAAAACATGGGAGATGGCCAACAACATTGTGATTTCTTGGATAACAAGGTCCGTTAATCCTTCCATTTAACAAAGCATTCTTTGGATAGATTGAGCCTATGAGATTTTGGATGAATTTAATGAGAGGTTCTCCCAAGATAATATTTTTAGAATTGTTGTCTTACAAGAGTCTATAGCCAACTTTAGGCAAGGAGACCTTAGCATTACCAACTACTTCATAGAATTAAAAATCCTTTGGGATGAACTTGACATCTTTAGACCCTTACCTAAATGCGATTGCGAGAATCAAGATTCTTGCATTACATTTCTGGATGTAAAGAGGTATAGAATAGAAGACAAAGTCATAAGGTTCCTTAAGGGCTAAAATGAGGCAAATGAATGGGTTAGATTACAGATTAAGTTGATTGAACCCCTGCCAAATATGAGCGGTATTTTCTCAAGTTATATAACAAGAAAGACAACTTAATGGACCAGATTTAGAATCAAAAGACATGACTGCCACTGGAAATTGGAGAAGATACGGCTATAGTGGTAGGTGAAATTCAAATAGAACTGCCTCTACCAACCCTCGCAGAGGAGGTACCAATAAATATGGTAGAAATTCATGGAATAAACATAACACATGAAAATTCTGCATTCATTGTAAGAGGGATGGTCACACTGTAGAAACTTGCTACAAATTAGATGGATTTCCAACTAACTTTCAACAACCAGAGGAGAACAAGTCAATTGCAATATGGTTGCAAGCCTTGTTAAACACAAGAAGCATGGAGGTCCTTCATCACAAGACCATGAGGTTCAACACGATGACACCATACCTGGTTTAAGCAAACAATAATATTGAGGTTTAGTAAGCATACTTCAATGGTCCATCCAGGTGACAGCTAGATGTAATGACCAATATAACAACAACAATATTCTATCTGCCACCACAATAAGCCATGAAGAGGAAATTGCAAGTATCTTTAAACTGAAGCTTTAATCTATATCTTGGATATTGGATAGTGGGACAATAGATCTTATAACAACAAATTTGTCTGATTTTTCAAAGAATAAGCATATAAAGCCTATAAGAATAAGACTTCCTAATGGAATTAAAGTTATCTCCACATTTCTGGAAGTGTTGTTGTCACACCTAGCCTTATTATTCATAATGTATTGTATTTGCCTAGTTTTAAGTACAATCTATGTTTTATACCCAAACTAACTACTAATTCCTCATGTATTCTATTTTTTTATGCTTCTTCCTCTTATGTACAGGAGAAGAATTCAATGAGAAGGATTGGTACAGCTAAGAAAACAAAAGGCTTGTATGTCGTGAAGACTTCCAAGCATTATCATACATTGAATGTATTTGTTGCCAATATTCCCAATATTCTTGAATCTAATCTCTAGCACTAGATATTAGGACATCCATCCCTTATATATATGGACAAACTAAAGACTGATTTTCCTTCTATTTCTTTTAATAAAGATGATATTTGTGATATTTGTCATCAATCTAAGCAAAGGAAACTAGCATTCCCTTTAAGCCATAGTCATTCTTTAAATTACTTTCATCTAATACAAGTTGACATTTTAGGACCTTTCTCTTTAACATATATACATGGGGATAAATATTTCCTAACTATTGTTAAAGATCATGCTAGATTTACTTGGACAATTTTAGTGAAAACTAAAGGAGAAGCCTCCAAGATTTTACAGAACATTATTCCAATAGTGGAAACTCAATTCTCCACCAGAATCAAGATTCTCAAGAGTGATAATGGACCTGAGTTCATTATGAATTCCTTATATTCCGTAAAGGGGATAGTGCATCAAACTACCCATACCTAAAACCTTCAACAAAATGGACTAGTTGAAAGAAAGCATCAACATCTTCTTAATTTAGTAAGATCTTTATTATTCCAAGGTAAACTTCCAAAGAAATATTGGCCTTATTCCATAAAACATTTTTCTCATATAATAAACATTCTTCCTACAAACAAGATGTCCCCTTTTGAAGTGTTATATAGGAAACAACCAAATTTGCACCTTTTAAAGGTCTTTTGTTTCTTATGCTAAACTTGCACACAAATACACTATATGACCAAACTTGATTCTAGAGCCAATAAGTGTGTTTTCCTTGATTTAAAAGGTGTGAAAGATTTTATAACTCTTAACTTAGAGAGTAAGGCCTCAAAGGTAAGTAGAAATATAATTTTTTATGAAACTATCTTCCCATACAGAAATATTCAAACCTCCATTATTGAGGGAACTTCATCCAATATTGATCCTAGCAGTGATAACACATGAGAATGTGCTCCCTATATACATACCTGAAGGGATATCATGGAGGAACCACATGTTGATCCTAATAATAACTTCCTACAATACCTAATTCTACTCAAAATCAGGAATCTCGTATTAACCCTAAGACATTAGAAACAATACCAACCATAAAGAGTAATAGAGTTACTAGAATGCCAACTTATCTATATGATTACCATTGTACTCTTTTGAGCAATAGTGGTATACCCAAGTGCAATTCTCAATATTCTTTGTCTTCGTACTTCAATTATGACAAGCTAACTAAAACTTACAATTCAAGGATCATGTCTCTAGCTACCCAAATTGAGCCTAAGACATACTCCCTAGTTGTTAAACATAGTTATTGGCAGGCTGCCATTGATAAAGAATTATTAGCCTTGCAGCAAAATAACACCTACATCTTAACTGAAATACCCCATGATAAGAAGGCTATTGGTTCCAAATGTGTATTCAAAATAAAGTACAAGGTGGATGGTAGCATTGAGAGGTATAAGGCAAGATTGGTTGCCAAAGGATATATGCAAAGAGAGGGTGTGAACTATATGGAGACTTTCTCTCCATTTTCAAAAATAACCACTATAATACTTCTCTTATCCTTAGCTTCTATACACATTTGTTATCCAAAACAACTTGATGTTAAAAATTCTTTCTCACATGGGGATTTAATAGAAGAAGTTTACATGGTTGTGCCACTACATGTCAAGATTGAGAAACCTCACCAAGTCTGCAAGCTTGAGAAGTCCATGTATGGACTAGAAGAAGCAAGGAGACAATGGTTTGCCAAACTTTCTATATTCCTTTCAAATCATGGATACGATAAGACTAGAGGTGACCACTCTCTCTTTATTAAGTAGACCTCCAAAGAATCCATTGCTATTATACTTATTTATGTTCATAACATAATACTAACAGGAAATAACATAGTTGAAATAAATCACCTTAAGCATTTAGCAGAACTTTCAAAACCAATGATCTAGGAGATCTGAAATATTTTCTTGGCTTTGAGATAGCTAGAAATAGTTATATGATAACCATGAATTAAAGGAAATATACTTTAGAAATTGTGTCTGATGTAGGAATTATTGGTTGTAAGCCATCTTCTACACCCATGTTAGATGGTACTTATCTATATCATGACACTAGTGAGCCTTATTCTGATCCTTTATGCTTATAGGAGGTTAATATGAAGGTTAATTTACTTGATTAATACTAGACCTAGCATCAGTTTCCATGTGCAATAGTTAGCTCAGTCTATGGCTTCACCAACGATTACTCATCATATTTCACCTCTAAAGGTGTTGAGATACCTAAAGGGGTCCCTGCTTTAGGTGTATTCTTTCCTAATGACTCTTGCATACAAATTAAGGAATATAATGATAGTGTTTGAGCTTCTTTCATAGATAATAGAAGATTCATAAGTAGATATTGCACATACTTAGGAAAATCCTTGATTTCATGGATATCTAAGCACAAAAGACTATTTCCTAAAGTTAATATGAGGTTGAGTATAGGGATATGGCTATTACAGTTTGGGAGATCACATAGATTATATATTTTCTTGAAGATTTACATAAAAAAAATTTGTGTCCTGCTTTGTTATATTGTGATAATCAATCTACTATATTTTGCTTCTAACCGTATTTTTGATGAGAGAACAAAGTATATAAAATTGGACTATCATATTGTTAAAGAGAAGTGTAGTGCAGGTATTAAAAAGTTGCTTCTAGTCCCTTCACATTTGCAGTTGGCAGATGCTTTAACAAAGCCTTAAGGAATCAAAGATTATGTCTCCATCCATTCCGAACCGAGTCTCTTGAATATTTATGTCCCAATTTGTGCGGGTGTGAAAACAAGTCCAGAATAATCATTCATCAGAGTCCAATGAAGATAACTTGTTGGCCAAGCAAATGGAGGTTGATGTGACAAGTTCATCCCTCACCGAGCCAAAGTCACTTATGGTGCGCCAAATGTCCCAGGCCAAGCATGCGCCAAATGTCTCAGGCTAAGCATGTGCCAAAAGGAGTTCATATTTTAGTAGAAACAGAGGTATTTGTTCATCATCTTTTTCTTTAGATTTCTGATTTTCTGGATTCTTTCATCCAGCGTCATTTCTGTTTTTCTTTGTGAGAAAAGGAGTTCATATTTTAGTATAAATTCTATCTATCCTGGTGCTCACATAGCTATTTTAGAATATTACATAAATGTTAATTATGATTCTTATTTCATATGGAAAGATTATGTTTGAAATTTGTATAAGGTTGCACATTTAGAATTTTTTGTTCCCTCGTGCGTTTAATTGGTCTATAGTAAAAAAAATGCGGAATTTTGTCAAATCCAACATCACTTGGATCCGAACCTGAGACAATGTGTTGGAAATAAAGGAAGTAAACATAGCAACAGACTGCTGTTGGAAAATTCTACTTTAGTCTCCAAACATTTTTATGCACCAGAAATAAATAAAATATATTTTAAATTAAGTGTTCACTCAAAACTCAAATAAATAAATATATTTTTGGATCACAAAATTGTTTTAAAATAAATTCAAGTAAAAAGTTGCTAAAATTACTTCTCTTGTATACATTGCTAATAATAACAAAAGTTGCATGTTAGTGTGTATATATTCAAGTACTAATCGTTCTAAAGAAAGATTAGTATTTAGTTAGATTATATATGCAAATGTGATAATAAATATGTGGTAATAATAAGGTTGAACATGTGAATAATAAACTAGTTCAAAAAAGATTTATTATTTAACATCCATAAATATTAATGTTTAACTATTACAATAAGAGTATCACTAGAAAATGATATGTCATTTGGTCTAGTTAAAAATCAACATGTATAGATCATTTTTATTTGATATTCATGTTGCACATTTCATGATTAATTTATGTCATTTTGTTGTGTTAATATTAGTGATCATTGATAGTCTTAGTTGTGATTGATATAGTAAAAACAACTTTGTTCTATATATTAATATAACTAATAAACAAGATAGAGATATGTTTACTCATTTATAATGATAATGGTGGATTTTCTAAAATAGTAAAATCTAACACATTTGTAAGATTACATATTGGACCATTGAGAGATTATATTGTTAGAAATTTTGGATCAGTAGTGTTTAAATTTGTTAGAATTATTATTTTAATTAGCAAGTTAAAGAGATTTAATTCAAATTCCAAAGTTTAAATGTGTATAAACCAAATGTATTATTTCTAATTTATGATGAGCAAAATTAGAAATAAGAAAACTATATATAGTCATTACTATTTATGAAAGAGATTGCATTTAAAGCAACGTTACTCTTCATAAAAGTACATGAACTTGTTATAAATAAAGGGTTATGATTGCAAAGTATAATCATACATACAAATCAATTCTTTTCATTTCATCAGTGGAGGAATTAAAGTTAAGAATAATCTACTATGGGAGGATCACTATTTCATTATGAACTTCATTTTCTTCGAGAAGAGTTCATGGAATCTCCTCGTACGGTTTCTCTTTACATTCCTTGTGAATGATTTGACATGAATCATGTTTAGCATATGATCATAATATTCCTCATTAAAATGGCCATGTCAACTTTCAATATGAATAAAAAGAAGTCACATCATTAAAATGGCCATGTCAACTTTCAATATAACTTAACTCCATGATCTTGGTTTAGCTTCAGGTTCTGGATTAGTTTTCTTCCCGAAGCTTATCAAAGGCTTCAATGACAGTGATAGATCTTTGCCTTTTTCCTCTTGCCCCAGCATTCCCATTGAAGCATGTCTCAAGCACACGGTCTTCCTATTTTCCAATCCCAAAAACTTTTAAGCTTTACTACTATTTAAATCTATTGTCTGTTATATGAGAGTTGAAATGAACTTATATTTAGTTTAGACTTTGATGATCAAAGATCATCCATCTCAAAAACCATCTTTCTTATTATTTCTATCCGTTCAAATTATATCATGTAATATAATATGTTTTAATGAATTTTCTATTTAATTAAATGTCTCATTTTAATTGGTGCAGCACACACAAACAGGGAAAGTATATCTTTATTCCATTGTAATATTTTACCATCAAATAAAAAATGCACATCTCTAAAACATGCTGCGATCATAAAAATCAAATTATTCTAATGTCTGATAAATTCTATTGTAATATTTTACCATCAAATAAAAAATGCACATCTCTAAAACATGCTGCAATCATAAAAATCAAATTATTCTAATGTCTGATAAACTAATTGGAGTTTCACCAATTAGTAATCTATTTTTACAAAGTCCATTTCAGAATTTGGATCTATTCAAATATTTATGTTGCCTCTTAGAATATAACTGCGACAAATTGTAATAAGAAAATAATAAACATATAAAAATATTGAGGGCAACCAAGTAGACAACGTGACGATTGGCGTAATCCAAGAGAGAATTGGAATTACGCTTTGATTTGTGATGAAGACGAAGGTTAGGTTGTGTGCTTGAAGCTATGGATGTGGTCGAACAAGGAAAATGTTCCCCAACATAAGTTTTTAGTTATTTTTAAAAAGTAAACTTAAAGTTGTAGCTCAAAAACTATGTTTGGCAACCTACTTATAAACTAGTTTATTTTTATGGAAAAGGCTAAAAATTGCAACTCCTCCTTCATGAGCTGTTTCCTAAAAGTTGGCTTATTTTTTCTTTTGAAATACCGTCATTTATCATTTTATGCTTGATTCAAAATTCCATAATAAAAATGAGTGACATTTTATATGTCATATTGTTTTAAAATATTAATATAGGTTTTTATATCATCTTTTATTTTAATTTTTTAGTATTTGTGATGGAGTAATAAAAGTTACAAAAAGAATTATATATATATATATATATATATATATAACAATAAATATTAAAGAAATGTGTATTTCAAAAGTAAGTAAAAGCAACTAAAATAACTAGACATAAACAAATAATTTGATATATTTTTATATAATTTATTACATAAAAATAATCTTTTTATTTTACCCAAATAAAATAGAATAGTTTAATTGCATTTTTAACTAAAACATATATAAACAAAGTATAATATTGAAATATTATAATCTTAGGATATATAAACTAAAACTTACATAAATCATATCAAATATACATATTCACCAACAAGACGTTGTTTTAGTGGTGTAAGGTTAATAATTCGATTCCTTTAAATGACACTTGTTTGGAGGAGCAGTCAGAAATCCAAAAGGAATTAGTTTCTTACTAAAAAATGTGAAAAAATACTCTTGATAGTACCAAATAAAATATACATGTTCACCTTTTTAATGATGTTGCTTCTTTTTATTGGTGGGTACATGGTAATCTATAGGAAATTGTGATAGAGGATTTCCACTCTTCTGAAATGAGACCAAAGAAATGGTTTTGGGTTTTTTTTCTATGAATATTTAGAGATTTAAAAGAAAATACAGGGATAACTTTTTGGGTTTACAAGTGGTAAATAATCACTTGTACGCAATCATCACTTGTAAACTGAAACCGTAATTCAATGTAAAAGACTTGTAAATAAACAAGTACACACAAATATTTGAAAGATATCTACAATTGCTGAAATGTAATTTTTACAGAAAAAACACGATAATGGAAAATACTGGAGTACAGTTGTTCATTTCTCTATTTTTGACCAAACAAGGTTAAACTAAATGCATAAGTAAAGTTTGTGATCGCTCAAGAAATCAATACATAATGATAATCTAAATTGACACAACTAATTATAAAAGTTCAGCCAAATTATTCTTCTCAGTATTTCCTCAGACTGACCTAGATCACATGACCTGCATATAATAATTCAATACACTTTAAAGACTGACACAAAGATTGAATGGAAAGATGATTTTATGGCCAAAAAAAAATAGAGGAAAAGATGTACACCGATAATGTAATATAATCTTTACCGTGTTCAGATATTAAACTACAAAAAAAATAAGTGATATGATCACAGAAATAACTTGACATGTAAATAACTTTACAAATGCAAATTTGATGTAAAATTATTATTTAACTTACCAATCACCTACACCAACACTCAAACTCGCGGCAAATGCTGCTAGCAAACCCTCTAATTTTGCAAGGGTCGAAACATTGTATATCAACGTAACAATACACATGAATGTTAACACTATCTGTGATATAATACAAAAAATATGTTATTAAAAATTGAATGGAGCATATATATATAAATGCTAACGAAATTAAAGGTGTGGAACGTGCCTTGTGCGATGACAACTGAAAGAAAAAAGATGAGAAAGAAGGTCACATAAACACATGCTAGATTTTCCACCATAGTTGACATCTACTTGTAAACAATCAGGAGTTGTTTGTTCTTTATAATGCAAAGAACTGATAATTACATGTGTCAAGTGGGAAATATTTTTATAGTATTTTATATAGTAAAATCAAATTATTAATTTCATATCTTTCATAATGTTTTGATGGATTACAAAAAAAATTAAATTTAGAAGACATTATAAAATAAAGAAATTAATCTTTCAAAAACATAATATGTTTATTATCATGTTTCATTGCCTTTTAGTAGCATACAAGCTAAGCTATACAATAGAAGTTTTCTTAATGTAAATTTAGTTATTATTTAATAGAATACTCTCTTCTAGAATTATGAATATTCTTGGGGGTGTAATATCTATACTCTATGATGTGTATGCTTTATTAAGTTAAATATGCTCATCCTAACAATATATTGTGTCCATAGAAAACTGTGTCTTGTAACATTTTGCCCAATGACAAGTACGAATAAAATCAAGTGACTTGTATCTAAGATAGAATATGTCCAAATGACAACTAAGTCTAATGATATTTGTATCTAATGACTTTAACTTTATCAATTTCAATCTTTATATGTTTCCTACTCATTCATAATTTGAACTTAAATATTCATTATCCACATTTATTGTGATTACTTAATGATTTAATAATTAGATATTTTGTTTCTTGATAAAAGAAATTTATTATTCTTCCAAATATGATATGTTGTCTTCTCTAATCAACTTGGAGACCAAAAAAATGAATTTGTGCATATAAAGGAATAGTGAGAAAATATGAGCATAAACACTATATAACAACCTTAGGGAGTGAATTAAGTTTGCAACAATATTATCCTTTTTAAACCATAATTTTCAACGGAAGAAAATTTTTGTAGAACTATAGTTGCAGAAAATTAAAAGAGATACGGATAGAGAGATTCACATCAGGATGTGTACTAGGTCACCTTTCTCAACTGAAGGCTACGTTCATTCCCCTTTTTTTGTTCAAGGGATTTTTCACTTTTTTCTAGAGCACTCCTTTCACCCAAGAAGACACACCACTATCTTTTTACAATGTAGAAAAAAGACTTTCAATTAAGGTTTGGTGATTCTTCGATTTGAAGAAGACTTTCCCTAATCACTAAGGATTACTACACCCAACTTATTGAAGTCGGAATCCTTTTTAAGAACACTTTAAAGTTAATTAGGAGTGTAAAAATGCGATTTGATTTTTGGTATGTGTTTGCATACAATATATAATGTATGTGTTCTTATTTCAGTCAACTTTTGATGTTGGTGAGGAGCATAAGTTTATATCCTTAAATTAGCTGGTAAGGCTCTCCGACAATTCCGAACTGATGCTGGAAAATTACACAGAGATGCTGATGGCAATATCAACCTAAAACCTCCAACTAAATATGCAAATATCGTTGATGAATAGGATTGAAAGACTTTTGTCACCCTACACACACAAGACGAGTCTTTCATGGTAAAATCATATTCTTTGTATTGACTTTTGTATATATGCTTTTGTATATGATTGTTGATATTAATGTTGTTTATTATTTCAGAATTTAAGTAATGAAAACTGCAAGAGGGCATCCAAACCTTTATATCCATACCGAGTTTCTCGAGCGGGGTATAGAGGAATCAAGGAAAAATTGTAAGTATTGTTAATTTGTAAGTACATTATTGGTTATGTTTTGTGTACATATATATATCTAATTACATTATTATTGGTTATGTTTTGTTAGTTGGAGAACCAAGCGATACACCTATGACTCCACATGGAGTAGAACTCGATGTTCTATGGTTGGATGTCGGTAAGAACAAGGATGGTGTAAGTGCTCATTTTTTAATTATACTTTATTTTCATACTTTATTTATCAAAATGTGATTAATTAACATTATGTTTTTTCTTTATTTGTCAGGTTGCCCTAAAAGAAAAGGAGGCAAACTTGGATAGTCGCATAATAGTTGACAAGGCACAACGACTGCCTATCTACCCTGGCCGTATCCAAGGTGCAGGATTTGGGGTTAGCCAACGAACATTTGTACCCCATCCAAAGCTGCAACCAAAGCCCAAATGAGTTAGGTTCAAAATCAACTAGATGGCCTCATGCAACGGTTCAACGAATTTGAGCAATCAATGTAGGTGAAGGAAGCTGAGTAGCAATGACTAGCTAGTGTTGTTGGCATTGTTCCTTCAACCGTCAATGAGAGTTGCACACCTGCACCTTACAACATTCCCATTATGCTTCCCATTCCTAAGGTAATTTAGTTAACTTATTTTAATTTAGTCATTAACTAATTATATGTTTTAACTTATGTATAAGGAATCAGTTCTTGTAAACTTTTCCTGATTACCCCAACTAGCCGAGTAGTGGGTGTTGGGAAAGTGCACAAGTCGACCGATGCTATGCTACATAATGCACGTATCCCACACCATCATATGAAGGTCTCGATTGACATTGCAGTTGATGATGATGTGTTGCTTCCAATTCTTCTCGATGAGGATATCTTCACAGTTGGAGGGGCTATGGACACTTTTGTGGCTTGGCCAGTAGACCTTATTCAAGTAATTCCTTCTAAGGTATGACTTTTTACCTTATGCTCACTCATATTATATATATATTGATCTATAATTGATATGTTTTTTATTGAATATTTCAGGAAAATGTATATTCCACCACAGTAGTACCCAAAAGACTAAGCCATCTTCGGGGGATGTGAGCTCAAATCCATCAACTGAGGATGTGAGCTCCAGGAAGACTACCAACTACTGTACTCAGCTGTTGGAGCATATACAGAAGTTGGAAATGGTATAATAATTATATCAATTCCTAAGGAAGTCTTCGGGGATAATATTGATGAATACGTTGACATCAATGAAGTCCAGGATGTATATAAACATGATTGTATAGGTGCAACTGTTGTATGTATATATGATGTAAATTATGTTTTCTTAACTTATCACTTTTGCATGGTGGTGTGTTATGATTAACTAACATTTGTGTTATATATTAGGTACTTGTATGAAAATTTTATTTCAGTAAATAAGAAAAAGGTGATGTTCATATCCCCACACCTTATTACTTTGGTGTCAAGTGACAAAAATAAGATTGTGGAACAGAGAGAACGAATTACAAATAATCTCATCCTTCATAAATTAATGTTCACTATATAAAAAATGCTCACCTGGTAAACATTACTGTGTAATTAATGTTCAATATATAAATTCAGTTGAAATTCAGTTGTGTTCATGTAGTTGTCATTTGGTGTTTCTGTGTGCATTCCTTTTGTTGTTATGTTATGTTCTGTTTCTGTATGCATTCAGATTATTTTCTATTGTGCGTAACTGTGTAGAATTAGGAATAATGGTCTCTGACAATGTTTTTTTATGAATGTGTTGTTGTTATACCTATACAACAATGCTTTTTTTAACAATGCGTTGTTGATTACGTTGAATTCAATAGCGCATTCACAAAAAAACGTTGTTGAATAATTATCTCTTATTTATTCTCTTTTAGCTATACAATAGCGCATACGGTAAGAAGCATTGTCGTTATGATCAACAAAACTATTTCCTCTGCACTTAATCGCTAAGCACAATGCTTAATCGATTAATTGTTTGATTGTTATTTATTGTCATTATTAATTGTTCTATATATTTAATGAATTGTCATTAATCGAATGTCATAATGTAATTACTAATATGAATTTCATTAAAAAAATGAATTAGTAACAAAATTATTATATCTTCCATAGCGTTTCCTTAAGATTGCGCTGTGGAACATTTACTTTCTTTATATTTGAATGGGAAGTTCTTCCACAATGTTTCCTTAACGTTGCACTGTTGATTAGGTATCATTGATAGCGCCATCTTCACTCTGCGTTGTTGATTATGTATCATTGACAGCACCATCTTCATTATGCGCTGTTGAAGATACTATCAAACCCTAAAAAATTAAAATGTTTCCGCATTCTCACACATTCATCAGCAATCCCAACACTCATTTACTCAGCAACGAAACATATTTACTCACAAAATCCACATTGAAAATCATTCATCCTCATCATTAGTCACTCATTCAACACCGAAAATCATTCACTCATTCAACATAAAAATCATTCAACACCGATTTCGAAAATCCTTCACTTGTTTAACCTTAAAATCATCTTTCATGCATTCAACACCGAATTGAAAGTGAGTTTTTCTTATAGTTATTTGTCTTTTTAATTACATTATATTTAGCTTGCATTGAGTGATTTAACTCATTTAGCTTGTATCGAGTTGGGGTTTCCGAGTTCCGACTCATTTAGCGTACATTATGAGTTAGGGTTCCCCCATTTTAATTACATAATAATGCATTTGCTCTGCTTCTCTGCTTGATGAGCTTAACTCCAAGCTTTAGGGATTTATGCTCATTATATTTTTTTTTTAATAAAAAATAGATCAAAAATAGATGAGTGTCAATCGATTATGAAAGTGTAACATAATTGTAATGTCCTTGCTTAAGATAATTGTAATGTCAATCATTTGTTAGGTTTGCAATGGAGAATGTTGAAAGTGTAACATAATTGTATGTCCTTGCTTAAGATTATGTTACTCAAACCAAATTACTCCAAATGAGTTAAAAGTTCATTTAGTGTGTCACAATATTAACCAAAGTTACACATGTTGGACAAGACATGGTGAGAAGAGAGACGTTATGGATCGTGATGATGAGATGCATATGAAAGTCAACTACATAAATGCATATGAAGACGATCGTTTCGAGGAAATGGCAAACATTGTCAAAGAGGATCTTTAGGATTGTCCTGAGATGTTTCAGTGGTTGTTAAGTGATGCTGAGAAACCATTATATGATGGTTGTACTAAGTTCACAAGATTGGTAGCGTTGTCGAGGTTGTATAAGTTGAAATCTGTTAATGGATGGTCTGATAAGAGTTTCACTGACTTGCTTGCACTTCTGAAGGATATGTTGTCGGAAGATAATGTGTTCCCTTCTCGAACCTATGATTCAAAACAAATGTTATGCTCCATAAGCATGGACTACACTAGGATACATGCTTGTGAAAATGATTGCATCTTATTTGTTAATGAGTATGCTTCATTAAAGTTTTGTCCTAAATGTAATGCATCACGATATAAGAAGGAAGACTCAATTTCCCAAAAGGTTGTATGATATTTTCCCATCAAAGCAAGATTCAAGCGTATGTTTAGCACCGCCAAAGATGCAAAGAAGTTGACATGTTATGATGAAGAAAGGATTAAAGATGGCAAGTTTCGGCATCCTGCAGATTCTCCTCAATGGAGAAAATTTGATCATGACTATCCTAGTTTTGGTCAAGAATCAAGAAATCTATGCCTTACATTGTCAATGAATGGAATTAACCCACATAGTGTTCAAGGTTGCTCCCACAATACATGGCCAGTGATGTTGGTCATATACAACCTACCTCTTTCTTTATGCATGAAGCGCAAATATGTGATGTTATCTATGTTAATTTCTGGACCTAAACAACCAGGAAATCACATAAACATATATTTGGCTCCATTAATTGAAGACCTGAAGCAAATGTGGGAGGCATGCATAAATGTATATGATGCATATAAGGAAGAAAGCTTCAACTTGAGGGCTTTGTTGTTCGGTACAATAAGTGATTTCCCTGCATATGGTAATCTGTCTGGATATAGTACAAAAGGATATTTTGCATGTCCTATATGTAAAGACAATACTCATTCAATGAGGTTGGAACACTATAAGAAGAATTTCTTCCTTGGCCATCATAAATTTTTGCCTTCAGATCATCACTATCGACGATGGAGAAAAGCCTTTGATGGAAACAATGAAGAAGGTCGTGCTCCTTTGTCGTTGACAGGTGACCAATTATTTCAAAAGCTAAAGGGTTTGAATAATAACTGTGGTAAAAATTTTGCAAAAGAAATTGTTACAAGTGTGTGAAAGGAAAAGTCAATCTTCTTTGAATTGCCATATTGGAATTCATTATATGTAAGACATTTCATCGATGTTATGCATATTGAAAAAAATGTGTTTGAAAGTCTCCTTGGTACCTTACTCAATGTCCCTGGTAAGACCAAAGATGGCTTGAATGCAAAGTTGGACTTGGTTAGTATGGGAATAAGAAAGTAATTGATGCCGATAATGAAGGGAAAATGTACATTTCTACCTCCAGCAGCTTATACTTTATTGAGGAAGGAGAAATTGGAATTTTTTAAATTTATTCATGGTGTTAAAGTTCCAATGGGGTACTCTTCCATCATTCAGAACCTCGTATCAATAAAAGACCTCAAGTTAAAAGGTCTTAATTCTCATGACTGTCATGTACTTATGGAGCATTTCTTACCTATTGGAATACGGCCAATTCTACCTAAAAAGGTTCGAGGAACCATAATTTGGTTATGCTTCTTCTTCAAGGCAATTTGTAGCAAAGTGATTGACCCTAGAAAATTACATGCATTGCAAAGACAAATTATTTTGACTGTATGAGCTGGAAATGTATTTCCCACATTTTTTTGACATAATGGTTCATATAAGCATTCATCTTGTTCGAGAGACACAACTATGTAGCCCTTCCTATATGATATGGATGTACCCCTTTGAGCTTTATATGAAGACATTAAAAGGGTATGTGAAGAACCGATCAAGACCAGAGGGTTGTGTTGTCGAGCGATATATTGTTGAAGAAGCTCTTGATTTTTGTATCGGATACCTTACCGATGGTGATTTCCTGGACATTCCAAAGCCTCGATATGCAAAAAAAAAAAACATTTGGTGAAGGTATTACCGGGAATGAAAAATTGACTATAACAAGAACCAAATTGGAGCAAGCTCACGTATATGTTTTACATAATGCCGACGAGGTTGAGCCATATGTTAAAACACACGAGGAGATGCTAAGGAAGTCTGACCCAAGTAAGAATGAAAATTGGATTTCCAAAGAGCATAATCAGTGTTTCATAAAGTGGCTAAAAAAGCACATTGATGAGGAGTTGAATATAAATGCAAATTCGGTTTCCGAAAGATTGAAATGGTTAGTCAATGGTCCAAGTATTCATGCCTTATCCTACATTGGTTATCTAATTAATGGGTTCACATTCTATACGAAAAAACAAGATGATCAAAGTAAAACGCAAAATAGTGGTGTGACTCTTGTTGCTCGAACTTTACACATATAAAGTGCAAAAGATAGAAACCCAATATATACGAACATGTCATACTTTAGAGTGATTGAACGAATATGGGAATTGGATTACACAATGTTTCATATGTCGATTTTTTATTATATGTGGGTTGATAATAATAATGACTTCCGGGTTGATGAGTTAGGGTTCATGCAGGTGGATCTTAATAGGCTAGGGATGTCGGTTTTTTATTGTATGTGGGTTGATAACAACAATGGCTTCCAAATTAATGAGTTAGGGTTCATGCAAGTGGATCTTAATAGGCCATGATATAAAGATTAGCCATTTATTCTGGCATCACAAGCTCAACAAGTATTCTATATTAGTGACTCAGCTGATATGAAATGGTCCATTGTTCTTTTAACTAACAAAATAATTATCAATAATATTGATGACCAAGAATATGAAGATATTTATGAAGATGATCCTTTTTTTGGGACATATCAGTCGTGTGAGATCGAACCAACTACAAATGATGATTTATATACTAGAGATGATCACGATGAAGGGCTTTGGGTAAATTAATATGCTCCTCCAAACAAGGATGATCCTATAAGACAAAAACAATCAAAGAAAAGGAAAAAGTAGATGCAAGTAGTCTTTGTATAATTATAGCTTAATTTTGATTGTTTGTAATTTATATAATATTATTTCTTTTTAATTTGTTTAATTTTTTTATTTGTAATTACGTACTCTGTCAAAACATAATTTGCATGATATTCATTGTTTGTATTTTGTATTGTACTGATGTTAATAAAACAAACTGCTGGCCTGTATTAATATGTTTGTGTTGTTCACATTGTATAAATGTCTATGCTGTTGAGAATGTCTATTTTGCTAATAAATGTATATGCATGTATTAATTTATACAAATCAACAACGAATTCTAGGGGAAACCCTGGCATACGCTGTTGTAAAGGATAACTACAACAACGTTTTTTATAAAAAGCAATGTTGTACATTATTAATATAACAACATTATGCATGTGATGTATTGTTGTATTTAAGTGTTGTTTGAGAAAATTTATGTATAATACAATAGCGCTCTTTTGTTATTGCACTGTTAAATATATGAACTTCAACATTGCAACAATAAGCACTGTTAATAAGACCTATAAAATGCGTTGTTTATGTAAGACCTATATGACAACGCTTTGTGGACGATGCGTTGTTATATTGATGCAGTATATGACAATACTTTTTATGTATTGTGTTGTGGTATATAATCAGTACAACAACATTTGTGAAGCGTTGTTAATTATGATCATATACAACTGCGGTCAAACAGAAAGCACATGAAATTGCTGTTATACATCTAAAATAAGCGTTGTTGAACGACAACTCTAACGTAGTGCTTGTTCAGAATGAGCAAGTGCATAAAGTTTTATTAAATGTAAGAGGTTATGATTCTGATATAAAACATAGATACATGAAGAATGATAAAGTTAGGTATAATGGATCTAACATAATTAATGTGAAAGAGGACATGGTTCAAGACACGACAAATTCAAGTAATAACGTTCTTCTAAGTATCGACACTCAACAAGCCAATACATTTAATGTTTACTCTACATAGACACTTTTGAAGATCATTAGAACATTATCTAAAGTCGTTGAAGCTTGTATATAACCATTGGAGAAGCTTCTAGGGTCTATCAAAGTTCAAGAACTTCAACTTATTGGGGGAAGAAACAACCATAAAAATCAAGTCAATTATTTTGAAGCAAGAAAACCACATTCGTCAAGGGCACTCAAAGGATGTGGTAAATATAAATATTCATGTTTCAAAGTATGTGGTAAGTATGGACATTCATAGAGCCTTGATCATAAGCCTAAGTTACGCCTATCCAACACATGTTGCAATGTATGTGGTAAGTATGGGCATTCATCCTTTATGTGGCAGTATAAAAATAAAACCAAGTCTAAAATTACCAAGCCTACTAACAAATGATGACGCATGTGTTTCTAGGTAACTAAAGATAAGATAATCCATGCATATCTGCTTAGCAAGTGCAAGAAGGTACGATCCGATACTTGGATAATGGTTGTTCACATCATATGGTGAGAGAAAGGTCTTTTGTTCCAAGACCTTAGACACAGAGATAGTGATTAGGTCACATTTGGAGACAATTAGAAAGGAGAGATCATTAGAAATAATATAATTGTTAAGAGTCACATTCCCTCCACAGATGATGGATTATATGTTAAAGGCCTAAAATAGAATCTACTAGGCAAAAGTCAGGTGTTTGATAGTGGATCCTCTATTACCTTTGATAAGTATAAGAGATGGGTGCCTATCAATTGACGAAGGAGTATGAGGAACAAGTGAAATTATTTATTAGATTTGTGACTGAGAAAGTTGAAAACCCTAATATAATTGTGCCCTTGTTTAAAATGTTGTTATACAATGCGAGTTACTCCAATCGAGTTAAAAGTTCATTTAGTATGCTATGGTAACGATCAGAGTTACACATGTTGAATAAGGCATGGAGAGACAGGTGATGGGGAGACTAAAGGTGGTTATACTAATAACAACTTTAAAAAAGATATCACCACAAATGTATATGAGGGCTATCGTTTCGAAGAAATGACAAATATTGTCGAAGAGGATCTTCGGGATTGTCCTGAGATGTTTGCGCGATGGATAGTGATGCTTAGAAACCATTATATGAAGGTTGTAATATCAAATCAAAATTTAAGTGCGTGTTAAACAATGCAAAAGATGCAAAGCATTTGACATATCATGCTGATGAAAGCATAAAAAATGGTAAGCTTCAGTATCCTACAGATTCTCCTCAATAGAGAAAATTTGATCATAACTATCCTTGTTTTGGTCAAGAATCAATAAATTTGCATAATATATTGTCAAATGATGGAATTAACCCACATAGTATACAAAGTAGTTTTAATTATTAGATGGAAACTAAGAGGGAGGGTGAATTAGTTGTAGGGAGTAATAGTCAATTTTTTATTGTAATAACAGAATGTGTTGCAATAGTAATTTTGCAGAAAGATTACCAAACAAAAACTCCAAAGCTGAAATAAAAAGAGTAGAGAGAAGATAGAGAACACAAATATTTATATTGGTTCACCTTCTTGTCCATTTAATGCTATCTACTACTCTTGTAGTATAAGATATTTCATTACTAGATATCTTGAGTTGTATTTACAATTTCTCTCCCCGAGACTCCTTGTACCTTACACACTCACAAATACCTTACATCCTTGGGGGAAACCTTTGCAAGTACTTTCTTTCTCCTTTTCACCACACTCTTGTGATGACAAGTTTTACAACAAGATTGAAGAATAAATTCTATGGTAGGATTGCCTTTACAAGATATAACACTTATATAAATTGCAATATTCTTACTCAATACACTTAGTATAGAATGCTCTAGAAAGTATTTCCATTTGAAAAACTTTAGAAATTGTACTCGAAGCAAATTTAGAAAAGTCTAAAAGTTTAGAACAAAAGTTGCATACAAAAGTGCAGAGAATTGTATTTGAAATTTTATGTAATTCATGTATTCAAGATTATGTGAAATAGGTGTTACAATTCCTTTAAATAGGCTTCCAATAAGCAAATATACTCTTCCATGAAGTTGGAACACGGTTGGAATAAAACTCATTGAGTTTGGGAGAAAAATATTTAGTGTGGATTAGAAAATCTAGTTATAACAGCTTTGTGTTATCGATTACATCACGATGTAATCGATTACCTAAAATTTATGTCTGAGTAATAATTGGTTACTACTTTGCAGTAATAGGTTACACTGTATTAAATTTAGTAGGTAACGTTTTACACAGTTATGCAGCCTGTTACACAGTCCTAGTAACCTGATACACAATCCTAGTAACCTATTGCTCACTATTACAGAGTTTAAGTAACTTGTTACCTAGGTTTAGTAACCTGTAATTCAGGTCAAGTAACCTGTTACTTAGCATTTTGAAAATTGGTTTCTTTGTCTAAGAGTTTTCCAAATTTATTCCGAAATAGTTTTGTCTTTCATTTGACCATTTTTTACTAAACATAGTATAGTGTAAAAGATAGAAGTACCTACTGAAGACTTCGAATCTATTTGAAGCTTGATCTTTTCTTGTATTCAACATATTCTTCCTTTTTCCTTCTTTTTGTGATCATGGTGTCTTCATCAAAACCATGTCATGGTCAAGAGCAAGATCTTCTACACAATCTCCCCTTTTTTGATCATGACAAACCAACATATTTTGAAATTGTAGTTTTTATGAGATCAGCATATTTCATAAAATTTGACATAATTTACTTGTATGCTCCCCCAATCTTGTATGCGCTCCCCCTTTGTGTTTAAGTTTTTGCTTGAAATGATTTAGACAGAAAAAGTAGAAACTTCAACTTTTCTCCCCCTTTTGTCTTCATCAAAAAGTAGGAAAAGCTACGTTTCTAGCATATGTTCACATTGTATAAATGTCTATGCTGTTGAGAATGTCTATTTTGCTAATAAATGTATATGCATGTATTAATTTATACAAATCAACAACGAATTCTAGGGGAAACCCTGGCATACGCTGTTGTAAAGGATAACTACAACAACGTTTTTTATAAAAAGCAATGTTGTACATTATTAATATAACAACATTATGCATGTGATGTATTGTTGTATTTAAGTGTTGTTTGAGAAAATTTATGTATAATACAATAGCGCTCTTTTGTTATTGCACTGTTAAATATATGAACTTCAACATTGCAACAATAAGCACTGTTAATAAGACCTATAAAATGCGTTGTTTATGTAAGACCTATATGACAACGCTTTGTGGACGATGCGTTGTTATATTGATGCAGTATATGACAATACTTTTTATGTATTGTGTTGTGGTATATAATCAGTACAACAACATTTGTGAAGCGTTGTTAATTATGATCATATACAACTGCGGTCAAACAGAAAGCACATGAAATTGCTGTTATACATCTAAAATAAGCGTTGTTGAACGACAACTCTAACGTAGTGCTTGTTCAGAATGAGCAAGTGCATAAAGTTTTATTAAATGTAAGAGGTTATGATTCTGATATAAAACATAGATACATGAAGAATGATAAAGTTAGGTATAATGGATCTAACATAATTAATGTGAAAGAGGACATGGTTCAAGACACGACAAATTCAAGTAATAACGTTCTTCTAAGTATCGACACTCAACAAGCCAATACATTTAATGTTTACTCTACATAGACACTTTTGAAGATCATTAGAACATTATCTAAAGTCGTTGAAGCTTGTATATAACCATTGGAGAAGCTTCTAGGGTCTATCAAAGTTCAAGAACTTCAACTTATTGGGGGAAGAAACAACCATAAAAATCAAGTCAATTATTTTGAAGCAAGAAAACCACATTCGTCAAGGGCACTCAAAGGATGTGGTAAATATAAATATTCATGTTTCAAAGTATGTGGTAAGTATGGACATTCATAGAGCCTTGATCATAAGCCTAAGTTACGCCTATCCAACACATGTTGCAATGTATGTGGTAAGTATGGGCATTCATCCTTTATGTGGCAGTATAAAAATAAAACCAAGTCTAAAATTACCAAGCCTACTAACAAATGATGACGCATGTGTTTCTAGGTAACTAAAGATAAGATAATCCATGCATATCTGCTTAGCAAGTGCAAGAAGGTACGATCCGATACTTGGATAATGGTTGTTCACATCATATGGTGAGAGAAAGGTCTTTTGTTCCAAGACCTTAGACACAGAGATAGTGATTAGGTCACATTTGGAGACAATTAGAAAGGAGAGATCATTAGAAATAATATAATTGTTAAGAGTCACATTCCCTCCACAGATGATGGATTATATGTTAAAGGCCTAAAATAGAATCTACTAGGCAAAAGTCAGGTGTTTGATAGTGGATCCTCTATTACCTTTGATAAGTATAAGAGATGGGTGCCTATCAATTGACGAAGGAGTATGAGGAACAAGTGAAATTATTTATTAGATTTGTGACTGAGAAAGTTGAAAACCCTAATATAATTGTGCCCTTGTTTAAAATGTTGTTATACAATGCGAGTTACTCCAATCGAGTTAAAAGTTCATTTAGTATGCTATGGTAACGATCAGAGTTACACATGTTGAATAAGGCATGGAGAGACAGGTGATGGGGAGACTAAAGGTGGTTATACTAATAACAACTTTAAAAAAGATATCACCACAAATGTATATGAGGGCTATCGTTTCGAAGAAATGACAAATATTGTCGAAGAGGATCTTCGGGATTGTCCTGAGATGTTTGCGCGATGGATAGTGATGCTTAGAAACCATTATATGAAGGTTGTAATATCAAATCAAAATTTAAGTGCGTGTTAAACAATGCAAAAGATGCAAAGCATTTGACATATCATGCTGATGAAAGCATAAAAAATGGTAAGCTTCAGTATCCTACAGATTCTCCTCAATAGAGAAAATTTGATCATAACTATCCTTGTTTTGGTCAAGAATCAATAAATTTGCATAATATATTGTCAAATGATGGAATTAACCCACATAGTATACAAAGTAGTTTTAATTATTAGATGGAAACTAAGAGGGAGGGTGAATTAGTTGTAGGGAGTAATAGTCAATTTTTTATTGTAATAACAGAATGTGTTGCAATAGTAATTTTGCAGAAAGATTACCAAACAAAAACTCCAAAGCTGAAATAAAAAGAGTAGAGAGAAGATAGAGAACACAAATATTTATATTGGTTCACCTTCTTGTCCATTTAATGCTATCTACTACTCTTGTAGTATAAGATATTTCATTACTAGATATCTTGAGTTGTATTTACAATTTCTCTCCCCGAGACTCCTTGTACCTTACACACTCACAAATACCTTACATCCTTGGGGGAAACCTTTGCAAGTACTTTCTTTCTCCTTTTCACCACACTCTTGTGATGACAAGTTTTACAACAAGATTGAAGAATAAATTCTATGGTAGGATTGCCTTTACAAGATATAACACTTATATAAATTGCAATATTCTTACTCAATACACTTAGTATAGAATGCTCTAGAAAGTATTTCCATTTGAAAAACTTTAGAAATTGTACTCGAAGCAAATTTAGAAAAGTCTAAAAGTTTAGAACAAAAGTTGCATACAAAAGTGCAGAGAATTGTATTTGAAATTTTATGTAATTCATGTATTCAAGATTATGTGAAATAGGTGTTACAATTCCTTTAAATAGGCTTCCAATAAGCAAATATACTCTTCCATGAAGTTGGAACACGGTTGGAATAAAACTCATTGAGTTTGGGAGAAAAATATTTAGTGTGGATTAGAAAATCTAGTTATAACAGCTTTGTGTTATCGATTACATCACGATGTAATCGATTACCTAAAATTTATGTCTGAGTAATAATTGGTTACTACTTTGCAGTAATAGGTTACACTGTATTAAATTTAGTAGGTAACGTTTTACACAGTTATGCAGCCTGTTACACAGTCCTAGTAACCTGATACACAATCCTAGTAACCTATTGCTCACTATTACAGAGTTTAAGTAACTTGTTACCTAGGTTTAGTAACCTGTAATTCAGGTCAAGTAACCTGTTACTTAGCATTTTGAAAATTGGTTTCTTTGTCTAAGAGTTTTCCAAATTTATTCCGAAATAGTTTTGTCTTTCATTTGACCATTTTTTACTAAACATAGTATAGTGTAAAAGATAGAAGTACCTACTGAAGACTTCGAATCTATTTGAAGCTTGATCTTTTCTTGTATTCAACATATTCTTCCTTTTTCCTTCTTTTTGTGATCATGGTGTCTTCATCAAAACCATGTCATGGTCAAGAGCAAGATCTTCTACACAATCTCCCCTTTTTTGATCATGACAAACCAACATATTTTGAAATTGTAGTTTTTATGAGATCAGCATATTTCATAAAATTTGACATAATTTACTTGTATGCTCCCCCAATCTTGTATGCGCTCCCCCTTTGTGTTTAAGTTTTTGCTTGAAATGATTTAGACAGAAAAAGTAGAAACTTCAACTTTTCTCCCCCTTTTGTCTTCATCAAAAAGTAGGAAAAGCTACGTTTCTAGCATAATATATACACACACACATATATATATATATATATATATATATATATACACTCAAACGGGTAACAAGACATAGTTTGACTTGTTTTGAAGCGAAGGTCAAAATTTCGTAAAAATAGTATGTACTTTAAGAATATGAAATGGCATAAGATGACGAGATAACTGGAATTCCATAGCACTAACCAGCAGTAAAGCATAACTAGTTTATACAAGACAAAAAATAAAAGTTAAAGCCAAGTACATAACAACACATCCAACAAGTTCAATAGCTACAACATGAAAAACAAACAAACTACGCATATCTTAGACAAACTACTCTACAATTCTGACTCAGCATGCTTAGCATCCAAATCCATATAATCTAATCGGTTCGATAGTCTACGAAGTTCTTCTTGGACTTGTTGCTTCACAACATCAAGAGCATCCATCCAACAAGTTCAGTAAAGCATAACTAGTTTATACAAGACACAAAATAAAAGTTAAAGCCAAGTACATAACAACACATCCAACAAGTTCAGTAGCTACAATAGGAAAAACAAACAAACTACGCATATTGTAGACAAACGACTCTACAATTCTGACTCAGCATGCTTAGCATCCAAATCCATATAATCTAATTAGTTCGATAGTCTACAAAGTTCTTCTTAGACTTGTTGCTTCACAACATCAAGAGCATCCATCCTTATGATGATGTAGCCTGAAAGTGATCCATAACCATTTCATTGGATGGCATGGAACTAGATGACGATGACTCAGCATGGAATGAGGAGTGTTTTTGTATAGGAGGGTTAGAAGAAGGACTTTCAGATTCAGCAATCTGGTGATCGACATGATGCTTGCAGATCATATAAGTGGTATCTCAGAAGAATCCCATTTTTTGGATTACATCCACATCGATCTTATTATATCGAGCATTAAGTATGATCTTAAACACCCCAACAATAGATAAACCAAAATTCTCAAGAATGGCAGTTATGATAATAATATAAGGTAAGGGTCCCAAATCACTTGTAAAGGCCCACATTTGTCTCATTACCATCAAGGTCTAGTTAATCAGGACGTTAAGCTTATTAGCATAGATCAGTTGTAGTTCCATATCGCTAAGTTGTGAATAATTTAAATTTTTTGGAACTATGATGTTACTAAGAAAGTAATCAAGCAAATGGTCCTCTAATTTTAGATTATCGGCAAAAAGTCTATTTCTGTTTTTCACAGTTTCACCAATGGCCCTTTGCTTATGCAATTTAATTTTCCTCTTAGAATATCTACACATAGAGTAGTAGAAATCCTATTTGTTATATCCTTCTAAGTCACACTGGAGGCCTGATTCTACAATGGTCCCTATGTATGGTATGTTACCACAACTCGAACTTAAAGTTCGAAAATCTATGGCAAGTTCCTTGCCTTTGACATAAGAGAAGATTTTATTCTTCTTAAATGTCAAGTTGCACTAAAATACCCTTACAAGTTCCAGTTAGTAGGCACAATGCATTTCATAAAAATTAAACAAGTTTTTTTTACCTAAAAACGGTGGGGAAAATGAAATCATCACACTCGAAAGAGTGTAACTTACTAAATTTGGGAGCGAAAATAGGTCTCCACACAAATTGCTTCGAGAACACTTTGTGTTGTTCCTCGTTAGCAAGAAGTCAAGCCAAGTGCAATGGATTAGCCTCGAAAGAGGTTGGATGCCTCCTTTGAGTCACATTGGTTCATTACTTCTTGGTTTTGGAAGTTGAAGCCATGAAAACGATGGTTTTGGAAGTTGAAGCCATGAAAACGAAGGTTTTTGAAAACTATGTTTTGGGATTTTGAGATTTGGGTTTTTTTTATTTAGACCACCAAACATGAAAATGAAGGTTGCAATGTGTTTGGAAATGAATATGTGATATAAATAGACTCAAAAATCACTCGAAACAGTTGAATATGGTGGTTTTTCAAAATGGTGGGGGATTACCATGATTGAAAATGTTTGAAATGAGGAAGGTGAGGTTTGGTTAGTGAGGAAAATCCTTAAATACCATGCAGTGTAATCAGTTACTCGAAGAGAGTAATTGATCATTCATCTTCTCTGTTTCAAAATAATCGGTTACTCAATATGGTAATCGATTGACATCTTTAGTTTTCAAATATACAGGCTAATCTTATGTCTGGTAATCGGTTACTCATGAGTAATAACTGATAACATACCCCCAAAATGTGAAATTTAAGCATTTTTAAACAAGTATAAGCACAAGCAGGCATGAAATAATCATAATGAAGCAAATATATAAATATGTTTAGGACAAGTAAGCTTCATCAAGTATGCTTAATTCTCGTCTAATTTTAAAAGAAGGTTATTTAGCCAAAGGTTTAGTGAAGATGCCTGTTAATTGATCATGTGTATCAACAAATTCCAAGAGTACATCTTTATTTTGAACATGGTCCCCAAGGAAGTGATGCATTATATCAATATGTTTGGTTTGGGAATGCAACACCGGATTCTTGGTCAAGTTTATAGCACTAGTATTATCACATTTCAAGGGAATGCAACCTAAGTGTAAACCATAATCTCACAATTGTTGCTTTAGCCACAATATTTGGGCATAACAACTACCTCCTGCTACATATTCTGCCTCGGTAGTACTTAGAGCAACACAGACTTACTTCTTCCAAGATCATAAGACTAGAGCATTTCCTAGAATATGACAAGTATCACTTGTACTTTTCCTCTTAGTTTTGCATGCAGCAAAATCTGAATCTGAGTATTCCACCAAGTCACATAGACTTCCTTCTGCATATCATAGTCCCACATCAGGTGTGTCATTAAGATATTTCATTATTCTTTTAATGGAGTAAGATGTGACTCTTTGAGTTTTGACTAATAACGTGGATAAAGACAGACACTAAAAGTTTTAGAAACAATGTATGTTCTAGAGCCCATAGGAGTAGAATCTATATATATTCCAGACCCCATAGACACTAAACGTTTTGAAAATATTAACACATTTTCCAACTTCATTAGTATCTATGTACGGTCTAGAACTTATAGGAGTAGCAATTGGTTTGTAGTCATCCACGTCAAAACATTTTAGAATATCTCTTTAATGTTTAGATTGACTGACAAAGAAGACATCCTTGAGTTTTGTGATTTGTAGTCCAAGAAAGTGATTCAACTATCCCATCATGGACATCTCATATTCTCCTTCTATCATTTTACGAAAATCACTACACAAGAGATCATTAGTAGAACCGAAAATCATATCATCAACATATATTATTACAAGTAGCATATGATTATCTATTTTCTTAATAAAAAGTGTAGTATCGACCTTTCCTTTGGTAAAGTCTTTAACAAGTAAAAATCTTGTTAGACGGTTATACCAAGCACATGGAGCTTGTTTTAGGCCATAGAGAGCTTTCTTAAGTTTATAAACATGAGAGGGATGTTTGTAATCTTCAAACTCCAAAAGTTGTTTGACATATACCTCTTCTTAGATGATGAGAAAACTGAAATTCCATAGCAATAACAAGCAGTAAAGCATAATCAGTTCATCAAGACATAAAATAAATGTTAAGGCCAAGTACATAACAACATATCCAACAAGTTTAGTAGCAACAATAGCAAAAATAAAAAAACTATGCAAATCCTAGACAAACTACTCTAAGATTCTGGCTCAGCGCGCTTAGTATCCAAATCCATATAACTCATTCACAACCATTTAATTGGAAAACATGGAACCAGATGACGATGATCATCATGAAATGAAGAGTGTTATTTTGTAGGAGGGTCAATAGAAGACTTTTAGATTGGGCAGTCTGATGATAAACATAATGCTTGTAGATCATATTAGTGGTATCTTGAAAGAATCCCATTTTCATGAATTACATCCACATCAATCTTATTATCTCAAGCATCAAGTATGATGTTAGACTCCTCAGCAAGAGATATACCAAAATGCTCAAGAATGGCAGTTATGACGATAACATAAGGTAAGGGTCCAAAATCACTTCTAAAGGCCCACATTTGTCTCATTACGATCAAGGTCAAGTTAATCAGGACATTTTGATTAGTAGCATACACCATTTGTAGTTCCATATTGCTAAGTTGTGAATAATTTGAAATTTTTTGGAACTATGATGTAATAAAGAAAGTAATGAAGCAAATTGATTACCCAAACTCTCTGTCTGAGTAATAATCGGATACTGATTTTTAGTAATCGATTAAACAATGTTAAATATTCTAGGTGAATTTTTACTCAGTTAGGTAACATATTGCACAGTCCCAGTAACCTGCATAGTCCCTGTAACCTATTACTCATTGTTACACAGTTTAAGTAACCTGTTACCTAGGTCTAGTAACCTGTTACTCAGCTCACTCATCAAACAATGGAGATTGTTTCCTAAACAAGGTGGGGCGTGAATCACAAGGTTGACTGATTTATTTCTTTGCATACTTGTTCCAAGCCATCCATCATTCGAATCTGATTTGGGACATGTAATTCAAATAATGAGGATATTTTCCACTTCAAGACTTGCCCAAATGGAAACAACATGCATGAAAATAAATTAAGACAAATAAATCTTTCTTTATTGGTGCCAAAAGAACTGAATATGCCCACCAAAGAGACTTGGTACACGACTTAAATGTGTGGAAGGACAAAGGGAAAGTTTCCATACAAGAACAACTCAAGATGGCAAGAATTCATGAGCATTATTCCCCATTAAAGTGTTTAACACATTATTTATTAGGATTTGAATTCTTAGGAAAGTCTTTGGATATCAATCAATGTGTTTTACTCCATTTTTCACATGGGATCAAGGCTTGGCCAAATTCCCCACTATATTTAATCAATTTACACATTTGAATAAGACACTTCATATTTTATTTGGATTAATTCCTTTTTGGTTGAGCTTTGCTCCTAGCTTAGAACATATCAAAACTAGTTCTTGTGGTGTTCATAGGCTTATCACTATTGGTGTGGCGCCTTAACCTTGTTCTTATCAAGGATCCTTCCTTGTGGCAAACCTCCTTGGCCTACCAAGTTACTTTGTATGTATCACCTCCATCTTGATCCTTTTCCACTTTCTTTTATCCAACACAAACACATAAAATTCATAAACAAAAAATAAAAAACAATTCGGCCTAAACACTAATTATATACACATTTCTCCTATAATCATACACAAAACGTGGCCATTCATATAAAAGTGTTATTCCACAAGTCAAATTAAGTTTTAGGCAAGAACAATTGGCAAAAAAGCAAACCACTCTTGGAGGTCCGCATCACTCATTGATACCTTACTTAATTTTCATGGTAAGACCAAAGATGGCTTGAATGTAAGATTAGACTTGGTTAGTATGAGAATATGAATGGAGTTGGGATCGATAAAGAAGGGAAAACGTACATTTCTACCCCCAACAACTTATACTTTGTCTAGGAAAGATAAAACAAAATTTTGTAAGTTTCTTCATGGTGTTAAAGTTTTAGAGGGATATTCTTCAAACACTTGAAACCTCGTATCAATAACACACCTCATGTTGAAAGGTCTTAAGTCTAATGATTGTCATATACTCATGGAACATTTCTTGCCTACTGACATATTGTCCATTTTACCTAAAAGATGTGAGGCACCATAACTAGATTATACTTATTATTCAAGGAAATTTGTAGTGAAGTGATTGACCTAGAGAAATTGCTTGCATTACAATGACAAATTATTTTGACTTTGTGTGAGCTTGAGATGTATTTCTTGTTGGAATTTGTTGAAAGAATGGTGTTTTGAAGTGAAATGAAAAAACTCACTAGTCTCACTTTGCTTGGAGGAGGGAAGTTGGATGGTTTTATAAGCCTTAAGTTGCGGCCCAACATTCTTTTTAATAAAATATTTATTTATTTATTAATTTATTTGTTTAATTTTTTGGGTGCTTTTGGGCTTGGACCGTGTGTTGACCAACACACACATGCAACAAGCAAAGAGTTGTTGGATAAGATCTCGGCCATTATGATAGAATCGTTGGTAATAGAGTTGTTGGTGAAAGAGCCGTTAGAGAGTCGTTGGAGGCCTCAGGCTATAAATAGATGCCTCATTCCCTCATTATAATTTTCACCAAGTTGAAGGTGTTTACATCTCAACTTCTTTTTCTCCTCACTTATATTCCGTCGACGCATTTCCGGAAACCTTATCCCTCTTTCTTTCCGTGGCACTTGACAATTGGCACATGCAGCCAAAGTGGTAATTTCAAGAACTGACACTAGTAGTCAATATTGTGGAAAAAGAATTGGAACGAGTAGCCATACAATGGGAATTCGAGTTTTGGCACTAGTAGCCATATTGTGGGTGTATTCGGGTGTGATTCTTACAGTGCAGTAAGAAATCGTATAACAGAGAACTGGGTTGTTTTATCTTGGGGACGGTGTGGTTGATAGTTTGCTTGCACAATTTTAGTAGTACCACGAGACATCTTAAATAGAGCGACCTAGTAGTGACTCATCCAGTAACGATTATTTTGTGCTGTTCAGAATTGTTGCGAGCTATGGTAACAACAATTTTAAGATGTTTCTACTGTAATGGCATTTGTAGATAATATTACTAGACCGAACAACTATGACCTGAACAAGCCATTTTGGTTTGACGGGACAAATTTCAAACATTAGCAACATAAGATGGAATTTTTCCTCACCATGAGAAAGGTTGCCCACATTCTAAAAACCGACATCCCATTAGTGCCGGATGAGGCTGAAAACGAGGAAAGGGATTAATTGGCTATTAAAACAGCTCTCTAGAATGAAAGTGATTACTTATGTAAGAACTTCATTCTAAATAGGTTTTCTGATGATCTCTATGATTACTACAACCCTTACAAGTCTGCCAAATTAATTTGGTATGCACTTGAAAAGAAATATGATACCGAGGAAGCTGACACTAAAAAGTATGATGTTAGCCGCTACCTCAAGTATCAAATGACCGATGATAAATCAGTAGAGTCTCAGTCCCACGAGATATAGAAATTTGCTCATCAGATCATTTTTGAAGGTATGCCCCTAGATGAGCAATTCCAAGTGGCAGTCATAATTGACAAACTGCCTCGTAGCTGCAAGAACTTCAAAAACCTTCTAAGGTATAAGACCAAAGAAATATCTTTGGAATCTCTGATCACTCCTCTTCATATTGAAGAAGAGGCTCGTAAGCAAGATCAGAGAGAATAAGTGTTCATTTCTCCAACAATGGCACTAAGAAGAAATTCTCAGGAGCGGTTCTAAAGCCTTCTTGCACTAATTTCAAGAATTAGAACCGAAATGGGAATTAGGCTAAGATCAGTCGCAACAAGAATTGAACCTCAAAATGTCTAATATGATTAGCCACCTACTAAGAATGACTCTGGAAACCTGTTCACCTGCTTCAAGTGTGGGAAACTAGGTCATGTGGCACGCAAGTGCAGAAATAAACCAATGAATCGTCCTCCATAAGCCAACATTGTTGATGAGCCATTTGTGGTTGTATTATCTAAGGTCACTATGGTTGTAGGAACTGATGGATGGTGGGTAGATACTAGCACATTCCGCCATATTTGTTATGACCGTACTATGTTCAAAACATACACGAACGTTGATGATAAGAAGATGATGTTGGGTGACTCCCACACCACTATTGTCGTTGGAATTGGTGATATGAAGTTGAAGTTTACATCTGGGAAGTCACTCATTCTCAAAGATGTAATGCACACTCCAGAGATGAGAAAGAATCTATTTTATGGTTTTCTTTTTAATAAGGTTGGTTTTACCCAGACCATAGGAGTAGACTTGTATATTATTACTAGGAATGGGGTATTTAATGGGAAAGGGTACACCATTGATGGTATGTTCCAATTAAATGTTGATGTGATATGAATATACCAAGGCCCATCAACAAGGAAGATCTAAGTGGGCTAGGAGGGCCCATGACCCGATCCAAAACCAAGAAAGCACACCAAACTCTCAACCTACTAGTAAAGGAACTGGTAGACTTAACAAGGCCCCGCAAGGAAATCAAGCCAATACATTGCACCATTTTCATAGAAGTAACCCAAGTTGGCCACAGCCAACGATGGGCAATTTGAGGCGTGTGGGAGTCTCATTTAATACGTGGGGATTATCATGCCCACATGTAGTCTAGGAATTATTTTCCTGCCTTATTTGAACAAAGAATTACTATCCGCTTTTTTAAGCTTGAAGTGCGTGAACTTATAGTTGTAATAAGGGAACACTATCCTTAATAATCCAGCCGTGAGATTCCCCCTTGAAGGCCATAAATCTCAAAGAATTCTTGCCTAATTTGAAGAGCACGTGTGGAAGAACTCCATATGGCAACAATCAAGAGCAATCAAGCAAGACCATTTATTCCCTAATCAAGGTAGGCGTGTGAATTACAATTAAGGAGCAAGGCAAAACTTTCCTTATAGATGAAAATCAGAATGGAAACTCATCAATACCTTCCTTACTCACAAATAACATGTGTTAGATGTGATCCTCAAGGAGATATCCCCATTTCACACGAGGCAAATCATAAGGGAAGGCAATGAAGACAAATTCTTTGTTTCCTTATTCACTCCAAAGCATTCAAATCATAATGGAATCCATCAATACCTTCCTTATTCACATTTTCTTTATCGACTACTTATTCACATTTAACATGTGTTGGGTGTGATCCTCGAGAGAATATCCCTATTTACACGAGGCAAGTCATAAGGGAAGGCAATGAGGCAAATTATTTGTTTCCTTATTCACTACAAAATCGAATGTGGACACTTATTCATGAATATTCATTCTCAAATTCAAAAACTTGCCTCAACCAAAAAAGAACACATGGGAATTAGATTATGGAAGGCATTCAATGCAATCTTCAATTCAAAATCCTTACCATAACCGAAATAGCACATGGGGAATAGAATTAAGCAAGCAATCAATGTGTTTTTACTATTTCACATGGACAGCATGGCATGGCCGAAAGCCACATCTATTTGTACTTGGCTTGGTTATTTGAATAAAACAACGTGAATTTATTTGGGAAAATAATCCATTGCTAGTTGAGTTTCTCCTCATTTCCTGGTTACACCAAAGTCATTTCTTATCAAGGTTCTCTTCCTTGTGGCGAAATTCATTAGGCTTATCAAGCAATCAAGTTTGTGACGCCTTCATCTTCCTATCTAATCCATCTTCTTCTATCAAACTTCAATCCTCAATCCTACATGGCCAAATAACCCTACACACAACCACCAACAAACATCCTTACACAATTGCCCTAAATAATCCACAAACTCACTCAACCTTCATCCCAAAACCCCACTACCAAACACACTCCATAAACAACCAAAAACAAACCAACAACAATCATAACCCATGGCCAAACAATAACCCAAACAAGAACCAATAAAAATTTTAACAAGTTTCAAAGTGCAAAAATCAATATTCATCTCAAAGACTTACATTCAAGAACAATCAAAAACAAAAATTTGAATCCTCTCAAAAGGGATTCGTCTCAAGTGGTATTCAGAGCTAGTCTTATGTAAGTCAAGTGTCTTTTAAATTTTTTGTCAAATACATAAACACAAAAGCACAAAAAAAAATATCCTACCTTTAACCTTACCCAAAAAAACCAAAAATACCTTTGTCTCAAAATAAACCTTAGCCAAATATTTTTTGTTTGATAAGATTGTGAGTTCACCATATTGAAAACAACTCTTGGTTAGCTTAATTTTATCAAGAACCCAAGGAAAAATCGAGAGAAAGTGACAGAGCGATACACACTAAATACATTGAGAGAAAAGAGTCAAGAGAGAAGTGAGGAAATGTCGAGTCCTACAAGAGATGGAGCTGAGTCCGCCAGGATCACGGCCTATATGCAAGCAATTGACAAAATGAGTGCAAAGTTCCGAGCACTCCAACAACAATTGGACGAGATATGGGTTCGACAAAATCAAAGGCATCATAATAGTGGTTCGAGTGATTCTGAACCAGAAAGGAGAAGGATGCGGAGGGAAATGAGGAATGATGATGGTGGCCATAGGGAGAGGAGGATGGATGACCAAATGGATGGGGTCAAGATTAAAGTCCCTACCTTTATGGGGATGAATAATCTTGAGGCCTATCTAGAGTGGGATTAGAAAATGGAGCAATGTTTTTACTACCATAATTATTTTGAGGAAAAAAAGGTCAAGGTGGTAGCCTTGGAATTCCTGGAGTATACCATGGTGTGGTGGGACCAATTTTAGAAGGAAAGAAAGAGGTGTGGTGCTGAACCAATAGATTCTTGGGATGAGATAAAGATTATGATGAGAAAGAGGTTTGTTTCGGCATCCTATGAAAAGGATATCCATAAGAAACTTCAAAGGTTGGCCCAAGGAAACAAACCAGTGGATGAGTACTACAAGGAGATGGAGTTGGCTTTTCTGAGATCCAACCATCATGAGGGTAGAAGGACAACCATATGTAGAGCTAGAGAATCTGGTCCAACAAGCCATGAAGGTGGAGCAACAACTGCGGAGGAGGAAATCTAAATACTCCTCCACTTCAAAATTCCAATCTTCAAGGTGGAAGGACAAGTATAAGAAGGAGGGGCCCATTCCAAAGGAGGTCGTGAACTCTTCCCAAGGGAAGAAGCCCATGGAAAACACCACTAGGAGTATGGAGGTCAAATGTTTCAAATGTTTGGGGCATGGCCATATACCTCACAATGCCCAAACAGGAGAACCACGGTGGTGAAGAATGGAGTGGTGGAGTCTCAATCAAAGACTTCAAGTTCAGAGGAAAGTGAAGAGGATGTGGATATTCCAGAAGGAGATCTTCTCATGGTGCGAAGGTTTTTAGGAAGCCAAGTCAGGGAGGATGAGGAGAGTCAACGGGAGAACATCTTCCATACTACATGTTTGGTGGCAGGGAATGTCTATTCCATAATTATTGATGGTGGTAGCTATGCCAATATGGTGAGCACTAGGTTGGTTTCTAAACTCAACCTTGTGACAAGGGCCCACCCAACCCCTTACCGACTATAATGGTTAAGTGAGGTTGGAGAGATGGTGGTGAACCAATAGGTAGAGGTTCCCTTTTCTATAAGGAAATATGAGGATTCCATACTATGTGACGTAGTAGTAATGGAGGCTAGCCATATGCTGCTTGGTAAGCCTTGGCAATATGATAGGAGAGCCATTCATGATGGTTTCTCTAACAAGTATATATTTATGCATTGTAATAAGAAAATTTTATTATTACCCTTGTCCCCAAGGAAATTTGGTGAAAACCAAAGAAAGTTAAAAGAAAAAATGGATCGAGAAAAAAAGAAGAAAAATAAAAACAAAGAAATGATCCACACAAAAAAGTGAAAATGAAAAAAATGAAAAAAGAAAGATGAGAAAAATAAAAAAAAAATGAAAAAAGAACAAGTTTGATGACTTCCAAAGGGGAAGTGAAGCGTGTTTTAATCTCCAGGCAAACCATTTACCTACTCGTTGTCAACAATTCTGTTTGACTACTAACTCTAATAATGTTTTACCTGATTCTGTAAAAAGTATTCTGCAGGAATTTGAGGATGTATTCCCTCAAGAGGTCCCACGTGGCCTCCCACCTTTGAGAGGAATTGAGCATCATATTGATCTCGTTCCCAAAGCATCTTTCCCCAATAGGCCCGCCTATCGGAGCAACCTTCATGACACTCACGAGATTCAAAAACAAGTGGAGGAGTTAATGCAAAAGGGATGGGTTCAGGAAAGCATGAGTCCTTGTGTTGTTCCTGTCATCCTTGTACCCAAAAAGGATGGGTCCTGGAGAATGTATACTGATTGTAGGGCAATCAACAATATTACAGTAAAGTATTGATATCCTATCCCTAGATTAGATGACTTGCTTGATGAATTGTATGGTACCTGTATATTCACTAAAATTGATTAAAAAGTGGATATCATCAGATTTGTATAAGGGTAGGGGACGAATGGAAAACTGCTTTTAAAACTAAAGTTGGGTTGTATGAGTGGTTAGTTATGCCTTTTGGGTTAACTAATGTACCCAGCACATTTATGCGATTAATGAACCATGTTTTAAAAGAGTTTTTGGGAAAGTTTGTTGTAGTCTATTTCGATGACATATTAATATACAGTAAGAATATGAATGAGCACTATGAACACCTTAGGCATGTCCTACTTGTGTTAAGAAAAGAAAAATTGTATGCAAATATTGAAAAATGTTATTCCTGTATGGACCATGTCATATTATAGGGCTTTCTGATTAATGCCCAAGGGGTCCATGTTGATAAGAAAAAGATTAAGGCCATCCAGGATTGGCCCACCCCCAAAACTGTAACTGATGTTAGAAGCTTCCATGGCTTGGCTAGCTTCTACCGACGCTTTGTTAAGGATTTAGTACCCTAGCTGCACCTCTTAACGAGGTTGTTAAAAAGAATGTCAGCATTAAATGGGGAGATAAACAAGAGGAAGCCTTCAAGAGGCTTAAAGAAAAATTAACTAATTCACTCATTCTTGTTTTGCCTATTTTTACAAAATCTTTTGAAATAGAATGTGATGCATCAAATGTGGGAATTGGAGATGTGTTAATGCATGAAGGACTCTCATTAGCTTATTTCAGTGAGAAACTAGGTGGCCCCATGTTGAATTATTCTACCTATGACAAGGAACTATATGCCTTGGTAAGGGTACTATAAACTTGGAAGCATTACCTCCTGCCCAAGGAGTTTGTGACTAAAGTACTTAAAGGGGCAAGGTAAGCTCAATAAAAGACATGCTAAGTGGGTTGAATTCCTAGAGCAATTTCCTTATGTCATAAAACATAAGAAGGAAAAAGCCAATATTGTGGTTGATGCTCTCTCAAGAAGGCATACGTTGCTTTCTACTCTTGAAACAAAACTGTTGGAATTTGAATTAATCAAAGATTTGTATATTAATGATGATGAATTTGCTGATATGTATAATAAATATGAAAATGTTGACGTTATTGGATACTATAGACAAGATGGATACTTATTTAAAGAAAATCGTTTATCTATGCCTAAAGTATCCATTAGAGACTTTCTTGTTAAGGAGTCTCATGAAGGGGCCTAATGGGCCACTTTGGGGTCTAAAAGACCCTAGACATGTTGCAAGAACATTTCTACTAGCCTCACATGAGGCGAGATGTGCAAAGGCACTGTGAGAATTGCATTGTTTGCAAGCGAGCTAAATCTAAAAGCAAGCCCCATGGGCTTTATACTCCATTGCCCATACCTGATTACCCGTGGATAGACTTATCCTTGGACATTATGGTTGCTTTTCCATGATCTAAAAGTGGAAAAGACTCAATTTTGTTCGTAGTAGATCGTTTTTCAAAAATGGCACATTTCACACCTTGTAAAAAAATTGATGATCCAACTCATATTGCTTACTTATTCTTTAAAGAAGTGGTGAGACTACATGGTCTACCATGTAGCATTGTAAATGACAGGGACACTAAGTTCCTTAGTCATTTCTGGAGAACTTTGTGGGGAAAGCTTGGGACTAAACTCCTATTTTCCACCATATGCCAACCCCAAACAGATGGCCAAACTAAAGTCGTTAATAGAACTTTATCTACCCCTTTGAGGGCAATCATAAAAAGGAATATAAAGAGTTGGGAAGACTGTCTACCCCATGTTGAATTTGCTTACAAAAGGGCCACTCATAGTACCAAAAAGGTGTCTCCATTTGAGATAGTTTATGGGTTCCAACCCCTAACCCCTCTTGATTTATTACCTATGCCTAACTCATCTATGTTGCATAATAAGGATGCTAAGTCCAAAGAGGACTATGTGAAAAAGCTACATGAGCGGGTAAAGGCCCAAATAGAGCAAAAGATAGAAGGATATGCTAAACAAGCCAATAAGGGGGGAGGAGAGGTGATTTTTGAGCCTGAAGACCTAGTCTGGGTCTACATAAGCGAAGAGAGCTTTCCTACACAAAGGAAAACCAAACTCCAAGCTAGGGGAGATGCGTCATTTCGTGTGCTAGAAAGAATCAACAACAATGCCTAAAAACTGGATCTGCCAGATGAGTATGGGAATATTATTGCTACATTTAATGTTACTGACCTTTCTCTTTTTGATGCAGGTGATAAAGATTTTGATTCAAGGTCGAATTCACTCCAAGAAGGAGGGGATGATATGAACCTACCAAGGCCCATCCACAAGGAAGAGCTAAGTGGTCTAAGAGGGCCCATGATCCGATCCAGAACCAAGAAAGCATACCAAACTCTGAACCTGCTAGTAAAGGAAGTGGCAGAATCAACAAGGCCCAGCAAGGAAATCAAGGCCATACATTGCACCATTTTCATAGAAGTAACCCAAGTTGGCCACGGCAAAGGAGGGGCTATTTGAGGAGTGTGGGAGTCCCATTTAATAAGTGGGGATTATCATTCACGCATGTAGTCTAGGAATTATATTTCTGCCTTATTTGAACAAACAATTACTATCCGCCTTGTTAAGCTTTAAGTGTGTGAACTTATAGTTGTAATAAATTGCATTAACAACCATGTAATCCAGGTACAAACCAAGGGAGCACTTTCCTTAACAATCCAACCATGAAATTCCCCATTGAAGGCCATAAGATTTCAAAGAATTCTTGCCTAATTTGGAGAGCACGTGTGGAAGAACTCCATATGGCAACAATTAAGAGCAATCAAGCAAGACCATTTATTCCCTAATCAAGGTAGGCGTGTGAATTACAATCAAGGAGCAAGGCAAAACTTTCCTTAAAGATACAAATCAGAATGGAAACTCATCAATACCTTCCTTACTCATAAATAAAATGTGTTGGATGTGATCCTCAATGAGATATCCCCATTTCACATGAGGCAAATCATAAGGGAAGGCAATGAAGACAAATTCTTAGTTTCCTTATTCACTCCAAAGCATTCAGAACAGATTGGAATCCATCAATACCTTCCTTATTCACATTTAACATGTGTTGGGCGTGATCCTCACGAGAGTATCCCTATTTACACGAGGCAAGTCATAAGGGAAGGAAATGAAGAGAAATTATTTGTTTCCTTGTTCACTGAAAAACCAAATGTGGACACTTGATCCATGAAGATTCATTCTAAAATTCAAAAACTTGCCTCAACCGGAAAATAACACATGGGAATTAGATTATACAAGGCATTCAATGCAATCTTCAATTCAAAATCCTTCCATAACCGAAATAGCACATGGGGAATAGAATTAGGTAAGCAATCAATGTGTTTTTACTCTTTCACGTGGACAACATGGCATAGCCGAAATCCCCATATATTTGTACTTGCCTTGGTTATTTGAATAAAACAACTTGAATTTTATTTGGGAAAATAATCCATTGCTAGTTGAGTTTCTTTTATTTTCTAGGTTAAACAAAGGTCATTTCTTATCAAGGTTCTCTTCCTTGGGGCGAAATACATTAGGCTTATCAAGCAATTAAGCTTGTGGCGCCTTCATCTTCCTATCTAATCCATCTTCTTTTATCAAACTTCAATCCTCAATCCTCAATCCTCAATCCTACACAGCCAAATAACCCTACACACAACCACCAACAAACATCCTTACACAATTGCCCTAAATAATCCACAAACCCACTCAACCTTCATCCCAAAACCCCACGACTAAACACACTCCATAAACAACCAAAAACCAAACCAACAACAATCATAACCCACGACCAAACAATAACCCAAACAAAAACCAATAAAAAATTTAACAAGTTTCAAAGTGCAAAAATCCAAATTCATCTCGAAGACTTACATTATAGAACGATCAAAAACAAAAATCCAAATCCTCTCAAACGGGATTCGCATCATGATGTTTCTATTAATAAATTTTCAGATTATGTTTACATGTTGTGTGATTTTAATATTTGGCATTCTAGACTTTGTCATATTAATAAACGTGCAATTTCAAATTTAAGTAGCTTAGGTTTTATTCCAAAGTTATCTAAAAATAATTTTAAAATTTGTGAATCATGCAGTCAAGCAAAAATTTCAACAAAAACTCATAAATCAATAATGCGAGAATCTGAGTCTTTCGATTTAATACACTCATATATATATGAATTAGATGGAACGTTAACTAGAAATTGTTAACGTTATTTTATCACTTTTATAGTTGAATGTCTGATTTTACTTATGTATATCTTACGAAAAGTAAAAGTGAATCACTTGACATATTTAAGTTATATGTAACTGAAATTGAAAATCAACTCAAGAAGAAAATAAAGAAACTCAAAAGCGATAGAGGCACTGAGTATGACTCTAATATGTTTAATGATTTTTATAAATTAAATGGCATTATTCATGAAACAACTGCACCATATTCACCTGAAATTAATGGTAAATCTGAAAGAAAGAATAGAACTTTAACTGAGTTAGTTGTAGCTATTATGTTAAGTTCTGGTGCAACCCTCTTGGTGGGGTGAAATTTTATGAACTATATGCTATGTGCTAAATAGAGCCCCCAAGGCAAAAAGAAAAAAAATTCCCATATGAAATTATTAGGAATAGACATCCAAACCTGCCTTGTTTGAGAACTTGGGGTTATTTGGCCTATGTTCGGATACTAGACCCCAAGAGAGTTAAACTCGCAAGTAGAGCCTATGAATGTGTATTCATTGGGTATGATGTAAATAGCAAGGCATGCTTCCGATATATTTGCGCATCATATCAATCATGCCAACACAATCTTCAAGCTTATTCATCAAACAATTGTTATTACAATTGATGAAGTTGATGTAGTGTTTGTCATCATCAAAAAGGGGGAGATTGAAAGTGTGCATGTCAAGAGGAACACTTTGGAAAGCTCTCTTTATATGTCATGGTTTTGATGAGGACAACTTGTGCTAATAAGAGCTTGAAGATCACCAGCAAATCAACATGCTTAAGTCTTTAATTGGTACTAGGCTTAGACTAGAATCTAGTTTAAGTTGAGTCAAAGGCTTAGGTCACCTAATACATGTCTCATATGCATAAATCTTTTAAATCATTTCATCTTTGAGATATGTCATTCATAATATGTTCATGCATTACATAAATACATGTATATGTGCATTCTAGGCATAAACTAAGTGTTAAACATGTATGAACTAAGTGCATAACGTATTTGAGGTTTTGTATTTAAAAATACACATGAAAAATGTTATTAATCGATTAACGAATACTTTATTCGATTAACCCAACTGCTTTGAAAAGTTGTTGCTACTGGAACACATTGAAAAATGATGTTAATCGATTAAGGCATACGTTAATCGATTAATCTAACTGTTTGAAAAGTTGTTGAAACTGAAAACTTGAAAAACAGAATCAGTTAACGTTCTTGAACAAAGTTAATCGATTAAGAGAGCTTTTAATCGATTAACTAGGTTTCTGAACTGATTCTTTATATACTGCGTTTTCAGAATTGATCTCATAAGTTGCATGTTGCATTTCTTAGAGAGTTAGAGCATTTTACGTGATATTTGTTGCATCTAGTTGTTAGTGCATTTGTGAGTTTAGAAAGGAGAGATTCTATACTTTAGGATTGAGTGCATTTCATGTTATAATTTCTCATATTTTCCCTCACATGTTCATGCATATTATTGATGCTTTTCGTGAAGTTTTTTAGATTCTGTAACTTCTGTTTTCATACTAATACATTGTCAGATTGCATGAGTTTGTATGAGGTGTTTTAGAGTAAAGCCTTCTTGTCATATTTGAGCCTTGTTTTAGCTTAATTTTACTCTTCTATTTTGTTGTGTAATTGTTGTAACAAGGGAATCTCGTGGTGTCTTATCACCTAAGAGATTGAGTGTATCTTCATAATTGCTTAGAGTTTTAGAAAAGGAAAGAACAGAGATTCTTGGCTGGGGCTACGCCGAAAGAAACGTTTTCTTTGTCGGTTGGAAGGGAGTCAAACCATAGAATAGGTTTCTTTATTTTCTTGTAATTTTCTAAGTGTTGTAATTGGATGATGTGCATGTAAATACATTGATTCAATTATAGTGAAGGAAATCTCCCAAGTCAGCCGGGAGGCCTGGATGTAGTTTGCAGTGGACAAGCAAACGAACCAGGAT
>NC_032014.1:23908654-23908937 GCF_001865875.1 Lupinus angustifolius
GTGCTTTGAGTCTCTGAATCAGTAACCCAACTAATCCAAGTGCAATAAGGTAGGAAAAATCTCATCCTAACCCACTCAAACCATCAAGAAATTGCACTTTATCATCCTTAATCCACCCAAATTCCGAATCTTCCACCAAATCAAACCCTAGGTTAAGTTTGCCTAAAACCTTCTCTGCTCATTCAACATCATTTCAGGTTCAACACATACAATGGAGCAAGGTCGTTCAAAAAGGGTCAAGACTACAGCTACCCGTATACGAAGAAGGGAAGCCGGTTCACCT
>NC_032014.1:23909037-23910033 GCF_001865875.1 Lupinus angustifolius
TCTTGCAAGAAACCCGTTTGGCGAAATTCCAAGGTCGCAAACCCACGTACGTAAGGTATGTTGATTTAACCTGTTTGGCGGAACAGAACTATAGTTTCCCGCATATATGGAGGCTCAGGGAGCCGTTCAGTTTTTGGAATTAAAGGGACAAGTTTACCCTGCTCTAGTTAGGGAATTCTATGCTAGTTTTAGATATAAGGATGGAAAGTATTGGTCTATGATTTCTGGTAATCTGTTTGAGCTGAATGATGATCTGTTTATGAATGTTGGTGGGTTATCATCTTCTGGTTATGGTATAGGGGATTTTTCTTAGGTTAAGGACAACTTTGATCCCGTTGAAGTCTATAAGTCATTCCTTCGAGGCCCTCATTTATACATTCAGGGTCAACTGACCAAAGCTGGGTCGTTATCTGTTGAGAACAGGCTGTTGCATTATGTTATTGCTTACATACTAGTACAGAGGAACACAAATCACGCACACCCTACTGTGAATGACTTGCGTTTCATGTATACTGTAAAGAATAATGTCATGATCAACTGGCCTTAGGAGATTCTGAAAATCATGAATAGTGTGTCGCTATCTCAGTCGAAGCTGCTTCCCTATAGTATTTTCAATTCACGCATTGTGGATTATCTACACATTGATATTTCTGACACTATCATTATTGAGTACACTGATAAGGATCACCTAGTTGGTGAAAGTCTCATTCAAAAAATGGGAATATACATGTATGGTACTACTTGGCAATACCAGGAGAACTACACTACATTTGATCTGGATTTGTCTGATAATGATAATCAAGGTGACATGGGTAATCAGAATGCTACAACTCAGGGGGAGTCTTCTGGAACAGCACCTCAGAACTCTGTTTTCGGTTTAGCTCAGATGGAAGCTATGGAGCAACGGCTCAACAACCGTATGGATCTTCACTTCCAAGGGTTAAAAGATTCTTACTTTGCAGGCATTGAATAGTATGAAGAACGTCAGATTGCCTA
>NC_032014.1:23910133-23910687 GCF_001865875.1 Lupinus angustifolius
CTAGGCTATCTCACCCTTAGGTTTATTTCTTCTTATGGCACTTTCTGGATTTAGTTGTTGTTTCTACTTTCAGGACTTATTCATGTTTGGCTATTTGTCTTTGATTGACTCATTATGGTTTGTACTATTTCCTGACTTCTTTGACTCTTTATGCTATGCTATTATTTTTTTGTTAATTATGTGGAATAGCTTATTTGCTTTCGTGAATGGTTCTTGATCATATGAGATATGATGTTGATAACATTGCTTACTATTTGATTAAATCTTGCATGCCATTCTCTTTACCTATTGGCTATTTCTTTTGTCTAATCAAGCGCATTTGTTCAATTTACCGAAAAATAAAACAGGTTAATTTGTTAAATCCCAAATTAATTCATTAACTTTGTTTTATGATTAACTCATATCTCTTCCCAATTTTTTGACCTCGTGTTATCTTTTTGATAATGTCAAAAGGGGGAAAATGTTGTTTTTGATTGTGCAGGTTGATCGTAATAACAGCTTCCGATATATTTGCGCATCATATCAATCATGCCAACAATCTTCAAGCTTATTCA
>NC_032014.1:23910787-23912031 GCF_001865875.1 Lupinus angustifolius
TGCTTAAGTCTTTAATTGGTACTAGGCTTAGACTAGAATCTAGTTTAAGTTGAGTCAAGGCTTAGGTCACCTAATACATGTCACATATGCATAAGTTGAGGTTTTGTATTTCAAAATGTTAAACATGTACTAAGTCACCTAATACATGTCACCAACAAATGTTATTTCTAGACATAAACTAAGTGTTAAACATGTATGAACTAAGTGCATAACGTATTTGAGGTTTTGTATTTCAAAATGTTGTTAATCGATTAACTAATACTTTAATCGATTAACTAATACTTTAATCGATTAACCCAACTGCTTTGAAAAGTTGTTGCTACTGGAACACGTTTAAAAATGTTGTTAATCGATTAAGGCATACGTTCATCGATTAATCTAACTGTTTGAAAAGTTGTTAAAACTGAAAACTTGAAAAACAGAATCAGTTAACGTTTTTGAACAACGTTAATCGATTAACAGAGCTTTTAATCGATTAACTGGGCTTCTGAACTGATTCTTTATATACTGCGTTTTCAGAATTGATCTCATAAGTTGCATGTTGCATTTCTTAGAGAGTTAGAGCATTTTACGTGATATTTGTTGCATCTAGTTGTTAGTGCATTTGTGAGTTTAGAAAGGAGAGATTCTATGCTTTAGGATTGAGTGCATTTCATGTTNCCATGTTATAATTTCTCATATTTTCCCTCACATGTTCATGCATATTATTGATGCTTTTCGTGAAGTTTTTTAGATTCTGTAACTTCTGTTTTCATACTAATACATTGTCATATTGCATGAGTTTGTATTAGGTGTTTTAGAGTAAAGCCTTCTTGTCATATTTGAGCTTTATTTTAGCTTGATTTTACTCGTCTATTTTGTTGTGTAAATTGTTGTAACAAGGGAATCTCGTGGTGTCTTATCACCTAAGAGATTGAGTCTATCTTCATAATTGCTTAGATTTTTAGGAAAGGAAAGAACAAAGATTCTTGGTTGGGGCTACGCCGAAAGAAACGTTTTCTTTGTTGGTAGGAAGGGAGTCAAACCATAGAATAGGTTTCTTTGTTTTCTTGTAATTTTCTAAGTGTTGTAATTGGATGATGTGCGTGTAAATACATTGATTCAATTATAGTGAAGGAAATCTCCCAAGTCAGCCGGGAGGCCTGGATGTAGTTTGCAATGGACAAGCAAACGAACCAGGATAAAAATTCGCGTTTGTAGGATTTTTCTCTCTCTCTCTCTCTCTCTTTACTGTTTTTAATCGA
>NC_032014.1:23912131-23958606 GCF_001865875.1 Lupinus angustifolius
ATTATCGGTTAACTATTGTGCAATTAATCGTATCTGTCTAAAGCTTACTGTTTCTGTTTTAATCGATTAAGACTGTTAAATTAATCGATTGTCCCTGTTTTGTTAATCGATTAAGTTTGTTCTGTTAATCGATTATCTTCATCCTGTAATCAATTAATTAGGGGTGATTCAACATTGAGTGTTGAGTTTCGAAAAACGATTATTCTAATCGCTACACCTATTCAACCCCCCCTTTTAGGTGTATTGTAATCACTGATACCTAACAACAACAACTAATAATATACATGTGATTAGCAATAATGATAATAACGATGGGTTAGAAATAGAACCTAGAAGAAGTCAGAGAGCATAGACTTCTAGAGAGTATGAACCTGATTATATGGTCTATACATTAGAAGATGATCCATCAACTCTCCAAGAAGCATTGACTTCGTTGGATGCTAATTTGTTGCAAGAGGCCATAAATGATGAAATTGATTCTCTAGAGTCTAACAAGACCTAACATTTAACTGACTTGCCTCCTGGTTGCAAACCTATTGGTTGTAAGTGGATATTGAAAAAGAAACTAAAACCTGATGGCATAGTGGATAAATAAAAGGCTCGCCTTGTAGCTAAGGGTTTCAGGCAAAGGGAGAATGTAGATTTCTTCGACACATTTTCACCTGTTACTAGAATAACATTCATTAGAGTACTAATTTCGCTTGACGCGATACATAATTTATTAGTACATCAAATGGATGTTAAGACTGCTTTCTTAAATGGTGATTTGGAAGTAGAAATCTATATGGAACAACCTGAAGAATTTTTAATACATGGGCAAGAAAATAAGGTTTTTCAGTTAGATAAGTCGTTGTACGGTCTTAAGCAAGCACCTAAGCAGTGGCAAGAAAAGTTTAACGACTTAATGATCTCGAATGAGTTTAAGATGAATGAAAGTGACAAATGCATTTATTACAAATCAGAAAATGACATTTGCACTATCATATGTCTCTAAGTAGACGACCTACTCATATTTGGTTCTAATACTCATGTTGTGAATAATATGAAATCATTGTTGTGTAACAACTTTGATATGAAAGACCTTGGAGAGGCAAGTGTAATTCTTGGTATAAAAATTACTAGGTCAAAATAAGGAATTTCTTTGGATCAATCTCACTATGTGGAAAAGATCTTAAAGAGATATAAATACTTTAGCTGTAAACCTGCTAGCACGCCATATGATCCAAGTGTAAAACTGAGTATAAGGCAAGCTGAGTATGCTAGTATCATTGGCAGCATTCGGTATGCCACTAATTGCACTAAACCCGATATTGCCTATATTGTGGGATTATTATGCAGGTTTATGAGTAGACCTAGTATGGAGCATTGGCATGCTATAGAAGGGGTAATGAGATACCTCAAGAAAACAATGAACATTGGATTACATTACCAAAGATTTCCAACTGTCCTAGAAGGATTCAGCGATGTTGATTGGAACACTCTTTCATATGATTCCAAAGCCACCAGTAGCTATATATTTAGCATAGCTGGTGGAGTTGTTTCTGGGAAGTCAAACAAACAGACTATTTTGGCTCAATCCACTATGGAAGCTTAGATGATAGCACTAGAAATGGCTAGTGAAGAAGCAAGTTGGCTGAGAAGCTTGTTTGGAAAGATTCCCCTATGGGAAAAATCGATTCCAACTATGTTCATCCATTGTGATAGTACCGTGGCTATTGCAAAAATTGAAAACTGCTTTTATAATGGTGAGAAACGACAAATTCGTCGTAAACACAACATTATTAGAGAGATACTCTCTACAGGAGCTGTTGGAGTGGATCATTTACACATTGAGAATAACTTAGCAGATCCTTTGACGAAAGGACTAGCTAGAGAGAAAGTTCATAATACTTCTCATAATATTGGACTATTGCCCTTAGAACGAGGATCACTCATGATGGTAACCCGACCTAACTGACTGGAGATCCCAAGAAATAGGTTCAATGGGTAATAACAAGTCGTGAATTGCTATGAGAATGAACATGCTATAAAATTATGAGAAGCATGATTTCTACAGCATATGTAAGGATGAGTTAAACTCTTAATGAGATCTATACACTAATTGGATTGGACTACCTAAGCTACATGAGTGCTCTTGATAGACTCACCTATGTGATTGTGGAAGTGAGGGTCGCCTCCTATGAAATTTTGGGGCTTAAATTTATAGAGCATTCACTATACTGGGATAGACGTGCATGAACCTTTAACGCACGGGCTTTACATAATACACCTTTGAAAAGGTTGTGTGTGGTTTTATGTTGGAGATAGAGTTCAAGACTACGAGTCACTCTAGTAAAATCTGGATCTTATTCATTATGCAAAGGTTCAAGTCATATGACAACTTTGTTTATGCACAATCTTATTGATACCAAAAAATTTCCCGGAAATCGTCTTTTAATTTCAAGTGGGGATTGTTGTAATTTGTTAAAAGAATGATATTTTGAAGTGAAATGAAAAACCTCACTAGTCTCACTTTTCTTGGAGGAGAGAAGTTGAAAGGTAAGTCTTTTGGGATTGGACCGTGTGTTGACCAAGTCAACACACACATGTAATAAGGAAAGAGCCGTTGGAGGACATCTCAGCCATTATGATAGAGTCGTTGGTAATAGAGTCGTTGGTAGTAGAGTTGTTGGTGAAAAAGTCGTTAGAGAGTCGTTAAAGGCCTCAAGCTATAAATAGAAGCCTCCTTCCCTCATTATAATTTGCACCAAGTTGAAGGCGTTTACCTCTCAACTTCTCTTCCCCCCGCCCCCTTATATTTCGATGACGCATTTCCAGAAACCTTCTTCCTCTTTCTTTCTGTGGCACTTGAGAATTGGCACATGCACCCAAAGTGAGAATTTCGAGAACTGACACTGGTAGTCAATATTGTGGAAAAATAATTGGCACGGCTAGCCATACTATGGGTATTCGAGTGTTTGGCACTGGTAGCCATATTGTGGGTCTACCCGACAGTGATTCTTAGAGTGCAGTAAGAAATCATTAATAGAGAACTAGACTGCTTTATCTTGGGGACAACGTGGTTGATAGTCTGCTTGCACAATTTTAGCAGTACTACGAAACGTCTTAAAGAGAGCGACCTGGTAGTGGCTCAGTCAGTAATGATTATTTTGTGCCTTTCAGAATTTTTACGAACTACGGTAACAACATTTCTCACCTTCTTTTTTGACATAATGGTTCATCTAAGCATTCATCTTGCTCGAAAAACACAACTATGTAGTCCTTCCTATATGAGAGAAATGTACCATTTTGAACGTTATATTAAGACAATAAGAGGGTATGTGAAAAACTAATCAAGACCAGAGGGTTGTATTGTTAAGCGATACCTTGTTGATGTTGATTTCGTAGGCATTCCAAAGCCTTATTATGCAAAAAGAAGATTTGTTGAAAAGATTACTATGAACCAAATATCAAGAACAAAATTGGAGCAAACACACTTATATGTTTTATATAATTAACACCAACGAGGTTGAACCATTTGTTGAAAGACATAAGAAGATGCTTAGGATTTCTAACTCAAGTAAGAATGAAAATTGAGAGTTGTTGAATAGCAAGTCTAGCATAATGACAACTACTATATTGAATACATACAGCCTAAAAAGTCACGGTAAGTAAAGAATATTTGGTCAATAATCTAGAGTGATTTGGTCTAAAAAGAATATTTGGTTGTTATAGCTTGAATAGGCTTGATGTAATACAAAATCCTAGCCCAGACTGAAAATATGTTAAATACTTATAACTTATTTAGAAAATAGTGGAAAATTCTTCTAGGAGAAATAAATCAATACAAAAATACTTTTATTATTTTCTCTATCATCAAACTCTTTAATGCTTTCAATTATTACTAAATGTGACAACTTCAACTTATTATGAGTTAACCTTTTTTGAAATAGTTTATATTTGCTATCATTTTACAATTGCTTGTGAAAAATGTTTTAATAAGGAATAGGTTTTAAAACTGAATAAACACAATTCAACTCTTTAACTATGTTTAAATGTGCCAACTTGATTATTAATAAGTAATTTTTTATCAATTCTAGAGTGGCAAGTTAATCTTTGATCTGTAATAAAAACAAATTTTACGAGTTTGCCTGTTTAACCGACTTAAATAATCGTTTTCTCCCTTTACTGACTCAAATAATCAACTTCTATATCTTCACTAGTTGCAAGTTACATTAATCTAATATCTAAATAATTATCATGTGGCTCCTAAAAAATTAGTGGGACATCCCTATTTATTTAATCACTCAACTAATCGATTTGACATAAGGGTCAAGTACAGTAAACTATTGAATCATGAAAGGTCTTTCCTTTTTTATTTACTTTTATTTAATTGACACTTTTGTGATCGATTAGAATGTGTATACATTAGAGAGATCTAAACCACGCAAGCTTAAAGATGATTTTTCCAATCCTAGTCAAAAGTTGTTGGTTCTTCTTAATGGATAGATAGGCATGATATCATCAACTTCCAATGTATAATATTGGCAAAGCCATGACTATGATGCATTATCGTTGTAAAAGATTCAACATATATTAATTTAAATTTTCAACAAAGCTTCGACGACTATATTAATTGTCTAATCTATAAAAAGCCTCAATATTGAGAACAAAATATATAACACTAGAGAATAATATAGAATAATTTGATACATAAACAAAGCTCGATTTATTTCGAATATTTGTTCATCACTTGTCTTAAATAGCATTGAGCTAAATTGGACATTTATATTCAATCATTTGTTATTAAATTGAGGATCTTTCTCTTTCATATTTATTTCGATGAGTGAGTATGACTGAAGGACTTAAAAGTTATAAACTTTTTTTAACGGAAACCATTGTTTATTGTTGAGTTAGAAAGGCAAGGTGTAGAGACAATAATCGAGTTGTTGAGCGTGGAGAATATAGGTGTGAAAATAATACTTAGAGATGTAATAAATATCGAATTATAGTGAAATTTTGGTGCCGCTAAAAAACTAGACATAGGCCTGCAATATTGGATGAACCAATATAAAATTTGGGTGAAACTTCAATTTGTTAACTACTTTTTATTTAAGCTTTTATAGTTAATTTCTAACTTGGGATTGCATTTGTGATAAAGTTTTTCTCAAATATCTTTTGACGCAGTTTTGCGTAAAACAAGCTAATTTTCTGAAAAACGGATAAATCATTCATCTGAATTCTTAATTGTTGCTTAAATCTTTTTTAACTTGTCCGAAGATTTAATTTTATTCAAAATTTGGTAAATATGTTGAAACACCTTCTTGTGTTACTTTTTATTATTCTAGTTTAGAACTTGAAGAGTCTTGGTTGATGTAATATACTTGTCTGGAAATATGTTTAATACTTGTATTGTCCGAGAAATAGTGAAAAATACTTGTGAGAGAAAAGACTTGATATAACTCTTGGAGTGAATCATTTTAGATCATTGTGTGATTTTGTATTACTTATTTATTTACTACTTTTGATTATACTTACCATGAAGAATTAAGTATGAAGCATGTTAAAGATCATATTGCCATCATTAACTCCATCCAAAAAAATTCAAAGGGATTTCCTTTGAGCCAGGTCCTAGAACATCAGGAAAATTAATTGGGTGAAATGGGTTAATATGTGTGAAGATAAATCTATTGGCAGTCTTGGTGTGAAAAACATCCACCATTTCAACCTTGCTATCCTTGGGAAATGGCACTGAAAATTACTTCTCGAGGATGATAATCTTTAGTGTAAAGTTTTGAGGTCCAAGTATGGTTTGGGTGGAGGGACTTTGACTTACTCTTCAAAATGCTCCTCTTGGTTTAGAGATTTGTGTCATCTTAGAATCAGGGGAATTGATATGCCCATTGGTTTCAGAACAATATTGTGCGAAGAATTAGCGACGGGAAGGCTACTAAATTCTGGTATCAAAATTAGTTAGATCCCTCCAATCTTATGTCCAAGTATCAGCATTTTTATAATCTCAACCTTTTTAAGGGCACTCTCATCAGTGACTTAGGGAGATGGTTGGAGGGAAAGTGGGAGTGAAATTTATCTTGGAGACAGCAACCTTTTTCTTGGAAACTTGAGTCTATTACTAATCATATGCAAGAAATCCAGGAATGCTCTCTCCAGGACAATACTCCTGATTCTTGGTGGTGAATCCATGACAATTCTAACTTATAATCCATTAAATCAGGTTGCAGTTCTCTTGCTTCTCTAAAAAATCATCAGGATTTCACCCTCAACCACCTAAATCTCTTATGGGAATCCAAAGCTCCTTTTAAGGTCACTACTTCTGCATGGTGTCTTTTCCATAATAGACTTCACACTCTTAAAGCTTTATTGAGAATAGGATTCACCCCCAACTCATGGAGAAGGTTTGTTTTGTAGATTTTGTAACGACCAACCTAAGTCTTAGGATCATCTCTTTTTCACTTGCAGGTTTAGTTTTGCAAAGCATTTATAGTTGGTTGGATCTTAGCACTACTCTTCCTTATGAACTCATCAACCATTTTTTCATGCATTTGGGTTTGTCGCATTAAAAGAAAATTTAGAAGATCTAGAGCATCATTTGGTTAGCAGCTATATGATCCATCTAGTTAGCGGAAAATGACATTATTTTCAACTCAAACAAGACGATTATGTAGCACATCATAGATTCTGTGAAGGTGAAGTCTTGGCTTTGGATCAGCGGAAGGAGTAATATGTCTTCATTAACTTACTATACTTGGGTCTCTCTCACACCATTGTCTTTCTTAGTTATCTTGATTATGCTTGTCACATGTATTTTCCTTTTAATTATATTGTAAACATCATTTAATTTTAATAAAATTCTTCTTATCTTTTCAAACCAGTTATAATTTTCTGCTTATCATATAATTTATTGTCAAACAGTTTTAATCAAGAATTATTTTCTATAAACATAATCAACACACAATTCAATCCTCTTATGTTTGTGCGTGACAAATTCATCATCATGTATAAATGCTCTAAGCCTCTAACAACTATCACATGCCTAATAATCCATAGTAAGGAGTGAGTACAAATATTTAACGTGGGAATTCTCACTCAATATTGAAATCTCAAATAAATGAAAGAGTAAAAGACTTAGTTAGTATCTGAAAAATACAAAATAGTTACCAATAATATTAAATAGTAGTCAAATTAATTATTTTTATGACCTTCGTGAGTAGTTTTAGCAATTAGGGCTGCATTTTCCTTGCCCACGTAATACTCACCTAAATTAGGATAGACATGGACATACCCATTTTTAAATAGGGCATGAAATATCATGTCGTGTCCATCCTAAATATGGACAGATTGGGTTTGCGGGCTGCCCTAAATTAAAAAAAAACTAAAATGATCTAGTACATGAAGATAACACAATATAACTGATTAGGGCACTACAGTAAAAATAAATAATCATCTACAAGATAAGATGTTAGAGGAGACTAGACGCAAGATGTAGTAAGTGTGGCCAGTTAGGGCACATGGAAAAGATATGCAAGTTCAACATCAACAAGGAGAAGCTAAGGCTAGTGAGAATCAATCACAAGAAGAGCACCTATTAGCAGTATTATGCTTTGCCACCAACAATTCCACACAAAGTTGCCTCATTTGTAGTGGTTGTACAAACCACATGACCTATGATCGAGAGCTCTTTAGAGAACTTGACAAAACTTATCTTTCCAAAGCTATAATTGTAAATGGGTCATACATTATAGTAAAAGGCAAAGAACGGTGGCAATTGAAGATTACACATGTTTGAAATTAATTCATGATGTCTTATATGTTCTTGAAATTAAGCAAAACTTGTTAAGTGTTCATCGTTTACTAGGCAAAGGCTATAAGGTTTTGCTTGAAGACGAACACTGCATGATTAAAGATTTAGAAGGCAAAAAGGTGTACACAGTTTAAATGAAAGGCAAAAGCTTTGCCTTGGATATGATGAAAGAGATGCAAGATACACTACACAAAGAAGACACAAGTAAATTTTTTGGTACAAAGGATTATGTCATTTTTACTATGATACTCTAATCCTCATGAAGAAGTACAATTTTGTTAAAGATTTATCTGACATGTAGAGAAAAAACCTCCTACGTACATTGTTTGCAAATATAAGAGACAAACAAGACTTTCTTTTCCACAAAATTGGGTTTGGAAGGCCAGACAGAAATTATAATTGATACACATAAATGTTGAAGGACCTATGAATACACCATCAATGAATAGTAATAAATATTATATTGGTGATCACACAAGAATATGCTGAATTTATTTTATGAAATTTCAATATGTGATTGGTGATATTTCTGTGAAATTCAAAGCTTGGGTTGAAAGTCAAAGCAGATGCAAGTGAACAAGTACGATAGTGGAACATAATAAACCTCTTCAAAATTTAACAAATTTGTACAAATGTGGGCATTGAACACTAATTTAAAACATCGTATACTCCTCAACCAAATGATATTGTTGAGAGAAAACTATAGAGATAACTAGGTGCTTTCTTCATGATAAAGGGCTCCCAAAGAAGTTCTAAGAAAAGACTATAAATACGCCAGTTTTTCTCTTAATCAGATTGTCATCAAAAGCTTTATCAAAAAGTATGACATTCTAAGGAGAGACTATAGACCGAAGTTGATTAATTTAAAGACATTTGGTTACTTGTGTTGCTCTTACATTCCTCGGGTTAAGAGGGACAAGTTCGAAAGAAAGCAAAACCTAGGATCTTTGCAAGCTATATCTTAGTGTCAAAGGCCTACGTGATCTACTTACCACAAAACAATTAATTAATTATCAGTAGATATGTCCAATTCATTGAGTTGGAGAGCTAGAACTAAGAAAAGATAAGTAATTTAAGATTCAGTAGGATAATGAAAACATATATGATGAATATGTCAAAAGAAATATCACTCTATGACATATATCAAAGGTGCAATGTTGTTGTGATGGAGCCTATAGGATATGAAGAATATGCAACTAACCAAAAATGGATAGATGCAATGAAGAATAAGCTCACGATGATTGGAAAAACTAGACATAGAAGTTGGTGGAGAGACCCAAACACAACAAAACTATAGGGGTCAAATGGGTTACATGACCTGTTGGACTAGACTGCGACCAGCGAGCCTCCAACCACCAGGGAGTTCCATTGTTACATGGGTATGGGAAGAGTGAAGAGTCACAAGTGAGACGCCTTAAGGTTTTGGTTCAAGACGTGGTGTCTCACTTGTGACTCTTCACTCTTCCCATACTCATGTATCAATGGAACTCCCCAGTGGTTGGAGGCTCCCCGGTAGCATTCTGGTCCAACAAGTGGTATCAGAGCCGAGGGTTCGACTGGGACATGGTGGACTCAAGGGGGAGCGGACCGGAAAGTGTGTGGTACCCACACTTGAGGGGGAGATTGTTGGGTTTATTCAAGTGTGAAGTCTCACATTGCAATATGCGGGGAGGAGTAAAAGAGTTTATAAGAAGGAAATGCCCATAGAACTAATGTCTTAAGGTTTTTGTTCAAGACATGGTGTCTCACTTGTGATTCTTCACTCTTCCCATACCCATGTAACAATGGAACTCCCCGGTGGTTGAAGGCTCGCCGGTAGCAGTCTGGTCCAACAAGTGGTATCAGAGCCGATGGTTTGGTTGGGACATGATGGACTCATGGGGGAGCGGACTAGAAAGTATGTGGTACCCACACTTGAGGGGGAGATTGTTGGGTTTATTCAAGTGTGAAGTCCCACATTGGATATGTGTGGAGGAGTGAAAGAGCTTATAAGAAGGAAAAACTCATGAAACTAATGTCTCAAGGTTTTGGTTCAAGACGTGGTGTCTCACTTGTGACTCTTCACTCTTCCCATACCCATGTAACAATGGAACTCCTAGGTGGTTGGAGGCTCCCTGGTAGCATTCTGGTCCAACATGACCAAAGTCAATCCTGGTGGTTTTGTGAACAAGTATAAGACAAGACTTGTTGCCAAGGGATACACCTAGAAGTTTGGGGTAGTTTATGTGAAACTTTTTTCATAATTGTTAGGTTGGATACCATAAGGATGTCACTGGTAATGGTTGCACAAAATGATTGGGTCATACATAAAATGAATGTCAAATCAGATTCTTGAATTGATACTTGAATGAAGAAATTTATGTGGAACAACCAAAAGGTTTTTCACAGCAATGACAATAGGAGAAGATATATAAGTTGAACAAGGCCATATATGGTCTCAAATAAACGGATGAACATCTGCTGTCCCATAAAAGTGTACCACTCCATGTGTCATTATTTATGATTGGTTAGAAAAATACTTAATCATTATTTTTTTAACTTAAATGCATTTTTTACAACCAATCACAAGTAGTGCCACATGGAGTGGCACACTTTGTGGTACAGCAGATGTGATCCCCAAATAAACACCATAGTATTGGTATAAGGGAATTGATGCATACTTGGTAAACTTAGGCTTTGTAAAGAGTCCAAGTCAATTTACCTTATATGTCAATAAAGATTGATGATAAAATACTTGTGCTATCTTTTTATGTTAATGATCTCTATCTTACAGGAGGTTCAATAAAAGCAAAATGAAATATTTGTGTTCAAAAAAATAAGCAAGAGAGGTTCTCAAAAGGTTCAATATACAAAAATACAAATCAACTCCAACTCCAATGAGTCAAAATGAGAAGTTTTACAAAGAGGATGGTGTTGAAAAGGATGATGAAATGTTATATAGAAGCTTAATAGGCTACTTGATACATTTACCTATAACAAATTCAAGTCATGCATGCAGTAAGTTTGTAATCAAGGTACATGCATTATGTTAGTTATATTCATTTCCGAGCAGCAAAAATAATTAATAAATTTGTTAAAGGCGCAATAAATTATGGAATAAGGTTTAGTTCGATCAAGAATTGTAGTCTTTATGGTTTCTTTTATAGTTATTGGGTTGGATATGATGATGATATGAAAAGCACCTGAGCTTCTAGGCATATATATTCCTTCTATGTACAAATAGTTATATGATGTTTATTATGTTATTCAAGTAGGAGTTTTTCATTTATGCATCAGTTTTTCTTTTATGATTATATAAATAATGTGTTTTGTTGATAAATGAAAAAAAGTTTTCTAGAGAACACATTTCATCTAAGCACTTTTGTTTTCTACACAATCAACATTAACACTTACTTATTGTCACGTAACTCACTTTCTAAGTAAGAATCATGGTCAAATCCACTGTAAAAGAAATAAGTCTTTTTATAAGCGTATAAATATGAATTAAAGAAATAAGTCTTTTTATAAGCGTATAAATATGAATTAAGGTCCAGATGGAATATTTGCGATCAATACAGAGATGCTCATCTACAATATTTATTTAGATATGAGGAAAAGAAGGAAAAAGTATTGGATACAAGTGGACTGAATAAAAAGTAATGGATTCACTCCTTACTCCTTGAGTAAAGTGTTCAATGAAATTTTGGACTTTGGTTATTGGTGACATTTTACTGTACATGTACAAACTCACTCAAATAACCCATGTGTATATTCTGCATACAAGTATAAGATGTAGCATATAATATTAATGTTCATAACTCTTTTTTGACTTGTGCCTTTGCTTTTGGTTACCTCTGTAATTCTTGTTTACAAAGAGGGCAACAAGATATAATTCTGAGCCATTGATCCACACATTTTTGGTGAAACAAATGGGAACAGGGTAATTGCCTAACTTCTTCTTTGTCTTTGTATTTGGCTAGGCAAATGCAACATTCCTGTCATCACATCCAACACCACAAACTTATCAGTCATTATAGAATTAAAAGTTGAAATAAGTCGGATGTTAAATATAAAAGAAAAATATGACTGTTCACCATTTTTTCTCACTATATTATACTGATTAACTATGTATAAATTTCTGCTCACTGATGTGGTTAATGAAATATTAATGTAAATGCGAAATTTGGTAATAGATTAATAGAGTAAATTGCCAGTGCAGTACTCTAAAGATGAGAATGTCATCAGTTTAGTCCTTTAACACACCTACCAAAAAATTGGTGACACTCTCTTATTTGAATAGCTGCATTGATGTTTATGTAAAATTATGTACAAAGCTACTGTTAACACATCATTCTTGATAAAATAAAGAGTGACACTTTATGAATGTAAGTCAAAATAATCCCTAAAAAGAGGGGTGGTAGCAAATCTTAAAATGATTAATTTGACCTACTATTTTGAATTTTTCAAATGACCAAATTGCTACATGCAAAAATTTTTAGGGAACACAATATGTCTTCACTCTAAATTAAAAAAAAAAATACATTAAAGCATGAGTTATTCTGTGTGTATAATAGTTATGTAACTTACTGGATCATCATTGGTGAATCTTTCACTACTTTCAGAGTCATTGCCATGCTCTAATTTGGTATGAACTTTTTTATATCTCCAACTAGAAAGATGTGAGATTTGATCATAAGATGCTCCTCTAGAAGAGGAACCCATGTTCATGTTATATCCAAGGAAGGTGCTAATCATTGGAACACAACAGCATAGAAGCAAAAATAGTATAAAGGGGAAAGAGTAGCATAATGCATTCCAAGAAAGTAGGATGATACATAGCATATTGAGTTTTGGTGCTCGTTGGAAAGACCCAAAATGAGAATCAAAAGCCCAAACATTTCCCATCACAAACCATATGGCAAAGAATAGCTCTAGTGAACTCCTACATTTGTCCATCAAATGTGAGCTCCTGTGTGAACTGTATAGTACAAAGCAAACTAAATTACATTTCTGAATTGCAACAAAAAAAATTATTCCAGGGTTAGAAATAATTTCTTTAACAATTAAGAGTAAACTTGAATAAATATGACTAAGGAAATTAAGTGGTAATGAGAACAAAATGTTGAACATTATACATTATTATAACAAGTTATAAAAGTAGGAAATTAAAAATGAGGATATATTATAGTAAATTTAATAAAAGTTACTACCAGATATTAGTCTAATAGTGTAAGTTTTTGCAAGATCGTGAATATACCAAAAAGATAAATGTTCAATTCATGAGAATGGCTTTTATTGAAAATGATAGTTACACATCAAAAATGATTAATTTTACCCATAAGGATGAAAGGATGTTCTTGGCTATACCAACTTTTTTTATAAAAGTTACTAATATAAGTCAAAAGATCTTATTATCTATAGAGGGATACACTTACTTTAAGAGTAAGTGGAAAAAACTTTTCCGCATCCTGACCATTAATTATTGAGAAATCCAATAATTTAGATTTACTTATTGATTCAAATTATTGGATATTCCATAAAAATAAAAATAGTTGGTGAGAGGTTTTATATATAAGGAAAATCTTAGGTTGGATCAGGCCACTTCATAAAAGTCAATTGACCAAACCTGACTTATCTTTTTATGTATATTATACCTTGACCAAGTCTGTTTTCAATGAGCAAAATTAGAACAACTTTTTCTACCCTCTTTTTTCAACTTTTTGCCCCCTAAAAAGTAGTACTAGCAAAGAAGCATTCAAGATGCTTAAATTAAAATTACCAAATATTGAAGGCACAATAGTAGAAGGTTCAGCAACAAATTTTGCTCTATTGGGCAATAAACAAATATAGTTTTTGAAAGAGCTTTTACCACAAGCTCAAAACCTTTGCTACAAAACCAAAGCTTCAGCCAAAAAGAATGGTGCACATAAAGTTGACACAGTTAGTAACTTCTACCAATAGCTTTTTTTGTTACAATTACTACTACCAATCACTTTTGACATAATTACTTAAATGAAGTTATTGAAGTGCGAAAATTACCTGGTTTCTTCATTATTTCCCTGCTGCTCCATATTAGAAAGTCCAATAGCATTACCATGTGTCACATACAGTTGATGGTAGCGGCCATAAAGTACAAGCAGATTAAGGACACAACCAATATCATAACCTGCTATCCATATTCTCATAGGCCAAATAGGTCTCTCACTTTCTGAAAAGGCCAAAGTGATTGTTGTACTAGTTACTTGGACTATCAAAGCAACAAACTCCAACATCATCCATTTTCTAGAATTGAAAGGATTAGAGCCAAGATCAGATCCTGATGATGAACCATTTTGGTAGTGGAATACTCTTCTCAAGAAACTAAACCATCTTGCTCTAGATATTCTCATGGCCATTCTAGTCAAAAAAGAAGGCATGTTTTGTGCACTACCCATTCTATCTTCTGGTGAAGAACTTGAAACCATGCTTCTTGAATTATACAATAACTGTGTTGGACCTAGAGTACTCATTGAAAATATTTTCTTTTGAATTAAACCAAACTATATGCTTATAAAGAAGAATGAAGAGAGGACACCCCTTTTGCCCCTTTATATAATTCTTTGATTCTTAATACTTCAAATACTATTCAGAATTGAAGTTAGCCAACTTATAAATAGTATGCTTACAAGCTCAAAACCTTTGCTAGAAAACAAGACTTATAATACAAACCAAAGCTTCAAGAACATGAACATTAAAGAAAGACATAGAAGTTGCAAACTTTAGTGAGGGTTTCATGGATGAAGCTGAATATAAAGCAAAAGAGATAGAAACTGAAGTGTATATAGAAAGAAGAAGAAAGCATGAGATTGGTGTGAAGGGTGTGTCAGGAAGGTGAAGTTTTAGACTCAGAAGGTGACCAAGAAGCAACTACTAAAACTTTGCTTTGATTACAAGGGACTCATAAGTTTGGAGGGAAGTTAACCGTTGGCCAAACTTGCTATAGCTATATTTTGTATCAAGTAAGAAATGGCGAGAAAGCAATGGAAGTTCAACTGCAGAATCACAACTTTACTCCTTTCTCTCTCTCTTCCTTTGAGAAAATTAGGATAAAAGCAATGTTTTTCTTCCTAATTTTATTGTTATTGAAGTAAAGTTTATTAGTATATCTCTATCTTAATTCAAGTGGATAAGACTTAAAGTGATTATCTGATGCATAAGATATGGTAAGGGCTAATGTTTGTTTATATGATATGACCTCCATGATTGCATTATTAATATGATAAATGAACCAAAATATTGATTTGAATTGTGGCGGGTACAGTTGATTTTAGAATATGTGGTAAAGGGTTGGCCACCTAATCTAACAAGTAGTTGTGTCATGCTAGAGAGTGGTGGGGTAATAATAATATCGTCTTCCAAAATATCTCATAAATCATAAATCATGTCTAGTGTTAATAATATTGAAACAAAACAGAAAAACTAAAAAATATTTATTTTTTTAATTAATATAACATGTTTTTATTAGTGTGAGACATAATTTGGATATGATTTGAGACTACATATTTTTGTTATGGCACATCCTTGACCCTCCCCCTTCAGCGTAGGAATGATTGTAACAATTTTGATATTAGCCATACTACTTCCATTATGGGGCTGTTTATTACGTGTTAACATTTTTTAAGTTAAGCGAAGACAAACATGCATGTTGTTACTTACACAATTCTATTGATTAAGAATATTATAATCTCAAACAATTTTTTTATGAGTAGAGATTTATTTTAGTCCATCTAGTTTTTTTGCGTATGTCAAGCTGATTCCTGCAAATTTGAAAAGCTAAAAATGGTTTCAAAGAAATTAAATGTTGATCAAATTAATTTTGTTTAACATTTTTATTAGATGGAAGCTATTTTAACACGAATTGGTGATATTTGAGTACTGGTTCAAATTTTTTACTTTTTCATGGATAAAATTCGTATATATTAAAATTTATAAGAAAGAGAATATTATTAACTCTTCTGTTAAAAGTGCACCCTAATTTAGAACGGCCAAATCTTTTATTCTCAACTTTGCATAACTATATATTTGGTGTTGTCTAAATTTAAACCATCAATTCTGCTTTTCTTAAAAATCTAATAAAATATTAGGCCAGTTTTTATAAGCTATCAGATGTAAAAACAGTAAAAGTGGTTAGGATATAAACATTCTTCACTAAAATATGAATTCTATAACAACAAATTTTTATTGTGTTTAAAAAAAGTTAGGCAAACTGAATATCACTTCCCATTTTTTCACATTAATAAGATTGATTTAGCTAAGGTTCATTCTTATTTGCCAAAAACTAGTAAATCTTCTCCTGGCAGCTAAAACCTATTTCTGGGACCGAGCAACCTTATTAGGTCAACCTCTCATAATTAATGTGATAAAAATAGACCTACCTTAGATGATAGCAAAGTTTCATCATATTTTAAGCAATTATTGGAAATAGACATTGAAATAAATGGGAAATATATAAAATTGTTACGCAAAGCTTTCGTTTACACATCATTTTCTATTTTATCTTTTTATGGTAGAACGTTTACACATCAATTTCTACTCTAATATACATAGGTTTTTTCTTGTGTACAATTATTTCCATTCAAATATGGGTGAGTTTGGGTCATGCCCATGCGTTGTTAATTGATGGATGGTGGAAAGTATCAAACTTCAAACACACTTCTTATATGTTTAACTGTCCAAATAAAAATCAATTTAGGGTCGATTTTATGAATTTTTGGTACAAGGGTATTCTTAACTTTTTTTGGTTTAAGGACTAGTCATTTTCGTAATTCTTAGTTGTCCCTCCCAATAAATGTTGTTCCTAAGAATTGAACTTTTAACCTTTAGATAGCCATCTTAAGGATTTAACGAGATCTTAAATTACTATACTAAAATGTTAATAGAGTCAATTTTATATTTAATTTAATATATAAATAGTTCACCAAGTGACCTCACGACAAAGTGCTACATCAGTTAAATCAAAATAATTTCTTGAGGATGTATGTTACGTGAATATCTACAATTCAACCTTGTATTAACCAATAAAAAACGTCGACAAGTGTAGATATTAAGTGGCTGTTTTTGAAAGAAAAACCCTTTAATTAACAAATAAAAGAAATCGTTTAGGCTTGTTTGTAACGTATTTGACCCAAATTTGACCTCATTTCGCGGTGGGTCATGCAACGTGTTAATGTTGACGTTACTTGTAGTTTGCAAAGGATTGAAGTCACTTTGTCTACCGGGTAAAAATAGTCATTTTCCGAAACTAAAGTAAAACAACCTAGCTTTAGTGCATTAAGTAGAGTGGATTATATACACAAAAATATAGTATAATATTTTATCACAATTCATATTTAATGATAAAGCAATGATGTCTAAATGTTTTCTAATTGTATTGTCTATGGTTTTTCTTGATTTCTCTCTGCCTTTAAATATCAAACTAATTTTTTTTATTTACTTTCCTTATCAATGTTTCTAATCCTCCACACATGCCTAAATCATGTAAAGCGTCATTCTACCATATTTATTAAAAGAGTAGTTGCCCCAACTTTTGTCTTAATGCATTGATTCATAATCCTAGTATCTAGTGTATCCACTCATCTAACGCAATATTCCTATCTCTCCAACATTGGGTTTGATATTTTACCACTCAACTCCAATCTCATATAATATCCTAGGTCTTATAGTCCTGCAGTAATTTTTTCCAATAAGCTTGCATAACATTTTTTCTATCATATATGACGCTTGATGCATTCTACAATTTCATTCACTCTCTTGAATCTTATGTCTTATGTCTCCATTAATTTTTCTCGTTTTTTTGTATGATTGAACCAATATACTTAAATCCTAGTGACTTGTGGTATGGTATGATATCAAATCTTTACTGTTATAGTAGAGTTTGTTCGTTCTTGCTAAACTTATACTTCATATAGTTTGTCTTACTTCAACTTATACAAAACTCATGTGCTTCTAAAGCTTTCTTTCACATTTGTAGCTTCTCATTTAATTCATCTCTTGATTCTCCAACTAGGGCAATATCTTCCATAAAAGGCATACATTGTGACACTAGTTCTTGGATATGCTTAGTAAGCACATCTAAGCCAATGGAAAAAGGTAGGAGCTCAATGTTGACCCTATCATATATATTATTCTGAGTGTAAGCAATCTGAACTTTTTTCTTCTCTAGAGCTTTCCTCAATACCATCATGGGAATATTTTCATGTCTTTTCAAATCAATGAAAACTTTGTTTAATTCCACCTGATCCCTTCGATATCTCTCCATCAATCATAATAGCAATTATATAGCCTTTAAGGTTGACCTCTCAGACTTAAAATCAAATTGATTTTGAGTAATGTGTACCTCTTGTCTCAACATTCACTCAATTATCATCTCACATAGTTTTATAGTACTCGTGAACTTAATTCTCCTATAGATTGAACAACTTTTGTATAAATCTCTCCTATTTTTATAAATAGGGATCGAGCGTTTCTCCTTCACTAGTCTATAATCTTCTTAGACTTCATAATCTCATTAAACTTTGTCAGCCAACTAATTACTTTTTTCTTGAACCTTCTACAACTCAGTATATATATGATATGGTCTAACTACTTTGTATTCTTCATTCTTTTCAAAGTTTCTTTCACCTCCAACCCCTGAATTCTGCTATAAAATGTATAATTTTGATCATTCTCTTTAGTGTTTAGTCCATAAAAATGAAAAGAAAAGTATGTCATTGAAAAGCTAGTAAAAATAATTATGTCATCTTTTCTTAATATCTCAAACCTTCACTAAGACTTTTTCATCTTCATTTTCAATTCATTTCATATTGTCCAAGTTTCTTGTCTTTCTTTTCCTACCATTTGCCAGCATATAGACACTACTTTCCCCTCCATTGATACCTATCAATTTGTATCATTCATCATATGCTCTATTTCTTGTTTCATTCAATGCTTCCATCGTGCCTTTCTTAGTTGTCTTGTATTTTTCAAACTTTCAGTAGTTTTACGCAAGGACTATGCTGTAAATGATTCCCTTATTAACTTAACTTTGTCTTGAATGCTTATAGGCTACCACCCTGATTATTAAATCTTTTATTCAAAGCCTCTAGATTCACATTATGTCTACTTTTCAATCTTCCTAATTCCTATGACCATTTTATCTCAAATATCATTAGTACTTTGATAAGTGTAAAATTTATATTTTTTGGATATCATTTGCAAGTACTTTTTAACTCCAATTAATTAAATTTGTACTTAATTGGCTCAATTTGAGTATAATTCGTTTATGCATGCAATTATTAATCTCTCAGTTAATATTTTACCTTTAGGAATGTTTTGGAAGGAAAAGAAAAGGATTCAAAAAAGAGATGAATAAGCAACATTGTGACACCACATTCGTACACCATTGGATCAAGATACTTTTTGGATATGATGTTCCAAGCATATAAAACTTCAATATGAACAACCGAATCGCTAAAATTCACAAAGAGCAGTAACTTGTGGAGCGAGAATGAGACAAAATAGTTTGGTTTTTTGGTGACCATTTTCGTTGAGCAAGAATCCTCTCTCTTAGTGGTAATGTGTGAATTTATGCAAAAATATAATTTTGGAACCCTAACTCCCTCCTTTCTTCATTTTAAATTTTTTAGGTATAGGATTGTAGTTTTAGGGCTTTTGTAACCCATTGGAGAGGGAGACTTGGAGTTGAATCCATTGTGAACTTGTGGGTATGATATTGGTGCTCTTTCATGGATGGTCTTCATCTTCTATTCTCCACTTTATTGGTTACCATGGAAATGAGTAATTGACTTCTCTATTGTTGGGATTAGATGTAGCTATTAAATTTGATATATCTATTTTGATTGTATTCAATATATTCATGTCCATTGAATAATAAATGTGGTTTATTCTTGTCCTTGATACTTATTTTAGTTTGATCACTAAGAGCATGATATTAGATGTTGAATCTGTTATTGGAAAACACATGTTTGAGTCTAGACTAGAATATATTATCTAGTGGGTCTAATTTCTAGGAATAGATAGATTGAAGAGTCAAGATAACATGCAAGCTTATTATATGTCACTTTGTTAATCATTCGAAGAATTGATGATTAGGGAGAATGATTTATTGATCTTATCATTAAGACACTAATGATGTATCATTAGGACACTAATGATGTTAGATAGAAATGATGTTGAAGAAATTAGAGTATAGATAGTTTGTGTGAGTTAAATTATTCAGATATTGAAAGGTTTGTAACAATATCTAATGCCAACATTTTTTTTATCACATTTAAACTTTATTTTAGTTTCTAGTTATTTAACTCTAAAATCCGCTTGTGAAAAACCTCTTACTATAAGACTATAATTATTGATGAATGTTATAATGTCGCTTAGGTTAGAAATTCATAATTTCTAATTAAGGTGGACATCATATATTTAATACAATTATATTGGCTATTTGTTGTGGATTACAAAATAAGTGATCTAATTTCTATTAACTCGTAGAAATTCTAAAATTGATAACAAATATGGGCTTAATGATTGGATACCCAAACAGTTGACCTATAGGGGATAATGGGAACCCTATAAGTTAACTCATAAGGAACGATTATGGTCCCCAATACACCAAATCGTCACAAATAGTTTTCACCTCTCCCATCAGAGAGAAAATGAAGGTCCCAAAAGGAATTAAGGATTTGGTTGAGAAGGTCATCATACCAAAACTCTCTCAAAAGGTATATCAAAGAAGTAGACCAGAGAACATGGATTCAGGGATTTAGGTATGGCTTTGTATCCTTGTTTTATATTATGTGTGAGAATCATGAGATTCAAAATCCTAGGATTGGTATTTCACCAATCATCAGAAAATATCTAACAACTTAAGTCTATGGGGATATGATAACTTCGTATACTTGTTTATGATAACCTGATACGATATTTCATTGATCGATTTGTTTGTTAGCACACTTCCTTGTGCCTTCCACAATTTGTCCTCTAAAACTATTTGTTGGAAGCTCCTTAATTCATCGCTCTTCAATTTCCACGACTTGATCATTAGGGCTGTATCATGGCCTTTCTCTCCAGTCTACTCTTATTCCTTACATCCATGACCAAAATTATATTCTGGGTCGTCAAGTACTCTCAACTTAAGATTTTCTAGTCCAAGCAAAACTTTTATCTAATTTTCTTGTAAAAAGGAAATCAACCTGAGAAGATACCATGCGAATCTTATATGTGACAACATACTCCTCCCACTTCTTAAAAAAGGTGTTTCCTATTATACCATGCGAATGTTGTTTGTATCCTAGACTTACTTATTTGTTACTACATTCACACGGCGATATAGTGGCCATTACTCAATGGACATTGTACTTGGGTGATATAAAGTGTTAATTTCATATAATAACCTAGCATTAAAATTATCACATAGTTGATACATATCATGAAGATTCTTAAATGATTTATGTTGAGATAAAAATTTTAAGTAAATATCATTTATTTATTTTTAAAACACTACAAGAAATTTGTCATATACTTACGAACATTTATAGTGACAACTAATAAAGCCATAGGTATAGACATATATACATATGGACGTACAATAAAGCGTAGGTATAAGTATAATATAGTTACAGATGTCTATGTTCATAACTATATGTATTAGTGACATAATATATTCCGTAGGTATAGATGTCTTGTACCTACAGAAAATATTGTTTGTCACTATATGCTTTCATAATGGCTTCAAAACTGTAGTTATAGTTTGCATATACCTACGGATGCCAACTTTTAAAATTGTAGGTATAGATTGCATATACTTAAAGATGCTTACTTTCAAAACCGTAAGTATAGATTGTATATACCTACATATGCCTCCTTTCAAAACCGTGGGTATATATATAATTTTTTTAAACATGAGTCCCAAATTAAATATTTTTTATTTCCAATTCTTAATCCCTAATCCATCTTACTTACACTATCCATATTCCAGACTCATTCCCTCTTACTTTCATATACTTCCACTGTTCGTTGTTATATTTCATACTTGAGAAACTCAATCTTTAAATTTTAAAACGTTGTTTATAACTGAAATTAATTTGTCACATCTATCTATTATCTATGTAACAAAAAAATGTCCATCGTGACATGTGTCAATCTCTCAAGTCCCTCATGACATGTGTCAATCTCTCAATCAAAACTTTCCCTCCAAAACATGTCAATCTTCCCTTTTTGTTCATTGTACAATTTAATTCTAATGATTAATGGACTCATATGTTTTTTATTCCATGAAGAAATTACATCTCACAATAAAGGGGATTAAATCCCTTTTCACATATGAGTTACTTCTCCACCATTATCATTTCATATCTCCATATTCTTCTCCCCTTTCATTTCACATTTCTCTCTTCTTCTCTCACATGTCTACAATCCAATGTTTCATTCGTCAAACTTCATTTCGTTTAAACTTAATAGGATGGCTTCTATATCCCGCTACTAAATCTTCATCATTGTAGATTTGTTCTTATTTTATAAATATGTTGTTTAAAGTGCATTTTTATTGATTTTTTCATTCATTAACCTAATATGATGGTTTATGTACTCATCTTCATCATTGTAGATTTGTTCTTATTTTGTAAATATGTTGTTTAAAATGCATTTTTATTGATTTTTCATTCATTTGTTTATTTTTAGATATGCTCTTATTTTGAGATATATACTTATTTTCTAGATCTTTTAATTGATTTTTTTTTTATTATGTATGTATATTCTTATTTTTTCTTTGATTTTTTTATTTTGTATATGTGGTATGATTTATTTCATTATTTTGTAGATTTGTTCTTCCAATAATCATATTCCTTAGTGTCTGATTTACAAGGATTTCATCTTTAACAATGAGCAAACTCTGAATGACTATGTTATGTACTCGATCTTCATTTATATATACACACACATTTAGTTACAAGTTACAACATTGCATTTATTTGTTTGTTGTTATGAATTTATTTATCTTCTCATCTTATCTCGCATTTATCATCTTATCTCTTCATTAGCAGTTTGACTCTCCCTTAAAGCATATATGCAGGTCAGTGTTATGTCTCTTTGTCCCTATCTTACTACAATCTTCAATTTTATTCTTCTTTGCACAACAAATAAATTTGGTTATTTTTTCTCACATGATATTTGTTAAAATATTTTTTCCTATGTGGTTATTTTTCTAAAGCAGGAAATACGAATTGACCATATTTTTTGTTTCGGCATTTGCAGAAGAGAAATCTCACATCATAGAATACAATGATTAGATTTTACATTCATTATCTGAGTGTAGAAGAATAGTTCTTTAATTTTATTATATGTTTGTCTTTTTTCATTCGAAATTATTTTTTTCACTATCTGAATGTGTCAACCTTAAATTAGTAAGAATAATCTTTAAACTTTTTTATTTTTAAATTATTAAGAAAGTTGGTTAACCAACTATCTCCACTCACCAAACAGATCAGGAAAAACAGAAAAACTGAAAGAGAAACTAATGGGCCTATGAAAGAGAAAGCCCAAAAACTAAAAACCAGAAAATAGAGAAACGCTAAAAATACTAAGTCATCTTCTTAAGTTCATTTTCTTTCTTGGCTTCCATGTTGTCTTTGGTGTCTTGAGTAGGATTAGGAACATCGTAAATATCACTTTCTAATAGTCCCCCACAAGCTGACATGTGAATGTCAAAAATGCCAAGCTTGGAGTGAATATTTCTAAAAAGCTTAGGAGATAAAGACTTGGTGAATATGTTCGCAACTTGAGAGGTGGGGTTGATCGGAAGCAAGTGTATGAGACCTAAATGAACTCTCTTACAAACGGAGTGATGATAAGTGTCAAAAATACCTAATTTTCATACACTTTTCATGACACTTATCCTATGCAAAAATGTGAAAACCAACTTAATTCAACACTTTTTAGATAAATTTTGTGTATTTCAATAATATAATTTTTGATCACCTCTTGTCCTAGTTTTCAATGAGTTTCATAGGAAATTTTACCAAAAAGAATGATTAGGCTTGAATAAAAGAAAGCTTACTTCACCTTGAAGTAATCAAGACAAAATACATAACACATGTGTACTTAAAGTTCATTTGTATCATCCTTTGATTTCAATACATTCAAGTTATTACTTTTGATTAAGTTTTGATTCTTTAAGTTCTTAATGCGATTTTAGCTTGATCACCTTCATTTCAAGATCCAAAATGCTTCTTTTTAAAGTCTTGACAAATGAACTAAAAAGTAGGAATACACCTTAGTTCATTTGCCAAATCAAAACATCCATTTTAAGCAACTTGTAATCAAAGCTAATCAATATTTATGGAGTCTGAAATAAGGCGTGACAACTTATTTCATCGAGTGGCAGTTTTCAATTGATTAGTGTATTTTGCAAGGTTTGAAAATCACTTTTTCTCACCGGGGGACTGGGGAAATTTTATGAACTGGTGTTTGGAATTAACCGAAAGTATACCACATAATTTGTTAATTTTTTTTTTTCAAAATCATTTGAATCTACAAATAATTTCGTCTTTCAAATCAATTTTCTCCTCAAGAATTTGTTTATAATTAGTTCTTTACTTTTTCATGTTTCTTAGTTCATAAAATCACAAAAAACAACTTTATTTGTTACTTATTACTTTTGATAAAATATACAAAGTATGAGTACATTTCTATTACACAATTCCTTGTGGTTCGACATAACTCTATACTATACTATAATTGAATCTTGAAAGAGATACAAATGTAAAATAGTAAAGTGATAAATTTTATTTGTTGACAAAGAAAGAAACCTTGAATCAAAGTGCAATTTAATTCATAAATTGTATCTTTGTGAAAAGGAGAAATATACAGTCATAATGAGTGATCTAACTACTAACTTTTACTTTTTCTCATTTACATTTCCGCAACTAATATTAGTTTATGTCCTTTACATTTCCGCAACTAACATTTAATTATTGTTTTAATCTTTATTCTTATATCAACCCTTCAAAAGAAGTGGTACAGTTAACTTCTAACTTTATTCTTTTGTTCATCCTATTCTTTACCAACCTTCCATAAGGAAGTAGTTTGGTTAATAAAAGGAAATGGAAATAAATATCACTCATTATCACTTGTGTTAATTTGCTAAATTCATACCAATAAACCGTTGCTGGAATTTATTCTACAAAACCGAGATGGTATGAAGTTGTTAATAATTCAATAAAGCTAAGTTTTTGATCAAATGGAATATTCTTGAAACCATTATGTCGATGTCGGAAATTCTTTCCAACAAAGTCGAGATGGCGAGCAAAGAATAAACCAGTCACTAAATAAATCGATCGGAAACTGTCTCACGAAAAAAAATCTTTCAACAAGTGACAATCTATCTCTATGTGTTTCATTCTCTCATGGAAAACGGGAATGGTAGGCATGTATAAGGCAGATTGATTGTCACAATATAGCATGACAGGATCAGAATTATGCACTACAAGATCTTGAAGAAGATACATCAAACACTGTGCTTCACAAGCAGCAAGAGTTATGGCCATATACTCGGCTTCAGCTGAAGATCTTGACATTGTTTTCTCATTTTTGCTCTTCCAGGATATGAGTGAGTTTCCAAGATAGAAACAATATTCAGATACAAATCTTCTAGTATCAATACATGCTGCCCAATCTGAATCAGTATAGAATCACAATTGGATTGGAAGAAGACTCATATGTTGATGCTGCCTTTGATGTATCTTACAATCCTCATAGCAGCCTCCAAGTGTTTATCAGTGGGAGTAGAGAGAAACTGGCTTAAGTGACCAACTTCAAAACTTAAATCAGGACTAGTGTGAGTTAAGTAAACAAGCTTTCCAATTAACCTTCTATAGATGTTAGGATTAGGTAGGAGATCACCAAATTTAGAGTGAATAAATTTGGTAGAGTATTCCATAGGAGTAGAGGAGGGTTTGGCAGCAAGCATTCATGTCTCTTGTAGGAGATCAAGAGCATACTTTCTTTGGTAAAGGGGGATACCTTGAGTAGATCTTGCAATTTTCATCCCTCAGAAAAATTTCAACTTACCAAGATCCTTGATATTGAACTCAGAATCCAATAACTGCTTCATATGGTTTATTTCAGTCATGTTATATCCAGTTATAATGAGATAATCAACATACACAAGAATTGCAGTAAAACTAGAGTTGAAGGATTTAATGAACAATGAATAATCAATAGTGGATTTGGAGTAACCAGATTGTATAAGGACTGTAGTGAGCTTATTATGCTACTCCCTACTAGCCTTTTTTAAGCCGTAAATAGATTTTTGTAACTTACAAACTAGCCCTGGATTTTTAGTTTGAATACCACGAGGAATTTTCATGTACACCTGCTCTTTTAAATCTCCATGAAGGAAAGCAGTGTTTATGTCCAATTGGTGAATGTGCCATTTATAAGCAGAGGCTAAAGAAAGGATAAATCTAATGGTGGTCAACTTTACTATAAGACTAAAAGTTTCTAAGTAATCTACACCTTCAGATCGAGTGAAATCTTTAGCCGCAAGTCTAGCCTTATGCCTTTCAATAGAGCCATCTGACCTATATTTGATTTTAAACACCCACTTACACCCAATGACATTTTTATTGTTTGGGAGAGAAGTTATGATCTAGGTCTTATTGTCATTAAGGGCAGTGAGTTCTTTCTTGATAGCATTCCTCCAATATTCAAATTTTATTGCATCATTGTAATGAGCAGGCTCAATGTTGGAGGAAATTCTCAGGGATAAATGTTTATGGTCTTTAGATAGTCTATCATAAGAGAGACTTTTGCGTAAAGGATATCTTATGGCAGTAGATTTAGCATCACTATGATTGCCTGCATTAGAGGAGGCAAACATAGAGCAGCGGTAATCTTGAAGGTATTGAGGTCTCTATCTAGGAGTAAGAGATTGGCTAAGAACAGGGGAAGTAGATCCATCTTGGTCAGTAATGTCATTCATATGGCTGATAGAGGAGGATTGATCCTGAGTGATATTATTCGAATCAAAATTTTCATTTTGGTTCTGAACAAAATTGTCCCTAGGACTGTTCTGAGATTGCAGGAATAAATCAACACTAAGATCATGCATAACTTGGTTATTACTGACATTATTAGGATTCAAGGAATATATCTTATTAATAATAGGTCTTGGCTGAGGATTATTATCAGGAATGTTTTTGGTTTTAGCAACATCTTTGTAAGGGAAGATGTGCTCATAAAATATAGTATTCCTTGACAAGAAAATCTCATGAGAATCAACATCCATCAGGATATAACCTTTAACTCCTTGTCTTAGGCCAAGAAAAATGCATTTTCTTGATTTGTGATCCAATTTTCTTCTATGTGAGGTAAGAGTGGATGCATAGCTTAAACACCAAAAAACTCTTAAGTTGGATATATTAGGTATCCTATTATATAAGACAACATAAGGACTCCTATTGGATAAGTATTTGGTAGGTTGCCTATTTATAAGAAAAATGGCATGACTAACAGCATAGTTCCAAAGGCAATGAGGCAATTCAGACTGAAAAATAAGAGACCTAATAACACCAAGAATGTGTTGATGCTTTCTCTCCACTATGTCATTATGTTGAGGGGTTTCAACACAACTGGTTTGATGCTCAATTCCATTCTTGGCATAAAACTCACTCATATAAAACTCCTTACCATTGTCACTCCTAATACTCTTGATTTTAGATCCAAATTGGGTATTGATCAATGATGCAAAATTCCTAATCAAGTTGGGAACCTCGGACTTTGCCTTCATAAAATAGAGCCAAGTGTATCTAGATTTATCATCCACTATGGTTAAGAAAAACTTATGTCCCAAGGTAGTAGGCATAAAGAAAGGGGCCCATATATCCATATGCAAGAGATCAAAAACATGAGCAGATCTAGAAATAATATTACGATATGGTAATCGTTTTTGCTTAGCTAAATGACACATATGGCAAGGTAAATCAATTTTATTGCATTTAATAGCAGGGTAATATTTTTGCATCACTGCTATCTTTTCATGTGAAGGTTGTCCTAATCTATTGTGCCATACATTGGAATCATATCTTGTAAAGGAACTAATTGTATATTGAGCAGATTGATTATCTAATGGTCTTGTTATAAACTTAGCATGATTCCTTATAGCATAGAGTCATGCCTTTAAGTCAGCTACACTAATCATCTTCAAAGAGGACATGTCCTAAATTTGGAAAGAATCATCAAGAAAAGTTAGCTTGCAAGGTATGGTACTGGTTAGTTTGGAAACAGAAACCAAATTGTAGTGAAAAGAAGGGATGAATAACACATCTGTTAAAAATAAAATGTCTTGAAAACATGATGCTACATGATATAGAAGTTAAGATTTGATTGCCATTAGGCAGAGTCACCATAATAGGTTTTATATGCTTAAAAGTTTGGTAAAGGGATAAAGTATGGCACACATGATTAGTGGCCCCAGTATCCAAGATTCATTCTAAAGATTTACTTGAACATGCAAACAAATGCATGTTACCTTTACCCTTTGATTGATCAGGGTGAGTACTAAAGTTGTTGGCAACATGATTAGGTTGTGAGGTTGATATCTGTACAGCTTGTTCCTTCACGTCATTTTCCATCTCATCATTGTGTGTGAATTCCTCCATAGTTGTGACATTGTTAACATTGTTGTTCTTAAAGTACCCAGGTGGGAACCCATGCTTTTTATAGCATTGGTCTATAGTGTGTCCTGCCCTATTGCAATAGGTGCACATCTTAGTACCTCTTCCACCTGATGTTCTCCCTGAATTGTCTCCAAATATTCCCTGAGTATAAGATCCTCTCCCTCCTGAATTCTGATAAGATCTTCCTTTATTCCCTCCAATGTTGGAACCAGATTCATTACTACTATGATTGTATGCATTTTCAATAGCACTCATCAATACTTTTCGCTCATTATAGTGGAAATGACGATGTCTTTCTTGCTGAGTTAATAGAGCTAAAGCTTTATTGATAGTTGGCAAGGGATCCATGAATATGATTTGTGATCTTACACTTTCATATTGCTCATTCAAGCCCTTGAGGAAGCATATTACATAGTCATTTTCTTTATAGGTTTTGACAATAGGGGCCAAAGTGCAGTTGCAAGAACATGGTGGCATGGATCTGAAGTTGTCTAATTCTTGCATAGTCCTTTGATGTATGAGTAGTATGCCCCAATTCCCAGATTTCGCTACTTATTAGTGTGTATTTCTCCAAGTAATTCAGAGATCCTGAAGATATCTCTTTGGTAGTACCTCTCTTTCAAGTCTTGCCATATGTCAATAGTTGTCTCCATCCATAGCACACTTTGCGATATTGTTGGATCAATTGATTGTATCAGCCAAGAAACCACTAATGTGTTGCATCTGTCCCAATTGGAAAAGCTTGGATCATCTATTTGGGGTTTTGGCAGAGAACTGTCAATGAAATGCAATTTGTTCTTGGTCTTTATAGATCTTGTCATCGCTTAGGACCAAGCGTGGTAGTTATCACCATTCAATAGAACTGAAACTAAAGTAACACCAGGATTTTCACTTGGATGTATGAAGAATGGAGATGAAGGATCTTGAGTAGGATTAATGGGTCTTATGGCTCGATTATCCATTTTAATTGATGGTGATTGAAAAACATGGAACAAAAAGAAAAGATAAGAAAAGAAAAGGAGAAGAAGAAGAGGAAGAGGAGGAAGAGAAGGAAGAATGAGGAAGAGGAGGAGGAAGAAGAGGAGGAGGAGGAAGAGGAAGAGGAAGAGGAAGAGGAAGAGGAAGAGGAGGAAGAGGAGGAAGAGGAAGGAGAAGGAGAGGAAGAAGGAAAGAATTGATGATGTAGAAGAAAGAAAGAATGCAGCGGTTTAGGCGTGGCAGAGCCTCTTCAAAGCTCTGAATACCATATTAAATCTATGGTATCCCATTATGGCAAACAACCAAGAACAATTGAAGAAAAGAAGATGATGAGTGAAACTCTTTGTATTTGCAAGAAATATAAACTGAATGTAAAGTGATAAAAGCTTTTATTACTTTGAAGAATAGAAGAAAAAGATTTAAATAGAAAGTTGGTTAACCAACTAACTCCACTGACCAGAAAAAACAGAAAAAAAAAACTAAAAGAGAAACTAATGGGCCTATGAAACAGAAAGTCCAAAATCTAAAAACCAGAAAATAGAGAAACACTAAAAACACTAAGTTATCTTCTTCTCAAGTTCATTTTCTTTCTTGGTTTCCATGTTGTCTTTAGTGTCTTGAGTAGGATTAGGAACATCATGAATATCACTTTCTAATATAGATAAAGGATCAAATCCGAGTATATGGTTGTTGTATAAAGAATACAGCTTCTATTAGTTGGCATTAAGGTGATTGTGAAAATGACTCAAAGAAATTGTCTCTCGCTTTTTTGAACTCCATGTGGGGTCTTTTTATTTGTTTTTGGGTATATATGATTCTGAGGGGGGTTTTAAGTAATAGCACTGCTTATCAACCAAGTACGTCAAATAACATCCAGTCATATTAGTAACCCAAACCTGCAAACTTTCTTATTATTAAACAAAAGCCTAAACTTCATAAAAGAATCTGCTAGTCACACAAAGAGGCGGCCTGTAAGTAATCTTTGAATAGTTAAACAGAATATGTGATTATGAGTGATTAGAAAGATGTTTGTATAGTCTTTTCTCACCATATACCATTAACAGTACTTATATTATCAAGGTTTTAAGAAGACAAGGAATTGATGCATAAATTTGAAAATTAATGTTACAATTTTGTCCTAACAGATTCATCATTTGGCAGTGAGCATTGTTGCACTGGCTTTGGCAAACCTGATGGGTGGACTTTTCATCTTTGTTCATAATGTGTCTTGCATTTATTCACCATAGAATAATTGTTTCTACAAAAGAAATAAAGACTTAATTCAAATAGAGTAGGCGAGTGACTCTCTATTTATTTAAAATAAAATGTCATTAACAAAAAAAATTATAATCAATAGTCAATTGTAAAAAACTGTAAAATGACACTATTTGGTTATTGGAGGACCGTGAAACAATTCATTTGAACTTAGAATTACCCCTTTGTATTTTTTTTAGAACGTTTTATTATGAATAAGTGAAGGGAATAAAGCACAATTTTTTAAATTTTTTTAGGTAACTGTATAAAGCACAAGGGAGTAAAATGTCAGAGTTCAAACCACATTGAAGTAGATTTCTATGTCTGGCAGAGAGGGTGTAAAAATTGGTTCTGTTTTTGTTGCAATTTAGTTACTAAACTGAGCATAAAGATATGGTTTGATTTATCTCAATTAACAGTAAATTTTATTATAAGAATCAAAATAAATAGTTCATGAATGATTTGGTTCGATTACACTGCGAAACTGAATCGAACCACATTTTGTGATTTGGTTCGGTTCGGTTCGGTTTCATCGGTCTCGCGGTGTAAACCATATCTACTTACACCCCTACTTGCAGCCTAAGAGCATCTCCAATGGCAAATAAAATCTTCATTCTTATTTGAGTCTCACATATTATTTTATGATTTATTACAACTCCCCCATGAAATAAGAACAACATATATTTTTTCTCACAATGACAACATCATTCTTTTTCTTATTTGAGTCTCACAACATCTACTGTTTTCTCACAATATCTATCTCTCCTCACTTTCCCTCGGGCAAAAACAACCAAAAATTGTTCTTATTTAAGATCAAAAATATAAAAAAATAAGAATAAGAACAGAATAAAAATGTTCTTATTTAATCTAGAATAGTCAATATGGTTGCTCTAACCAAATAAGAAAAAAGAAAATATAAAGAAAAAAAATGTGAAATCCTCTTCTCTTTTCACAAAAAAAATGAAATCCTCCAAGTTTGACTAAATAACATTGTTGCACTATGAAGGAGTATGCAACTAATATCCTATTTTTACTCCAATGAATGTATACATTTCTCCTAGTTAGTTTGGTCTAGCTAAGAGTAAGGCCCAATTCATATGGACTTTATTAAAAGGTGACAAAAAAAAGATCAAAAAAGGAAAGAATAAATACATATTTTAGTTTCTCATATTTTTTGATCTTTTTTATCATGTTTTACAATACCTAATAGGAACTAATTTGATCCTAAAATTACTAATTTGACCTAATTTAAAAAAAATTATGATCAATTTAGGTTTTTCATTTCTTGAGGGAGATAAAATCGAAAAACATAAGGGATTAAAATAAGTATTTGCTTAAGAATAAATTATCACTCAATTTAGATAGGTTACAAAAATGACAAGCTGCTTCGTTTCCTTAAAACCACAACCACCCTTGTTGAAGCAACTCTACAAACATATATAGTTTCACATAGAATAACAAGACCAGAGTGCATTGCCATTAATCTTTGCAATTTGTATTTGATTGTTTGCGATAGTTTTGATTTAAGAGTATCCATGTAAGCATTTTATGATAGCTAAGGTTATTCCAATAAAATACCAATCTCTTTTAGTCTACTTGGATTGAGAATGGATCTCATGACCATGCAGTCCTACTTGTAGGTTCGATCCCTAAAGATTTATATGTATGGGGAAAATAAGATTGTGGGAACCTGACTTGACATACTAAAGAGATTAGTTTTTCACTGAGTGGGTAACTTCTAAAGGAGAAATTACATATGGTTAATGATTTCAAACACAACCACATCATTGATTATACATTACCTCATAAAATTATATCAATAAATTTAACTATAATGATGTAGATATGTCTGGGATCTTTTTTAAATGTAATGATAAAGACATTTATTCCACTGATCCATAAAGCTCGAAAATCTCTTTTTTCTTGTCTCTATCCAGATGAGCCAAAACTAAAGCTTTTATTTCTATTTTCTGTTGAATCATAGTTAGAATAAGTGTTGGATGAGACGTGCGTAAATAAACAAATTTCTGCCCCTCCCAGATCTTCAAAACACTAATTATCAACTCAAAATGAATAATCTTTGAAAAGAAATTATTATCCTTCATACTTTGCTTGTGTAATTCACTCTTATGGTAATCCGTGTACAGCTTAGGAGTCTTCAAAAGAAACATCACATGTGCTACACTTGTTTTGCTTGTGTTGCTGTCCCTCACTAGGCTTACTCATAGATGAAATTGTCTGCTTTTGAAGTTTATCATTAAGTTCAAACACAGATTCTGAAGTGTCTTTGGGCAATGGCGTAGGCATATCCTCATAATCATTATTGTTTCACCTGGGTATCCCATCTACATAAAGAGAGTGTGGTAGAACTTCAAATTTTCCATTCATGTTATCTATTTACTATATATAACAAACAAAAAAAACTCTTATCACATCGGCTAGAGACACATGTCAAGTTGTCAACTCCTTATACAAAGTTTATTCTTGTCACATTAGCTAGGAACACATGTCAACACCTCATACAAAGTTTTCTTTCTAAATGCTCATTATCTTTTACTATACAACCTTACACACAAGATCACAACTACCCTTTGCTATTTGTTTAAAAAATCTGAACATAATAACTCATTAAAAAATAATAAATGAGAGACAAAATGTTGTACATTTTTTCTCACATTTGTTCCCGTTGATGTTTCATTAGGGTGCATCTTCCTTTTTCAATACATCTATCATCTTCAACTCTCAAATTTACTTACAGCTATGATTTTCTATTCTTCTGACAGCTATGATTTTCTATTCTTTTAATTTCTGTCTTTGTTGGTAAATATACTTTATACTATTTCTCAAATTGCGTTCAACAAATTTATGATCTTCAACTCTCAAATCAACTTAGAGGTATGATTTTATTTTTCTACTCTTTCAATTTTTTCATTTGTGGCAGGTATAATTTTTTCATCATATAAATTTCACATATTTTATTCAACAAATAACAAAAAAAAACTCTTGCCACATCAACTAGAGACACATATCAACACCTTATGCAAAGTTTATTCTTGCCACATTAGCTAGGAGCACATGTCAACACCTCATGCAAAGTTTTCCCTCCAAAAGCTCATTATCTCTTACTATACAACCTTACATACAAGATCAAAATTACCCTTTGCTATTTATTTAAAAAATCTGAATATAATAACTCATTAAAAAAATAATAAAGGAGGGACAAAATGTTGTGCATTTTTTCTCACATTTGTTCCAGTTGCCGTTTCGTTAGGGTGTCTCTTCCTTTTTCAACTCATCTACCATCTTCAACTCTCAAACTCACTCACGGCTATGATTTTCTATTCTTCTCACATGTATGATTTTCTATTCTTTTAATTTATGTCTTTGTTGGTAAATATACAGTATATTACTTCTCAAATTGTGTTCAACAAATTTATGATCTTCAACTCTCAGACCAACTTAGAGGTATGATTTTATTTTTATACTCTTTCAATTTTTTCATTTGTTGTAGATACAATTTATTCATCATATAAATTTCACATATTTTATTCAACAAATTTATTATATTTAACTCTCAAACTCATTCACAAATATGATTTTCTATTCTTTTAATTACTGTCGTTGTTAGTAGATATATTTTATACTATTTCCATTTTTCATTTCACATGTGTAAAAGAGAAAACACACCTCCTAAAATATAATGATTAGATGTTACTATTACTATGAGCTATGAAGCATGGATACTGATATGTGTGTCGGATACAATACGTATCTGATACGTCGACACGCATTTTTTCCAAAATACAGGATATGATACGTTCAGGGATACGCGTATAAAATAATAAAAACACATAAAATATGATAAAATTATAAGTGTAAATCAAAATATCCAAAGTAAAAAATATAATGGAAATTTAAAATCATTACCCTCCATAACAAATCTATCTTATCTTATTTTGATGAAAAAAAACGAATCTATCCTAAAATCATTGCCCTTCATAACAAATATATCTTATCCTATTTTAATGAAAACGAATATATCTTATCCTATTTTATTGGAAATGAATTTATCTTATCCTTTTTATTGGAAAAGAATCTATCTTATCTTGTTTTATTGGAAATGAATCTGTATATCATATACTTTACTAAAAACGAATCCATATATCTTATATTTTATTGAAAACGAATCGGATATGTGTCTTAATATTTATTTATTTAATTTAATTTTTTTAATTTTTGGATACTCTATGGATATATATCATTCGCGAATCCGAGCGTATCCGTGTCGGATACGTGTCGGACACCGACACGTGAAGGTGTTTGACGAATCCGTGCTTCATAGACTATGAGTGTAGAAAAATAATCTCTTTATTTTTATTATGTGTTTATCGTAATTCATTTTTAAAGTAAAATTGTTCTGAATTTTTAGCACTTTCATATATGGACAAGAATAATGTCATAATTTTTTGTATTTATAATTCGTTTAAATTATTTGTGATTTTTCAATTTTATATTCTCATTATGAGATAAACCATTATAACAGTTTTTAAATATATATTAGTTACTAGAATAATTTATTATTATTAAATGACACTAATGAGTCCATCCTTAAATAATATAACGGATGAAATCCTGATTACTTACTATCATTGTATTATTTAAATATACAAAGCAATCATATTTAAAAATAAAAAATCAATTGTGAGTATATTCTTATATTAGATTAATAATGGTTGACGAATCTGGTGGAAAAGTATAAACTATTATGTCCGTTACAACTGAGACATTAAATGTGAATTCAATGAGTGAGCAAAAGAATGACACGTATTTTGTTTAAAAGTCATTGCATGTTTATGAAAATTGGTTGACTGTTATTATAAATAAGAAGATTTTTAATAAACAATATGTCAATATTAATATAATTAAATTGAGAGATGTTAATTCGTTTTGTCTAGGAGAACAATTGGGTTTCAGCTTTAATGTTTAATTTTAAGGTGACACACGAAAAAAAAATTAGGCAACAAAAAACATGATATCAATGAGGGTATTATTAGCATTAATAACAATAACTATAATTTTCATAATAATTCTATTATCAATTCTCGTGGGAACCAGGAGCATGTCATTAATGACTCCATGATTGAAAGAAATGCTCACACTGTTTTCATTAAGGCTATCCCAAGTAACAAATTTTATTAACGATGTAATGTATATGTAACTTGTGTTCTTAATCATGCAGTAAAAAATATCGCCTCGTGCAAATGCATGAATAGTTATTCATAATAACAAGGTCATGACAATCCTTATACAGATAACCAGGTTTCAATTCAAAATCTGCAACACAAGTAGAAAGTATACCAATTTTCTTCAACATGATAGCATATTCAAGATTAGTCCTATACTATACATGTATGTACACACACCCTTTGGTGAGGATTCTCATCTCAAGATTAAAAATGAATTCTTGAGACGGAATGTCAATCAACACCCATTTCTTAAATCATTAATAAAAAATCCGTAGGAAAAAAGCAGTAAGTGTCGATCTTAGTATCATTTACAATCATTTGGAATATCTGGCAACTAAAAGTTTAATTTTTACGCCAAACTCTAATGTAATCTGAACCAATACAACCCAACCAAATTTAATCAAAGCAGTTCTCCCAAAATTGATCTATTCCAACTTTTTACATCCTTAATTATGGATGGGGATCACCTGTCCCATTGGATATCCCATTTGGTGTCCTCATTCAATCAGAAAATTTTATTTGATTAAAAGTAAAATTTATAATAACATAAATTAATATTTGTACGCTGTTCTATGAGATTTCATTGGCTTGATACATGGGGATTGTTGGGTTTATTCTAAGTGTGAAGTCCCACATTGGATATGTAGGGAAGAGTGAAAGGGTTTATAAGAAGGAAAGACCCATGAAACTAATGCCTTAAGGTTTTGGTTCAAGACGTGGTGTCTCACTTGTGACTCTTCACTCTTCCCATACCCATGTAACAATGGAACTCAAGGACAGGTGGGGGCAGCTGCCCCCCTAGATTTTTTTTTAAAGTAATTATTAAACTTTTAAATTATAAAATGTGACACATAGGGTTTTACACACTTTTTGGAGCAGATGTACTCCCTTTACCTACATAACAATGATGTCTTTAAGAATATACTAATTGGAACTCACATATTTTTGTAATTTATAGTATGATAAATAAATATAATGCAACTTGTGTGGTTCTTTTAAAAATTAACATAATAGATCAAATTCTCTTATACGTTTAAATGTTAATGTTGCTTATAATAACATGACTTCATTTAAGTTCATAATAATTTTACACTTACCAAAAGAAATTATTGTATGTATTAATAATATACATATATATATCTTAATGATACTTATATGTCATTTAATATTGATAATATATTTTTTTGTTGAAAATTTCTAGTAGATTAGTTTGAGATCGCAATGTCAACATTTTATTCTTGGTCTCTTTAGCCATTCAATTTTGAAAATTTTCTACCATATGTTGTTAGTCATATCTTGCATTATCAAGTAATTCATCTTATTTTATCTATTGTGGTTCAACTACTATATAAATATCATTTTCGGCAATAAAATCAACTAAACAAAATTACATAGTAACATAGAAGATTAATTTCTTGCTAACAACCTAATGAATTATATTGAAAAAGAAATTTTATCTTTGATCTCATCCTATGTTTCTTTATATTTTCGTTATTCAATTAATTTTAATTATAAATTATAATTAAATATTATTGTCTCTCCTAAAATTTGACCAAGATCCGCCACTGAAAGTGAGTTGGCATTTTTAATCCAAAAATTTGCAACAAATGATCGACAATTTCTATTCAGGTTAGCATTCTAATATGCATATTTTTTTCAAGTCTTCCACAATACTTCCATCAAGATTTTCTATTATTTCTCCATTATTCAAGAAACAAATTGTTTTGGACTTTTATGCACATAAGTTTTAGAGAAATTGGGTCGTTTTCTATCTTATGGTATGATGACTCCTCCCGTTAACTTTGACCACTAATTTTATTTGAGTGAGGATTCACTTATTTCAAAAGTAAGTTAGAAAAACTTAATCCACATCAATTCAATCTAATATAGGACAATCTAATGATTGAAATCTACTCATCAATTCAAGTAATTAGATTGTTCTAAAATCAATAGTTAAGATGTAGAGTAAATCTTTTTAACTTACTTGGAGTGAATCCTTCCCATTTTATTTATATTTGGACTTGTTCAAAAAAAAAAATGATCCCGATTGTCTTGTGAAAGCAAAAATAGAATTATATGCTTAGATATTTTCTCTAAACTTCACTGAGACTTTTACATGGTGACAGCAAATAAAATATTTTGATTTTTGAGCTGCCACAATAGTCACACAATACTCATAGCTTATGCTTGTTTATACCGTAGTCACCGTAATTGGTGGCACAACATATTCTAATTGTGCTATGCATTAACCTTTTTCTTTCTATTATCCATTTACTTTTATTTGCCTCTTTTGAACTGATATTGGGATGGGGACACAAGTCCACAATTGTCATGCACTTTATCATTGGTTCTCTTATCTCATCAATTTAGTTTTTGTTAATTAAAAGGTTACATTGCTAAGATCTAGCTATATCATCAAACAATATACATTTCCCACCTTTTGAAAATGGGTGGGATGAAGAGTACCCACCTAATCATGTGCACAAAGCTAGATGAGAAATACAAACACCAATAGCTGTCTCAACAAAGATACAAATAGTATACCGAGGGGAGCACATCTTGTTTAATAACTAAGTATTTTTCAAACCAATCATAGCAATTAACACATTGAGTGACACACTTTTTGGGACAGAAGATGTGCTCCCTATTGAGACCAGCCTAAACATAACTATACACCTGTAAACTAAAACAGAAAACAAATTAGTGGCCTGCAACAAAACAACTATAACTACATCCTCATTGCAAATATGGAGGAATCAAAATTTTGGCAGCCACACAGAAACAAAACATAACCAAAATCTGATAGTACACCCTAGATATATCATCACCAAAATGCAATCATTCACCATCTACATACCATCTCCTCAAAAATGAAATTTACTTTGAGTACTGACATGCTGATTACAAATTGGTGGCTCGAGTTGTTCGGTCATGGATGTGTCTACGTTTGCAGCTTACTTCCCTAGATGTTGCCACTTATAACAATAACAATTGTTCCATGTGTTTGTGGATGAACAACAAGAGCAAGAGCTCAAAGCAAAAAACCTTGTGAATCTGCAGCAGAAGGGGATGTATACCTACATTTATTATTGAATTCTTGACAGACATGTTCCTTTAATAAAATTCAAATGCATACATGTTGAAGCCTACATCATGAATGTGAATGCTAACTTATAACTAGTGAATGCTAACTTATAACTAATGAATGCTAACTCTATCCTATAACTACATGTTTCTGCTCTTCTTATTTATTCTTTCATGTCATGAACAGACTGATTCTTTTCCAAATGTTTATACAAATTTAATTTCAAAAATAGGTTAGGAACATTGCATATTCAATGGACATTTTTTCCGGGCAAGTGGAAAGTTCTGGCTTTATGATCTGTAACTGTAAGTGTATCTTTATCTCCTTAACTTGGTTCAATTGCTAATTAGTGCACATAAGTAATTGAAATAATGATGTTAGTGAAAATAATCTAATTGGCTAAATCCAAGAAAATTGAAGGTAAATTATACATCAAAGTATGAAACACATGCTTACTTGAGTTTTCTTTCTGTTCTTTGGGTACAATGAATAAGAGAAATTGGTACAAGAACGAAGTACATGTTCGAATTTACAACTATCAAACACTGCCACCAAATGAAAATATTTGATGACCACTAAAATGGATAAAAAGAAGAGGTAAAAAGAATAAAATGATAAAGAGAAACATAATAATAATAACACAATGAGCAAAATCACAAATGTACATGTAAACTCCACTAATAAAAAGGCAAGGAGTAATGCAGTAGCAGAACACTTTAACTGCAAATAAATACTATAGATACAGATATAGGCTTAGCTTGCTTTCTGTTTGGAACTGCCCTTCGGTTCTTCCAAAACAAATTCGGTATACAAATCCTTCAGAGCAATCATAACTGTAGTTATCAATGGCCCCATAATAGCCCCCTGCAGAACAACGAAGCTCTTTAGTCAATGTAACAATGTCATGGGATACAAGAAAAGTGCATATATACAAGTTCTGTATAGACTGAATCAAACATCAAAATGAAACCATTAGAACATTGAAATTAATATTTTGCCGGAAACTGCAGGGCAGATGTTGATAGGTGCGCTGCTTCTTTTGGCTCCCAACAAACACACAAAAACAAAATTGAAAAGAAAGGCAAGGCAATATAGCTGCTAATCTCAAGTAGTTACTTGAGCAGTTCATTGTATCCCAAACACCGGGGCACATTATTTACAAAAGTAGCCAACATAACCACATATGTCTAGTTTAGAAACGATCACGTGAACCTAGTATTAGTAGTCACATTTCAAAGCTCGGAATTAGAAAAAATTGACTAAAACAAGTTATGAAAGTAAATTGTTCTTCAATTTCGAAAACAAGAATTTTCCAAGAGAAGAAAGTTGACATAAAATGCCTAACTTACAAAGATTCGTTAATTTTTAATCTATAACATAAGTCTAGTTCAGAAAAGACCACATGAACCTAGAAATAGCAGTGACATTTAAAAGCTCAAAATAGAAATTTAACAAAAATCAAGCGACACAAGTGAAGTAGTCTTACAAACATAAAATGCCTAAATTACAGAGATTAGTAAACTGTTATATGCTGAAACAATATGGGTTGGAACCTTAAATTCAGCTAAAAAATTATGCATCAAGAGTGAGACAATGATAATCACATGGAATCAAATCATGGATGGTAAAATTTTACCTCTAGAGCAGACGGGAACAATGTCATTCCCCCAATGATGCTGAGCCCAGTAAGATAAGCACTATTCCCAGGCACATCTTCCAGAATTTCGGATGACCCGTAATCCATGAGGAAAAGGTGAGTAACAGACAAGACAATGGCCACAATGTACCTACCTTCCAGAACTAGCTGCATAGCTGCTGGAATTGTTGCAAGCCAAGATGGAAATATTGGAAGCAGAGGACTGATAAAGGCAAGGACAGTTGACATGTACACGAAATGTATTTTGGATAACCTAAATAAAAGCCAAGTGACACATCCTTGGAAAAATGCAATTTCAGCAGTGGCCAAAAGAACTCCTGAAATAGCTTTATCCAAAACATCAACACATCGGATCCTAGCAGATTGCGAAATTGGAAGCATGCACATCACTTGTTCAGTTACTCCACCAGACTCTGATGTGATAAGATAATACAAAACCCAGATAAACACCATTGACTGAGACACAAAATTGAAGACCTCAGCAGCTCCAGAGATTATGGAATTCGCAATGGAGAACATAAATTTTGCACTGCTTCCAAGCACAGTTCTACTACTAGCAAAAACACCACGAGCAACATCAATTCCTTTAATCGCAAACCCTTTTGCCTTCTCAACCAAATCCTCACGAGTGATCACAAATTCACGGAAAAGCGAATCAAGCTCTGCATAAATCTGACCCCATTCTCGGTTCCTAACCCGGCTTTTCAAACTCAAGACCTTTTCCGTATACGGTGAGGGGGTCATCAAATCTTTTGAAGGCGCGGAAGAGTTGTTACCAGGAGTAGCTATCACAAAATGCTTAATCCCTGTAACAAACTCAGTCATATTATACTGCACAGCCAACCCATCAATCTGAACAGACACAGTCTCATAGAACTTTGTTGTGTAACTATCGACGGTCCCAGCAACATCATTCTCATCCATCCACTTCTTGATACCAATCCTCTCAGCATAGTTGCTCTCTTCAACGTGTGACTTCAAAGAAATCATAGCATCTTTCCCTTCAACACCAATCTTATAAGAAAAAAATATCAAACCAAACAAAAATCCAACAATCATACCAACAATTAACCCAACAGCAATAATAGTCTTCAACCTCTTCAACACCCCTCTAGTGAAAAAAGCACTAATTGCACTCCTTTTAAAACTATAACTCCTAAAAGAAGACAAAGTAGACATAGTAGAATCAACATTCTTAGCACTAAACACAAATCCTAAGCCCAACAATGACAATGCTCCAACCCAACCAAGCCTCTCATATGCAACAATGAGAATCCCAAAAGACACAAGCAAACGAAGCATCTTAGAAAACCCACTACGTTTTTTCCTTAGACTTTCACTACGCTTTCTTGGTTTCCTAAGAAGAACCCTCAAAACAGCTTCACGAACCTCAACAAGGGTACCAACAAAGACTCTGAAAACAGAAACAGGCACAGCGAGAAGGGTTTCAGTGAGACCAAGTCTGAGAGGTTCAGACCAAAAACAGAAAAGGGTTTGTTGAATATTCCTCAAGGGGATAGAACATAGCACTGCCCATTGAAGGGGTCTAAGGTAAGCTTCTAGAAGCTTCGTTGCAGTGAAAAGGATGAAGATTGTGAAGGCTACGCCGGCATGTGCCATAGCTATGTAGAGGGCGAGTCGGACTTGGGGATCGCCGGAAAATGTGATTGTGTCATCTGGGTCGGTGGGGGAAGGAGGTTTGGGTGGCGCGTGGGTGTGTGGGGCTGACGCGGGTTTTCGGGTTGATGCGGATCGGAACATGTCTTGCCACGCTGGAGAAGCGGAGTTTGAGTCGGAATAAGGAACCAATTCCATGATGATGCAACAGAGAAGAGAGAGAGATGAGGTAATTGAGGTTGTTCAGAATTTTCAAATCCTGAGTTGGCAGAAGCGTAGTAGACAGACAAAGGAAAGTAAACTGTAATAACTGTGAGGTGTTGGTTCTTTGGTTTTGAGTTTTGACTCTGATAGAGGAAGGTGAGTATTGGTTTCATTTTTTGTGTTTTCTTTTTTAGGATGTTTTTTATTGTATAATCTATTAAATATTCCTACAAATCCTTATATTTATAGAAAATAATGTATATTACAAAATAATATTTTGTTCATTAGTTATTAGTTTACAAGTTTCAAATCTCAATTTCTTATAAATGTGATAAGTTGTATGAAGATTGAACAAGATAATATAACATTATTCCTTTTTATTGGGCCGAAGCTTATAACAAAATATGTATTACAGTATATAAATTTTATATTTTATTACTGTATTATATATTATTTATTATTATTAAATTTTTCAATAAAATAATACAATAATTAATACATGATATATTAATTGTATATAAATATATATATTGATGACGCACAGATATTATGACACTCTTAGCTTATTACATCTACATTTCCATTTGGCTGAGTTTGGACATTATCCAGAAATTCAATAAATCTCCCAACATGAATCATTTTGCATAAAATTAACGTAGACATGTCAAAAGAATAAAGTGTCATACGGAAAATAAAAATGAACTTTTAAGTATAAAGTTAGCTACTTTCTTTTATAGATTTATAGAAACTTTTACATCATCCTTAATAAATTCTTTTAATTGTGTTAGATTTTGTTAATACCTACTGACAGGTGGTTGATACATGTCTACTTCTCAATTAAAAAAAATCTCCAAAGTTTGAATCTTATACCTGCAAAAAAAAGTGGGAGATGATTATATCACTATATTGTAAATGTTTTTGGCTTGAAACCTCTTGAGCGTTCCAGCGGTGGCCTGTGACAAAAGCACCGTCCATAAATATTGGTGCTGCTAGGAGCGAGAATTTTTGTTTATTAATAGAGAATCGTTTAGCAATTAGAGCATGATCCTTATCTCCTTCAAGCCCTTAAAAAAAATAGAAAAACTAAAGAAAGAGAAAGAGGCAGATAAATCAATCAAGTAGAGAGAATGAAACAGAAAGAAACTGGAATGATTATATTTTCTTCAGATTTATAAAGAGTGGTCTTCATATCAAAACTCTAACTTTGGATTTAAAAAGTAGCAAAACAATATGTAGAAATGAGCTTCCTTTGTTGCCTTTACTTCCACGACTTCTTATGCCTTCTAAGTTGTTAGTTTGGTGTAGGTATTGGATGCACTATGGCATAATGGGGAAGGTGAATCAGCTGTGTAAGATGAGGAGTGAGAAATTTATGAGGTGTGGCCGTGTCGTGTGAGATGAATTTGAAATATGTGAGGTTACAGTGTTGGATGAGTGAGTGAGGAGTGAAATGGAAGGTAGAAGGTTAAATGGAAGTGAGATGGGTTTGAGAAGGTGGAGTGAACTTGGTCGTGTAATGAGATCATGGAGTGGTGAGTGGAATGCAGGGGTGTTCGGTTTTTGATGCACTTTAGTGACCGGATTGAACAAAAATATATGGTTTCGTTCCACTCAATTAATCGCAAATTTAACTATACGAACCGAATCGCTCTTGAATGGTTCAGTTCGTTTTGGTTTCACGATTTTTCCAATTAGTTTTTATAAAAAATCTTAGATCAATTGAAAGTTTAAAATGTATTAAAAGAGATTTTGTTTGTCCACGAAAGGAAAAAAACTACTACTATTATTATAAAAAATTATAAATCATATATAAATGAGTAAAAAAATTGAAACTCATAATGATTTGTTAGTAACATATATATAACAATTATATAATTTATGAAGAAAAACGAGTTTTCACACACACATATATATATATATATATATTATATAAATTAGTAAAATATAATCTTAATTACATATATAACCTTGCAATTCATAATTAGTAACACATATAACAATACATGTATAATAATATATGGTATATGTTAGTTTCAAATTCAATACCATAAAAGTTGAAAGATATGTTACAAATGGTCAAGACACTTAAAAACAATTTAGTAAAGAATAACATATATAATACTAACATGATAACAATTTACTAACATATATAACATTACAATTCATACAAATATCATTCCATAGGATCTATTTTTTTAATATGCGGTTCGGTTTCACCGATTCCTAATTTTCTAAAACCATAAACCGAACCGAACAGAAATGGTTCCTTAAAAAAATAACTGAACCAAACCGTGAAACCAAAACGAACCACATTTCACAGTTTGGTTCGATTTGGTTCCATCGGTTTCACGGTTTAAACTGAAACCGGTTACACTCATAGTGGAATGGGTGAGTGAAATGAGTGAGTGAATTGGATTTTTTCCAAGAGTGTAATATCTATGCACTGACAGTATAAAGATTTATACATAATCAATGCATCATCCATCATTCATTTGTATTTTTTTTAAAGTTAATAATAATTGAAGATGAATAATAGATGATATACTGACTCTGTAAAAAAACTCTTATTATATACATTTTTTTCTCTATTTTCAATGTCAAAAAATATGTATATATTAAAAATAAATTTACAAAGTAGGAAAACATGTATATAAATTTCTCGTGGTTTCTATTCATTGTACTGCCAACGATTATAAAAAATCAACCATCATTCTTCTAAAATTTTCATTTATTTTATTTAAAGTCATTTTTCTAAATCACTTACCATTTTCCACGTACTCTTTATCTTATTCATAACTCTTTCATCAATTTCTTGTTTCATTTATCAATATATTCAAATGAATATGATTTGGATGATATCAAAAGGTAAATAATCCAAAAATAGTAAATTGAAATCCTCAAAATCACTCTTTTTACCTAACATCTGTTAGGTATCAGTGGCTAAAATACACCTAGAAGGAGGGGTGGAATAGATGTAGCGGTCAAAGTATCCGCTTTTCACAAACAACATATAATGCTGAAAACCCCCAGTTTAATCGACTAACACAGAAAGAATAATTGATTAACTGTAGCTTTTTAATCGATTAAAACAGCTCAGATCGCACAAACAGATTCAGTTTCTTGTACGACAAGCAACTGAGATCGAAGCAAATATACAGAGCTAACAAATATATCAGAGTTACAACAGTACAGTATAGAAATAGATTATTACAGTTAATACAACTATACAAAGTAATCGATTAAAGCAATAAAGAGAGTAGGGAAAGAAAAGTGTGCAATAAGGTTTTTATCCTGGTTCGTTTGCGGGTCCACTTGCAAACTACATCCAGACCTCCCGTCTGATCTGGGAGATTTTTCGTCACTATAATCGAAATAACGTTTTACAAACAATTATTTCAATTACAACACTTAGACACTTTCTTGAAAACTAAAGAACCTTATCCCTTGGTTTGACTCACTTCCTACCGCCCAAGAAAACCTTTCTTGCGGTGTAGCCCCAGCCAAGGAACTATTCTTTCTATAAGATTTCTAAGCTAATGAAGACGCAACTCAATCTCGTTGGTGGTAAGACACCTAGAGATTCCCAAAATTACAACACTTTTACAACAAGAATATAGAGTAATCTAAAGCACTTACAATGCTCAAATTAAAACAATTAAGACCTTACTCTACAACCCTAACACATGTCTCATATAAAATGATAATGCATGAGTTCAAAACAGATTTTACAGAATATGAAATCTTTTCAAAAACATCAAGAAATGCATGAACATATGAGATGAAATGATGAGAAATTAAACATGTAATGCCTCTCAATCCTAAAGCATAGAATTCTCACAAATGCATGTAGATGCAACAATTAACACGAAAATATGCTCTAACTCTCTTAAAATCTAACATGCAAGAATAAGTTTGAATTCTGAAAATGCAGCTTATAAAAAAGAAACCA
>NC_032014.1:23958706-23960056 GCF_001865875.1 Lupinus angustifolius
AAGCAATGTAGTGCAATAACCAGCTTAATTTATGCACCAGAAAATCTCATATGATCAAGAACCATTCAAATAACCAAACAAGCTATTTTGACATAATTAAAAACAAAATAAGCAAAATTAAAAAACATAACATGGAGAGTAAAAAAATCCAGCAACCAAACAAACCATAAAATGTCAAACCAAGACAGAAAAAACACAAATAAGTCTCGAAACAATAACAACAACTGAGTCCATAGAGTGCAATAATAGAAGAAATAAACCTAAGGGTAGGATATCCTAGGTCTAAAGTCTCCTAAGCTACGGTTGAGCTGGAGGAAGATCAATCTCATCATCAGGAATAGCTACAGTCTGGTCACCCCTAATCAGCATAGTCAACTTCTGAAATTCAGAACAAAACAGTGCATTCTGAGCTTCATCTGTAGAGCGAATGAAGGCATTCTGAGCTTCGGCTGTTGAATGAATCAGATTCCTCACGGTTTGATATTGGTTGTCAGAATAAGCAATTTGACGTTCTTCGTACTGTTCCATACCAGCATAGTACGAGTCTTTCAACCCTTGAAAGTTTAGATCTATGTGGTTGTTGAGCCTTTGTTCCATAACTTCCATATGCGCCATACCAAAAACAGAATCCTGTGATGCTGTCCTAGAGGGCTCCCCCTGATTAGCAGTATTTTGATCATTCATGCTATCCTGATCATCATCATTGGACAGCTCCAGATCAATAGTAGTATGGTCTTCCATGTATTTCCAAGTAGTACCGTACTTGTAGATATCCATCTTGTGAATCAGACTCTCACCAATCAAATGATCCTTATCAGTATACTCAACAATAATAGTGTCAGTAACGTCAATACGCAAATAATCTACAATCCGTGATATAAAGATACTGTAGGGAAGCAACTTAGACTACGACAGAGAAACACTATTCATGATCTTTAAGATCTCCTCAGGCCAGTTAATCATCACATTGTTCTTAACAACGTACATGAAACGCAAATCATTCACAGTGGGCTGTGCATGATTTGTGTTCCTCTGCACCAGAATATAAGCGATGATATAATGCAGCAGCCTGTTCTCAACAGATAATGACCCAGCCTTGGTCAATTGACCTTGAATGTACAGATGAGGTCCTCTAAGAAATGACTTATACACCTCAGTAGCATCAAAATTATCCTTAACCCATGAGTAGTCTCCTATACCATAACCCGAAGAGCATAAACCACCAACATTAATAAACATGTCATCACTAATCTCAAATAGTTTTCCAGAAATCATAGACCAATATTTACCATCCTTATATCTGAAATTTGCATAAAACTCCCTAACTAGAGCAGGGTAGACTTGTCCCTT
>NC_032014.1:23960156-23961865 GCF_001865875.1 Lupinus angustifolius
CGCCATCCAGGTTAGATCAACATACCTTACATACGTGGGTTTTCGTCCTTGAAACTTAGCCAAGCGAGTCTCTTGCAGAATGAGCGAGTAGAATGGGTCACCATGGTCCTGTTGGGTGCCCCGAGTGGAGGATGAGCCAACCTCCAGTCTTCTTCCATGCTTGGCAGGGGTTTTGAACCTTTTTGGGCGACGTTGTTCCATTGTTTTGCAGAAACCGAGTTGATTTTGGACGAAACAGAGAGGAAATGAGGCAAACCTAACCCAGGGTTTTGATTTGGGGAAAAACGGGATTGAAGTGAAATAGGATGAAATTGGATATTTCTAGGAGATTAGAGAGGGTTAGGGGTGAGGTTTATTTAGATTAATGCACTTGGGTCAGTTGTATCACGGTTATAGAGACTCAAAAGGAAGAGGAAATAGAGAAAATGCCGAAAAAAGTGTGAAACCGAAGTGATGTCTGCATTTAAACTGTTGGTTTTAATCGATTAACGAGCCTGATTAATCGATTAAAATCATACGAAAAATGATTTTTCAAAACTGATGCCCAGGTAATCGATTAACATTAAAAATTAATCGATTAATTTTGATGTGTTAACCGATTAAACACGGTAATTTTTAGATCAAGCAGAACGGTTTCAACTTTCTGGGACTTATGCATGCATTCTAAAAGATTAATCTAAACATATGTAATAAAAAAAAAAGAAGTTATCACGAGATATCATTTTGCATTTTAAGACATTTCATTAAATCAAGAGACTAATAAACATGTAGAAGCAAGACATAAACTAAACATCTAGACAATTTTAATCAAAATATTGTTCATCAAGAATTCCAAGTTCTCTCTTAGAACATAGAAACAGTTTTAATCAAGATATTGTTCATCAAGAATTCCAAGTTCTCTCCTTAGAACATAGAAAGTATCCCGTGGAAGGGGCTTGGTGAAAATATCTGCTAACTGTTTAGAGGTTTCAACAAATTCAAGCACGCAGTCACCTTTTTGAACATGATCACGTAAGAAATGATGTCTAATTTCTATATGCTTGGTTCTAGAATGCAAAACGGGATTCTTGGATAGGTTCATGGCACTTCTATTATCGCATTTAATGGGGATCTTTTCTAGTTTAAGACCAAGGTCCTTAAGTTGTTGCTTCATCCAAAGGATTTGAGCACAACACACACCAGAGGCAATGTATTCCGCTTCGGCGGTGGACAAAGCAACACAAGCTTGCTTTTTACTATGCCATGCAACTAATGAACTGCCCAACAAGTGACAAGTACCACTAGTGCTTTTCCGATCCAATTTACATCCAGCGAAATCAGAGTCGGAATATCCCACCAAGGATAGTGAGGCATCCCAAGAATACCATAATCCCATATTAGTTGTTCCTTTTAATTATCTCATGATTCTTTTAACAGTTATATAATGTGATTCCTTAGGTAAAGACTGAAATCTAGCACACATGCATACACTAAACATGATATCAGGTCAGCTTGCAGTTAGGTAAAGTAATGAGCCAATCATACCACGATATTTTGTTACCTCTATTGCTTTTCATTTTTCGTCCTTATCTAGATAGCATGCAGATGCCATAGGAGTGGATGCTTCCTTACATTTATCCATATCGAATTTTTTAAGTAGCTCTTTGCAATATTTAGCTTGATGAATGAAGATTTCACTTTCTAACTGCTTTATTTGAAGCCCCATAAAG
>NC_032014.1:23961965-23962279 GCF_001865875.1 Lupinus angustifolius
GATAGACTCTTCTACTTGCATTAAATATTTATTAAACACTCTAAAGGCTTTGCTATGCGTCGAGTACCCCAAAAATATTCCTTCCTCGACTTTTGAATCAAATTTTCCTAAAGCTCGCTTTCCATTATTTAAGATAAAACATTTGCATCCGAAAGCGTGAAGATGGGATATGTTTGGTTTATGGCCTTTCAAAAGTTCATAAGGAGTTTTATTTATATTAGGCCTTAGAAGTACTCGATTTATGACATAGCATGCAATATGCACTGCATCTGCCCAGAAATATTTGGGGATATTACTTTCATTAAGCATGGTTC
>NC_032014.1:23962379-23962821 GCF_001865875.1 Lupinus angustifolius
ACTTAGCATAGTGTCTAATTGTTGTTGACTGTTTGTGAGACGTGTGAGTTTTTATTTTAGTTTGAAATTCTCTTCTTGCAAAGTCTCGCAAGTCTCACAGACAGGTTTTTGACATAAATTATTTTCAGAGCAGTTACATGTGCTACAGGAATAGATGATGTCTAATGTTTCATTTTCTAGTTTCAATTCATCTAATTCTTTTTGTAGTTTGCTTATTTTTTCTTCATTTTGTAGGATTAATCTTTTTCTATCAACGTTTATCCTAACCAATTTTTTAGTTCATCATGTAACTCGACATAAGCCTCATATAAAACATCAAAGGGAGGTGAGTCATCAGAAATGGATGAGGTGGCAGAATATACCTCATGTTTATCTTCCTGTGTGCTTGAATTGCCATCGTTGTCAGATCTAGCCATCAGACATAACTTTGCTGACTCTTCCT
>NC_032014.1:23962921-23963881 GCF_001865875.1 Lupinus angustifolius
CGCTAGTGCCTTCGTGAGTCACTTGTAAAGTGTCCCACATTTCTTTTTCATTTTGGCACTTCGTGAGTCACTTGGATAGGGCCGATGTGATGATATTTTTGGCGCATAGGTTATGCTGGACCCCCTTGCGCTCATCATCGGTCCATAGACTTTTAGGCTTGTCTTTAGGTTCATCATCCACTAGGTGCTGTGGAACGAAAGGCCCGTTGACTACGGATTTCCAAATATCCGAGTCAATGGCTTCTATAAAGATTTGTATGCGGACTTTCCAGTAGGCATACCCTTCACCACTGAATATGGGTGGTCGGTTAATGGATGAACCATCACCACCAAACAAGTTTGTAGAACCCATTATATTTCCCTTAGGATCACGAATACGCGGTTGAGCTAGCACTTCGTAATAGCTCTGATACCATTTGTTAGGTATCAATGCCTAAAATACACCTAGAAGGGGGGTTGAATAGGTGTAGCGGTCAATGTTTCCGCATTTCGCAAACAACATATAATGCTGAAAAAACCCCTGTTTAATCGACTAACATAGAAAGATTAACTGCAGCTTTTTAATCGATTAAAACAACTCAGATCGCACAAACAGATTCAGTTTCTTGTACGACAAGCAACTGAGATCGAAGCAAATATACAGAGCTAACAGATATATCAGAGTTACAACAGTACAGTATAGAAACAGATTATTACAATTAATACAACTATACAAAGTAATCGATTAAAGCAATAAAGAAAGAGAGGGAAAGAAAAAGCATGCAACAAGATTTTTATCCTGGTTCGTTTGCGTGTCCACTTGCAAACTACATCCAGGCCTCCCGTCTGATCTGGGAGATTTTTCTTCACTATAATCGAAATAACGTTTTACAAACAATTCTTTCAATTACAACACTTAGACACTTTCTTGAAAACTAAAGAACCTTATCCCTTGGTTTGACTCACTTCCTACCACCCAAG
>NC_032014.1:23963981-23975534 GCF_001865875.1 Lupinus angustifolius
CCTAGGATGCACAAATAACATGTATATATATGATGCCATGAACATATTATGAATGTCATATCTCAAAATAAGATGATTTAATGTATTATGCATATGAGACATGTATTGAGTTGACCTAAGCCTTATACTCAACCTAAACTAATTACTAGTCTAAGTCTAATACCAATCTTGAGGCTTAAGCACGTTGATTTGTTGATGATCTTCAAGCTCTTATGAAACACAAATTGTCCTCATCAAAACACATAGTGGGCAAGCTTTCCAAAGTGCTCCTCTTGACATGCGCAATTTCAACATCCACCAAATAAATTCCACAATCTCAATCATCCTCATTACTCATATTCACCAACTACACCATACATGCCTAATTATCCTTATTAATCATACTCACCAACTACCCAAACATGCCATATGAATATCAATATCCAATGTATTTACTACCACCAACAACCAACTTCACCATGAGTGCTAGTGGTGTTCAGTCCACTAACAAAGACCCAAAACCATCGGTCGGTTCATTGCATGATTTTGAGGTTCCACCATTTTTCTCTCAAAATGGCTTGGAGTGCATTGATGTCCATGCAGACCAAGGTTCTACCACACAGAAGAAATTTAAGGCTAGAGAAAGATACTCACTAGAGGAGGATAAACTTATTATTCAATTATATCTCAACATTTTCCAACGATCCTATTGAAGAGGCCGACCAAAAAACAATTAGTTTTTGGTAAAGGGTAACACAATCATACGAAACTGAAATGGAAAATAGTCAAAGGATGCCTTCAATGATTAACCTACTTAAATTTGATGAAGACAAGAAATTAAATGAAAGCTTGAAGACTTGGACATCACCAACAAACAACATGCCAAAAACTCAAGGTCAACGTCATATAACTTAGGATTACTTTATTAGTCTAGAGTCCTAAGATGCTTTCCTAGTATTGAGTTTAGGTTAGGTAAACCCAAGATAGAAGTCTCACAAAAAGTCTAAAATGAAAATCATATAGGTTGAGGCATTCCATCTTAGTATATATATGATAAGATTCATGCATTTGCATTAGGCATACATGGTTTTTGTGCATAAAAGAATCATCTATTTCAAAATCATGTATTGCATGTTCTTTTATCATAAAGTATGTTTACCATTCATTTAAGAAAAAAACATTTTCATACATATTAATCAATTAACTTGATTGATAATTGATTATATCTTGTTGAAATCTGTTAATTGATTAAGGAATGGTATAATCGATTAAAAGAAGTTACAGTAGCTAACCTCTCAGGATTTCTGGCTTATTAATCGATTAAGAAGTTTGATAATTGATTAAGCTATAACTGAAAATTTATTTTCATCAGCACGTTATTTGATTAACATTTGTTACAGTCAGTTAAATATAAAAGTTGTGATTTTAACAAATGTGCATAATTCATAGATTTCAATTTTTACACATTGAGAGAGAAAGAAAACCAAAGATTCTCAGAGTTGAATTTTCAAAGCATCATGCTTATCTTTGAAAGATTTCTTGCATAGTTTTTGTAGAGAGAAGAGAGAGAGAAAAGATAGAATTTCTTTTCACAGTACTGTAATTTTCATTCATTTGAAATACCTTGCATAAACTTCACATTTAGTTTAAGGTTGGTTGTGAGATTTTTGTTGAGGGTTGTAGAGGCAAAATTAGAGTTTCAATCAGTGCATTAAGTGTGCAAATAACTCAGCTATTGTTCAGTTACACAAGGATAGTTCTCATGGTGTGTTTAGTATCATCACATTTGAGAATTGGTTGTCTTCACGGAGCAGGAAGTCTTGGATCAAGCGATACTTCGGCTGGGGCCATATTCGTGAACGATGTTAGTATCCTAGTAGGCGTATAGAGTGGTCAAACTGAGCGTGTAGGCTCAACGGGTTCGAGAAAGAAGTCTCTTGCTAGGTGTATTGGAAGAGTGCCTGTAATCAAACATTTATTTCTGATTGTGAAGAAAAATCTCCTAAGAGCAGAAGAGGAGGCCTGAATGTAGTTTGCAAGTGAACCCGCAAATGAACCAGGAAAAAAAATATTTGAGCATCTTTCTCTTTCCCTAGCTCTTTTATGATTTTGTCTTTATGTGTTTTTCTGTTTCAATTGCATTATGTCATCTGTGTTAATTGTCAATAATATTTGCATAATCAGTAACCAATTTAGGACAGTAAAGATCAGCAATCATCACTATTTTCATTGCAAGAAAAAAAATCTGTTTTTCAAAGAATCAACATATTCGATTAATGCTAACTATAATTGATTAAGACAAATGTCGATAATCGACTAACCCTATTATTAATCGATTAATTGTAGCAGTTTTCCATTCTGCAATAAATAAGAGATTAGTAATATGCTACACCTATTCGCCCCCTCTAGGTGCGTTTTACCTTACTGGTACCCAACAAGTAGTATCAAAGCTAGTACGAAGGTGCTAGCTTAACTGCTTTATTCGTTGATCCTTGGGATTATCGCTATGGGTTCCACTAACCTTTTCGACGATGTTGGCGAAGCCATCAACCGCCCTCCGATTTTCAGTGCCAGGGGTACGCCTACTGAAAAGTGCGTATGAAAATCTTTATTGAGGAAATCGACATGGAGATTTGGGAATCTGTTGTCAATTGGCCTTTTACTCTACTACACTTGGTGGTTGGTGAGCCTAAAGAAAAACCAAAAGATTTGTAGACTGATGAAGAGAAATGTAAATTCCAGCACAACCTTAAGGCAAAGAACATAATAACTTCTGCCTTATCATATGATGAATTCTTTAGGGTCTCAGTGCCAAAATGCAATGGAAATGTGGGATACTTCACAAGTAACCCACGAAGGAACAAGTGCAGTTAAGCGCACGAGATTGAATGTGTTAACACATGAATATGAGTTATTTCGAATGTTTCAAAATGAATCGATAAGTGAAATGCAGAAAAGATTCACTCATATTGTCAATCACTTAATTGCTTTAGATAGGAGTTTTGTTATTGGTGAACTAACTAACAAAGTGCTGCATTGTCTTGATAGGAAATGACAGCTCAAAGTCACGGCAGTCATGGAATCAAAGGATTTAGATTCAATGCCTCTAGAAAATCTCTTCGGCAAACTCCAAGATCATGAAATGGATTTGGGGTGCTTAACCATGCATGAAGATTCAGACAGAAAGAAAAAGGGGATCTCTCTCAAAGCCACATCGTCACAAGAACAAGAAGATAAATATGATGAAGATTCTGAATCTGATATGAATGACGATACCTTGATACTCCTAGTTCGAAAGTATGGTAAATTTCTCAATAATAAAGGAGGGTTCAAGCATTTTCAAAAGAAAGAGGCGAAAGATTCAACCAAGAAAGGCAAGGATCCCAAAGACCGCCTAACTTTCCATGAGTGTGGCAAATCGGGTCATATGCGATATCAATGCCCGAGCTACCTCAAGAAGGTTGAAAATGACAAGAGCAATCTCCAGGAATTTAAGTCCAAGAAAGCTTACATAGTTTAGGATGTTCCGGAGGAAGAAACAACATCTAGCACATCCAACAAGGAGGAGACCGCGAAGCTATGCTTAATGGCAAATACTCAAGAAATTGGCAGCACAAGTGATTAAGATGACACGAGTGAGGTACAGTATTATGACACTTATTCATGTTCTAATGAGTCTCCTACATATGATGAATCGTATAGTGCTTTTGTTGAATTGCATGAGGAACTGAGGAAACTAGCTAAGGTAAATATGGATAGGAAAAGAGTCATCATGTTGCATGAAAATAAAATTGTTAAAATGCAAGAAGAATTGAATGAACTTAAATTGGAAAATGAGATTCTAGATCTTATTTACTCTAGTGCCTCATGTACTTGCTCTACTAAGTTAATTGAGACTCCAATATGTGAACAATGTGATGTTTTGAATGCTGAAATTTTTGATTTAAAAGATAAATTAGCAAAGTTCACATATAATAGTAAAAATCTGGACAACTTATTTGCTACATCTAGAAACGTAGGTAATCATGGAGGTCTAGGCTACAAACCTAAAAATAGAAGAAAACCATATAGAAAACAAGTAGCACACATGCATACTAGATTTAATCATAACATGCCTACTTGCTATTATTGTGGTACATATGGTCATACTTCTATATCTTGCTATATTAGAAAATTTGGTGTGCCAAGTGACAAATATGTATGGGTCCAATATAAATTGGGTGCCTAAACAAGCCAAGTAAATTATTTTGCAGGTATGCCTTCAGACATAGGGACAACACTAGTATTTGGATAGTGGATGTTCGAGGCATATGACGGGTGATAAATCAAAGTTCCTAGATCTTTCACATAAAGGTAAAGGATATGTCACTTACGGCGACAACAATCGAGGAAGGATAATAGGTGTCGGAAGGATTGGCAATGCTTCACAAGCCATTATTGAAAACGTGTTGTATGTTAAAGGGCTAGAGCGCAATCTTCTCAGCATTAGCCAACTATGTGACAAAGATAATAAGGTATCATTTGACTCAAATTGTTGCATCATTCGTGTCATCTTAGATAATAATGTTAATTTCATAGGGCAACGAATAAACAACATCTATATGATTGATTTGGATGATGTCACCACTCTATTTTCAAAATGTTTTATCTCTAAAGAGAGTGACATCTGGTTGTGGCACAAATGAGTAGCACATGTCCATTTAAAGCATCTAGCTAAGCTATCATCGCATTATTTGGTTCCAGGACTACCAAAGCTTGATTTTAAATCAAAAGACTCTTGTGACACTTGCCAAAAGTGTAAACAAGTAAATAGTTCATTTTCATCTAAAAATGTGATATCCTCAACCTTTGGGGCTACTACATATGGACTTGTTTGGACCATCACAAATTATGAGCTTTGGTGGTAGCTACTATGTATTGGTAATTTTTGATGATTTCTCTAGATATACATGGACTTTGTTTCATGCTCTGAAAAGTGATGCTTTTAAGTCCTTCAAAAATCTAGCCAACAGCTCCAAAACCAATTTGATCCCAAGATTGTTTATATTTGTAGCAACCGTGGTGGGGATTTTGAAAACCACCTAATTGACAAATTTTGCAAGAAGCATGGGATCCTACATTAGTATTCGGCTCCTGAAACCCCTCAAGAAAATATAGTTGTTGAGAGGAAAAATCGAGTATTAGAGGAGCTAGCTAAGACAATACTAAATGAAAGCAAGGTCCATAAGTATTTCTGGGTCGATGTAGTGCATACTGCTTGCTATGTGATAAATTGAGTACTTCTTAGACCTTCACTCTTAAAAACGCTATATGAATTATTGAAAGGCCGAAAACCTAATATTTCACACTTGCATGCTTTTGGATGTAAATTCTTTATATTGAATAATGGTAAAAGACTACTAGGAAAATTTGATTCGAAAGCTGATGAGGGAAAAATTTTGGGGTACTCTATTCATAGTAAAGCATATCAAGTCTTTAATAATTATACAATGCATGTTGAAGAGTCTATCCCTGTACATTTTGATGAATCTTCTCCGAAAGAGAAGGGGAAGGTTTTATGTGATGATGTTTCAGGGGCTTTGGAAAACGCATACACAAAGGACATGGAAATTGAGAAGGAGGTTCAAGATGATCAAGAAAGGAGATGATATCACCAAGACATGCCAATGGTGTGGAAGACTAGGAAAAACCATTCGCTCGACAAAGTTATAGGTGATATCTCAAGGAGAGTGGTAACTCGTAACTCTCATCGACACTTTTGTAATTTTGTAGCGTTCGTATCTCAAGTTGAGCCTAAGACCATAGATGAAGCTATAGAGGATGAACACTGGAGAATAGCTATGCAAGAAGAGCTAAATCAGTTTGAGCATAATAACGTGTGGGACTTGGTCCCTAAACCTAAAGATCATCCTATAATCAACACTAAATGGGTCTTTAGAAATAAAATGGACGAATCTGGATTGATTATACCAAACAAGGCACATCTAGTGGCCAAATGGTATAATCAAGAGGAAGGCATCGACTATGATGAAACCTACGCCCATGTGGCGAGGTTGTAGGCTATAAGAATGTTATTGGCCTTTGTATCAATAATGAACTTTAAACTCTTTCAAATGGATGTGAAGAGTGCCTTCTTGAATGGCTATATTCAGCAGAAAGTATATGTAAATCAACTACCCGACTTTGAAAACTATAAATACCCTAATCATGTTTATAAACTCAAAAAGGCGCTATATGTTCTAAAACAAGCTCCTAGAGCTTGGTATGATAGATTGAGTAGTTTTCTATTAGAAAATGGATTTGTAAGAGGAAAAATTGACACAACACTCTTTATATTAAAATCAGAAAATAATGTCTTGTTAGTATAGATTTATGTAGATGATATAATATTTGGAGCTACTAACGATGTACTTTGTAAGGAGTTTTCTGATATAATGAAAGACGAGTTTGAATGTCGATGATGGGAGATTTGACATTCTTCCTAGGATTACAAATAAAGCATATGAACAACAGGATATTCATTCACCATATGAAATATTGCAAGGAACTACTGCGAAAGTTCGAGATGGACAAGTGTAAAGAAGCAACAACACCTATAGCATCATCCTGCTATCTCGACAAGGATGATAAAGGTTAAACAATATAGGCAACAAAATATCGAGGGATAATTGGTTCATTTCTATATCTAACTGCTAGTCGCCCCGATATAATGTTTACTATATGTATGTGCGCGAGATACCAAGCTTCACCAAAGGAATTTCACTTTAGTGCTGTAAAACGTATTATGAAGTATCTGAAAGGAACATTGTGTATGGGTTTATGGTATCCTAGGAATGCCTCATTGTCCTTGATATGATATTCTGATTTCGACTTTGCTGGATGCAAGTTGGACAAGAAAAGTACTAGTGGAACTTACAATCTTTTGGGCAGCTCCTTAGTATCATGGCATAGTAAGAAGCAAGCATGTGTTGCTTTATCTACCGCCAAAGTGGAATATATTGTTGTTGGCGTGTGTTGTGCTCAGATATTATGGATGAAGCATGTTAAGTGCCAAATTGTTAAGTAAATTCATATGCTTTTGGGGCACGTAGTGCACATTTATGATGTAATTGTGTAAAATTCTTGATAACTTAGTAATCTTGTCATGTGAAGGAAATTTTATGTGTTTATGTTGTTTCAGGATAAGATTTAAGAAAAAAGGAGAAAACGGTGAAGATTGGTACTTCTGAGCACCGCAAGCCTCGCCCAAGCGAGGACAGGGTCGCCTAAGCCACAAATAGGAGAAACATCACCAGAAATCACTGCTGCCCCTCGCCCAAGCGAGGGACTGTCACCCAAGCGATAATTGGAGCAAAAAGGACCTGATGTCAGGCCTGATCCTCGCTTAAGCGAGAGATCCTAGCTCAAGCGAGGGATCCTCACCCAAGCGAGGGTTGTCTCGCCCAAGCGAGATGCTCGGGGTCTGAAATCCTCTTATTTACTCGAGAATCTCTAGCTTTGGTGAGGGCTTGGAAGTTGGAATTGATATTGGCAGTTTTCAGAAGTCAGAAGGTGGCTATTCATTTTCAGAACAGATTCAGCATGAAAAGAGAGAGAAAAACAAGGGCATTAGGATAGAAATCGCTGAAAAGATTCTACTTCACATTATTCCTTGTATAATCTCATGATCAGAGGGTTGTAATGACGAGGATGAGTGGCTAGTTCTTCGTTGTTGGGATTTGAAATGTAATCTTTTTACCTTGTACACTTGGATTCAATTATAATGTAATTGTTATTTGATTTTGGGAAGTTTATCCCATTCATAATTCATGAATTTAATTAGCTACTGAATTCTTATTCCTGGGTTCAAGTTTAATTGGAAAGTTAAACTGGGTACCTGATTTGGATTATCTTCCTTCATACATCATTGTTTCAGGAATGAATAATGATATATGAATTGCTTTTACATTGTTTTTAATGCTAGTTAATCAATCAATTAGCCAAGGAATTGGTAATTGAGTGATTATCTAAGGATTTTACACTCAAGGAATTGATGGAAATGAATTGCCAAAAATGTGCATCATAATCAGTCACTTCACAAGTTGCTTGGAATTGAATCTATGGATGTCAAAAGGAAAATAAGATGAATTTCGATCCCAACTCTTTTGAATTTGCAGTCAATCTTTTATTTTAATTTAACCTTGTTACAAAACTATTATCAAATTATCAAACAAATTCGTGTAAATAGTTGCTCAACTAGATCTTGTAGGAATTAGTGTAAATCCACTCTGCTCCCTGAGGATGATATCCCGGTACTTTACCAGATTTTATTACTTGTACGATACTGTGCGATTGTTGTTCCATAAAATATCTAAAAAGGTTTTGGCGCAACTGCCGAGGAGCAATGTGCGATTTATATTAGTTTCTGAAGATAGTTCATTGAGTAGTTGTAATTAATTTTTATTTTTTTGTAAGTAATTTTCGTTTTTATTACACTTTGTGCTAACCCTTGTTGTAGTCTTCTCATTTATGCTCTTGAGAGGAAAGGTTACTGAGGATCAATTGCAGTTTAATCCTAAGATTGAGTGATCAGCCAAGAGCAACAAGAAGAAAGCAAAAGACTAGAAGAAGTAGGGTACTCAGGAGGCACAATCTAGTTATCAACAAACAACAATCTCAGAACCTCAATCTAAAAGATTGGAGAATGCAAATGCTGGAACATGAAATAATGAGAGACATAATCCTCTAAGAAGGACATTAGGTGATTATGAAATGTATCAAGGTCTGAGGCACTACTCAAGCATTGTTATTCCACACACAGAGAACAATATAAATTAAGCTAGCATATCTGAATCTGGTTAGTGCACACCAATTCTCTGGGAAGGATTATGAAGATCCTTATGCACATCTAGACAACTTTTACGAATTGGTGGCAACAATGGGTTATATTGATGTTGAAAGGGAAGCTGCATACATGATGTTGTTCCCATTCTCTCTGTTGGGCGAAGCTAATGAGTGGCTAAAATCTCATCCAACTCAGAGCTTGACTAGTTGGAGTGACTTGGAGTCAATGTTTTTGAGAAGGTTCTTCCCACCAGCTCGGTATGTGCATGTGAAGTTTGAGATATCAACTTTCAGGCAAGATGCAGATGAATCATTTTATGAAGCTTGGGAGCGTTCTCAAATGCTGTTGAGAAAATGCCATAATCACGGTTTTGAAGATATAGATCAACTTAACATATTCTACAATGGATTGAAGCATGAGACCAAGATGATTTTAGATGCAGCAGCAGGTGGAACAATGATGGTTGTGGATGCTGAACAAGCTACAAGGATCATAATTGCCTTATCTTCAACAAATAGGCAAGCACAACACAATCGGAGGTTAGTACAGAAGAGAGGAGTGCTTGATTTGAATACATCAGATGCTATTTTAGCGCAAAACAAGATTTTGACTCAACAAATTGAACCACTTACAAAGAAAATGTCCAAGTTACCGCAACAACTAAATGTTGTCCAACCCTCCCTGGGTCAATAACAAGTGTTGAGGTGTGATTTTTGTGGAGGTGATCATTTAATTAGTCACTGTTCTATGCCAAGTGCTAATCAGGCGGAAGAAGTGCAATATGTCAACAACCAACCTTGGCAAGGAAATTTCTCCATCAATCCTTCGTACAATAATCAATTTTCCTAGGGTTGGAGGGGTAATCAGAATCAGAATTATGGTTGGAGACCAGAAGCAGGGCCATCAAATAGACAACCATCATTTTAGTAACCATTCCAAAAGGATCAATATCCACCAATGCATGAAATACTAACCAAATTGGAGGATACTTTGGAAAAATTCATGCAAGTGTCAATCACAAACCAGAAAAATACTGAAGCATCTATCAAGAGTATAGAAACACAGGTGGGTCAGTTGGCAAAATAGATGATAGAGCAGCATTCAGATCACCAACATTTTTCAGTCAACACTCAGACTAATCCCAAGGAGCATTGCAAGGCTATTACTACTAGGAGTGGGAAGGTGATTGGTAAGGATATTGGTGAGAATTCGGCGGTGGAGGAAGATGTGTTGAAAGAAAAAGAGACTGTGGGAGAAAAAAGTGGTCTGGAGAGACACAAGATGATGAGAATGTAAATAGTGAGGAAGTGAATAAACAAAAAGAGGGAGAAAAGAAGAAGAGTGATCTGCCACAATTGAAGAATCTGCCTTATCCAAAAGAATCCTTCCAAGAAAGACAAGGAGAGACAATATACAAGGTTCATGGACATATTCAAGAACCTCCAGATCAGTATACCTTTCATGGAGGCCATGGAACAAATTCCTACTTATGCCAAGTTCATGAAGGATCTGTTGATAAGGAATAGGAAGTTTTCTAAGGAGATAGTGACACTTGAGCCAAGTTGTAGTGCAATAGTTCAAAAGTCTTTACCTGAAAAGACTAAGGATCCAGGAAGCTTCACAATACCAATCACTATTGGAGAATTATCTATGGGGAAGGCATTATTGGATTTGGGTGCCAACATTAATCTCATGCCTTAGTCTATGTTGAAGAGGATTGAAGATTTGGAAATCAAACCTACAAGGATGACTCTGCAGCTTGCAGATAGATCAATGAAATTTCCTTATGGGGTTGCAGAAGATGTTCTGGTTAAGGTGGACAAGTTGGTATTTCCAATCGATTTTGTGATAATGGATATTGAAGAGGATGCAGAAGTTCCTCTGATTTTGGGGAGACCTTTCATGAAGACTGTTGGGGTGAATATTAATGTTGAAGAGGGAAAGCTGAAAGTCAGGGGACAAGATGATGAAGTGAACTTCAACGTGTTTGAAGCCATGCATCCTCCAAAGGGCAAGCAACATTGTTTCAGAGTAGATTTCGTGAAGAACCATACATGAATGACATACATCTACACAAAAGCAGTCCTTTAGAGAAATATTTGATGGATGCACCTGAAGTATAAATGCAGAAGATGATAAGAGCATGGAGAAGTGTGTAACAGAGCTAGCTGCATACCGAGAGGTTTCATCTCAGCAGGTCCAAACTGAGGAGCTAACCAAAACTCAAGAAATTGAAACTCAGAAGTTGGAACTGAAAATGCTGCTTTCACATTTGAAGTATGCATTTATGGAAGATAAAGGTAATAAATCGATTGTGATTAGCAGCTCTTTATCACATGGGGAAGAACCAAGATTGATTGAAGTCCTGAAAAAATAATGGAGCGATACAATTGCAAGATCCAACATTGTTGAAAGCGTTATTCAGTGTTTATTTTAGTTGAGAGTTTTCTCCTCTCAACAAATAGTCCTAACAGCAGTGTTAATTTGTTGAAAGATTAATACTCTCTTTTTCTTGATGTCCTTTTTGTTTTCTTAAGTAAGAGAACTCGATTTTATTCTTTGTTCGCCATCTCGGCTTTATTGAAATAAATTTCAACGCCGGTATAATGGTTTCAAGAATATTCCAGTTACAACTTACTTTCTTAATAATCATGTGAATAAGTCATTCCTTCTTTGCCCCATCTCAGCTTTGCTAGAATAAATTCTAACGCCGGTATAATGGTATCGAAGCAATTACCTATTACATAATT
>NC_032014.1:23975634-23976843 GCF_001865875.1 Lupinus angustifolius
TTGTATATTAAAGGTATTTTCAACAAATAAATTTATTGATAACACTTTACTATTTTGAAATTTACACCTCTATCAAGATTCAATAGTAGTATAGTATAGGTTTATGTCGAACCACAAGGAATTTCCTAATAAAATGAATCATATAAACATGTCAAAGCACAAATAATGGATTTGAACATATTTTGATGGTTTTTCGGTTTAATTTACACATAAATAAATCAACAAGAAAAATAAACTAAGTATTCACAAATTCTTGAGGAGACAAAATCTTTTTGAATAAGGAAAATATATTTCTCATCTTCTTTTGAGTTTGAACTACTTAGACAAGTTCTTATGTTTTACTTTGGTTAACCCCAAACACCAAGGTCTGAAATCCTCCTTTTAGTGTATATCCTAAAATGGTAGAATCATAAACACTTATATTCATCACTTAAACAATACTACAGCCATAAAAGAGATTAGGTTGTCACACCCTAACCATTGGTGACTCTAATATTGAATGAGTGATGAATGTAAGATCTTAAGAAAAGCATGCTTAACTTGGCAAATAAACTAAGTAGTACAACTACTCCTTAGTTTATTTGTTAAGTGTTTGAGACAAGTAATTTTATTGACTTGAAATCATTTTTTAGGTGATCAATCTAAAAAGAGCATTAAGTACTTCTCAAACAAATAATATTAACCAAAGCACCAACTTGAATGATTAAAATCCAAACTTTTGTAAATTAAGAAGAAGTAGAAATTACATAACCTTGTTCAAAAGAAAATGTTTAGGAGCATGAGCTATCCATATAAGGATTGGATGCTTTCAAGTTCCAAATGAGAGTACAAAATTGATTTTTGTATCTCACTTGCCTTCTCCTTTTCTCCTCTTGAATTCTTACTAAAAATTACAAAGACTTACTTAAAAATGAAAATTCTAAACTAAGAAATGAATAAAGAATTTCTAGATGAGAGAATTTTGGCTTTCAAGTGTTTTTGAGAGGATTTTATGAAGAAATGGTGTATTCCAATCTATTTTGCTCGAAGGAATTGGCCTCTATTTATAGGCCCCATGACAGACCGCTGAGCTGCTTAGCTGGACCACTAAGCAGCTGACCAAACCCTTCAGCATAGGTTTGGTCCCTTGACCAAGTAGCTTACCACCTTTGTGTATGACTCACTAAAGCTAGTTGTGGGCTATGAGACCAACTATTGTGAGCTACTTCT
>NC_032014.1:23976943-23989934 GCF_001865875.1 Lupinus angustifolius
AGCTTCTGACCGTGTTGACTGGGACGTGGCTTGGTGCTTGCTGATCTGGCCAGGAGTCTGGTTCTCCGCTGAGCAGCTTGGTTGGACCGCTGAGCAGCTTGTTCAGCAGTTTGGTCTTGTGCCAAGCTCGTGTCTGACCGTGTCAAGCTTATTTCTGAACGTGCCAGGTCTAGTATGGTGCTAGGTTGAGCGGCTAAGCAGGTCCGCTCAGCTGCATGGTTGACCAGTTTGGTCCAGGTCAGGCAGGTGGTCAGGTCAGGCAGGTGGCCAGGTCAGCTTAGAGGGGCTTGTTCCACGCTCAGCTGCCTGGTTGAGCACCTTGATTTTTTTGACTTTTGTTTCTTTTTGACCATCAAAATACATAAAGAGGCAATACAAACACAAATATACCAAATTGTGATATTTTATACAAAAAGTATTGTTTTAAGTTGGGTTTTCTCAATTATGCTTAAGATAAGGGCCATAAAAGTGTATGATTTTTAGGTATGTTTGGCACTTATCAAGCATCCCAAATAACCTGCATAATTAATGGGAAAATGGTCAAACCATACTAGGGTGGTGACATCGAGTAGCTCACCACAATCATCCGCCTCGAAAACACATGAACAAACAGGCGTCGAGCTGATGACGTTAAACAAACGCTAACTAGAAGGCAACCCAGCTTTAATTTCTACTTGCATTAAAAAAAAAAGAAAAAAAAGGAATTTTTGGGTATTTCTCGCTCAAGCGAGGAAACTGACCCTTCAACACCAGAGTCCCTTGCTTAAGTGGGAGTGGCCTCGCCCAAGCGAGTAACTGACTTTTCAGTGTTGGGTCCATCGCTTAAGCGAGAGTAGCCTCACCCAGGCGAGGCTTGTTTCTAATTTTTAAAGAAGGTTCTGTCCAATCCTCGCCCAAGCGAGAGGTCCTCGCTCAGGCGAGGAGTACATGTCAAAATTTTTGAGCTCCTCGCTCAAGCGAGAGATCCTGGTTCAAGCGATAGACCATGGGTTTGGTTTTAAAAGCATGGGTGAGGGGTCCAACCCCTCACATCTCCATTGCATTCAAACATAAAAACCAAGCTCGTGCATCTCTCCAAGAGCCCAACTTCTCTTCTTCTTCATCCGTTAGTGCGCACACAAGCTTTGCATCATGAGCGGACAAATGTAAGTGCATTTTTTTTTTGCCTCTTAACCTATTATCTCTCTATTTGTGCATTTTAGTAACTTTCATTCGTTTAGGCACATTTCCGTATTTTCAGTCGCTCTTGATGCTACTTTATCATTATTATTGCATTGCATTGTTGTTGTATTACCATGAGTGCCCACATCAAGAAATCTGGGGTTCCTAATTGGAAACTCCAAATATTATTCATAAAAGTGGCACTCATGAGTACGAGTTGGTTAAATGGTGGTAATAGTGACATTGTAGCAATAGATATCATTGGTGAATTAATTTATGTAATGTCACTCATTGTGCATTTGGTTTTGCTGTGTTACAGGAGGAGAAAGTCTATTGCTAAAAAAGACCCCCTCCTCCCAAGAAATTGAAGGGTGTATCAACCTCCTAGGCCCCACAAGCATTCGATCGAACTAAATTCAAGAAGAAGGGCAAGGAGGATCGTTATCTCCTGCTCCTGAACTGGATTTTTGTGCCAGAGAGCCGGGTGTATTTACAGCCAGAGGACCTTCCAGTTTTCACTGTACATCTGGATCTGCTGCAATGGTGGATATTGGCCACCCCAAATAATAAATTTGATCAAGAGGTCGTACGTGAATTTTATGCAAATGCTTACCTGCTAGAGGAAGGGGGAGAGGAACTGGCTTACAAATCCTGGGTGAGAGGGAAAATGGTGTTATTTGAAAGAGATACCATTAATGAACTGTTAGGTAGCCCATATGATGCAGTAACCGATGGGACCGAGGATGAGTACAACTGGATGATTCAAAAGTATCATAGTCTATCCCAAGGCGGGTTCAACTCGACCACCACTGCTCATAAGTTGTGCATTCTTGGACAATCTTTCACTAGTAACTCTAATGGCCATCCATTGTGGATTTAACGCAAGCACATGACTTCATTGGCTCAGTTGTGGATGATATTCCTCTTGCACAACGTGTTCCCTAATAGTCATGTATCATCTCTGCCACAGTTTGACTGCCAAAGTATCTATGCCATCCTCGAAGGCCTGAGAATCGATGTGGCTGGAATCATTTCACAGGAGATGTACAAAACTGTTGTGCGGGCTGGAAAGAAGGATGCATTGGAATTCCCTTCTCTGATTACTGAATGGTGCGCACAACATGGGGTTGCGGTAAACAAAACTTAGAAGATAAAACCTCCTATTACCTTGTAGTATATCTCTCAAAACTGCAAAGAGGAGCCCGACCAAGGATCATCTCAACCACAACCACCTCCACCTGAGCCAGTACAACCACAACCAATGCCACACTCGGCACCATATCAGGAGTTCTCCACTCAGGAGCAGCTTCATAGGCTAACACTACATATGGAGCATTTGGAGCTCCAGAATGAGATGTTGAGACAAGGATAAGTATTCCAACATCAAGGGTTGTTTGCTACTTTCCAATAGTTGAGTCCGGGGAACCAATTCTGGGGATCCACGAATACTTTTAATCAACAGTTTCATTGGCCTAGGGTCAGGCCAACCTTTCTGGAGGGGTCAGGAGCTGATGGAACTGATTTTGCTGGTGATGTTGCTGCTATTGATGGTGATGTTGAAGATGTTGAATTTCTACTCTGATGAGAAATTGTGAACTGGATGAAACTAGTTCCTTTGTTATTTGTTTTGTTATGTTTGCTTTGTAATTTAGGATGAATGTTTAGGATCCATGTTTAGGATGAATGTTTAGGATGCATGTGTAGGATTTTTTAGGACAATTGTTTAGATTGTATGTTTAGGATGTAGGAGTAATTATTATGTGTTTTAATTCTGTATGTTGTTTTTTTGCAAGTTTAGTGACAAAATGTGTAGTCAATGAAACTAAGTCTGGTTAATTGTATTTACTGTTGTCCAATTGTGTTGTACTAGAAACATGTGAATTAAAATTTTGAGATAAGATTCTGTGATTGTGAATGATTAGGGTTCTGAAGTTTGACTGTTTCGGGATGTGAATATTGACTTAGACACAAACCGAATAGGTTGAATAATGAGCAGTTAGTCAAAGGAAAAAGCCTATAACCGGGTGAGGGAGTGTACCCAAACACAGATGAGTGTCTTTGCTGGATTTCACCAATGAAATGGGCCTGATTTTTTATTGTCATTAAGCAGGGAATAGCATGGAAATGATTAAGGCTTAGTTTAGAATATTTGAACTACAGCCAGAAAGCCTACCCAAATGAATTATGAACTTGATTTTTGTTGTAGCCCCTTTGAGCTGAAAAGTTTATTTATTGTGAAAATATTATGCACCAAAATCACATCAAAATGTATCAATCCCCATACTCGTGGAGAGAGATCATTAGTGCATATGAGTCTTACTGGACATTATGAAATGAAGTTTGTGTTTATTAGGGTAGTGAAATAAAAAAGGCTCATTCTTCAACCATTTGATAAATGGTAAAGCATGAAGCAAAAAAAAGAAAGAAACAAGTGAAAAATAAGTCATGCGAGAAAATAGAGACTCAAAATAAAAGAGTCGGTTGAAGAAGGAGAATCCAATGGTTGATAGGAAAGAACATGATACAAAGAAATTGGAAAGGAAACATGAGAAGAAAAGGTAAGTATGCACTAATGGTTTACCTCCCTTTTTGAATCCTAGAAAACCCAATTTTATTTGTAGTCAGGTCTCATTACAACCCTGATAATATCCTTAAGATCCATGATTGAACCTGTGTACATGGTTGATTGAACTGAAAGGCAAAGTCAAATTGTTTGGGGTCCAGCAAAGAGATGAGTGAAACACATGACCTGTGAGATCGAGAGAGTTCATTTAACTGGACTGAGTAGTTATTCTTGCTATTCTGTTTGAAATTAAACTACATTTGCATTATGTTATTAGTTGGAACTTGGTCCACTACGATTGAGTATGAAACATGTCTTTCTGAACAGCAAGTGAATGATTCTAGCCATGCCATGATTGGATGAATGAAATTTTTTGAAAAACCAGATACATTAAACTGAATTTCATTTTGTTACTTTGATTGAGGACAAGCAAGATTCTAGGTTGGGGGAGTTTGTTAAGTTCCAAATTCTTAAGTGAAATTCATATGCTTTTGGGACACTTAGTGCAAATTTATGACGTAACTATATAAAATTCCTGATAACTTAGTTATCTTGTCCTGTGAAGGAAATTTTATGTGTTTATGTTGTTTCAGAATAAGACTTAAGAAAAAAAGGAGAAAAAGATTAAGATTGATACTTCTAAGCACCGCAAGCCTCGCCCAAGCGAGGATAGGGTCGCCCAAGCCACAAATAGGATAAAAATCACCATAAATCACTATTGTCCCTCACCCAAATGAGAGATTGTCACCTAAGCGATAATTGGAGCAAAAAGGACCCGATGTCAGGTCTGATCCTCGCTTAAGCGAGAGATCCTAGCTCAAGTGAGGGATCCTCGCCCAAGCGAGGGTTGTCTCGCCCAAGCGAGATGCTCGGGGTCTGAAATCCTTTTATTTACTCGCCCAAGCGAGAATCTCTAGCTTGGGCGAGGGCTTGGAAGTTGGAATTGATATTGATGGTTTTCGGAAGTCAGAAGGTGGCTATTCATTTTCAGAACAGATTCAACACGAAAAGAGAGAGAAAAACAAGGGGATTAGGATAGAAATCGTGGAAACGATTCTACTTCTCATTATTCCTTGTATAATCTCATGATCAGAGTGTTGTAATGGCAAGGATGAGTGGCTAGTTCTTCGTTGTTGGGATTTGAAAGGTAATCTTCTTACCTTGTAATCCTAGATTTAATTCTAATGTAATTGTTATTTGATTTTGGGAAGTTTATCCCATTCTTAATGCATGAATTTAATTAGCTACTGAATTCTTGTTCTTGGGTTCAAGTTTAATTGGAAAGTTAAACTTGATACCTGATTTGGATTATCTTCCTTCATACATCATTGTTTCAGGAATGAATAATGATATATGAATTGCTTTTACATTGTTTTTAATGCTAGTTAATCAGTCAATTAGCCAAGGAATTGGTAATTGAGTGATTAATTGATGTAAATGAAATGCCGAAAATGTGCATTAAAATCAGTAACTTCACAAGTTGCTTAGAATTGAATCTATGAGTGTCAAAAGGGAAAGATGATGAATTTCAATCCCAACTCTTTTAAATTCGCAGTCAATCTTTTATTTTAATTTAACCTTGTTACAAAACCATTATCAAATTACCAAACAAATTCGTGTAAATAGTTGCTCAACTAAATCTTGTAGGAATTACTGTAAATCCACTCTACTTCTTGAGGATGATATCCCAGTACTTTACCGGATTTTATTATTTGTACGATACAGTGCGATTGTCGTTCCATAAAATATCTAACAAAGCAACAACTATTAGACTTTAGTTTAAAACTTATGAAAATGTCGAGAAAATATGATAACATTAGTGCCATAATTCTATCAAAGAAACTCATTCTGCATTCTGGAACTAAGCATATGGAGATTAGACATCACTTTTTAAGAGATCATGTTAAAAAAGGTGACTGTATACTTGAATTTTTTGAAACCTCGAAGCAATTGGCAGATATTTTCACCAAGCCCCTTCTACGGGATACAATCTTTGTGTTATGCAGAAAACTTGGCATGCTTGATAAAAATATCTAAACTGAGTTGCTTTAAGGTATTGTATGCCTTTTCTTGATCTTTAATATATGCTTATAAGTGATATATGTTAGGAATGCATTTTCCTATGCTCAAATTGTCTTCATGAATGATTTTATGCTTCTTTGGTGTGTCATATACCTTTTAGGTTAGTAACTTAGGAATAACATCTCTGCATACTCTAGAAATCTCTAAATTGCACTAAAATCTGACTTAGTTATGTCAATAATCGATTATTCTATGTCTTAATCGATTAACAAGTGCCTTAATCAATTAACGAGTGCCTTAATCGATTATGCTTCTTTGGTGTTTTATCTTGCTTTTAATCGATTGACGAGTGCCTTAATCGATTGCACGGGCTCAAAATTCTAAAAGTTTGAAAATTTTAAATTGATTAATCGATTAACCAGTGCATATAATCGATTAACGGCAATAATATATCAATTTCAAGTGTCATTCTGGGTCATTTCAATTTAGAACCCTAAATTCACTTTTCCCTTTTGAATCTTTTCTCAAATTGAGTGTTCCTTACCTATTCAATAGCTAATCTGAACACTAACACATATTTCCATCTTCCTACAATCCCCAATTTCTAATAAATCTGAAATCCTTACCTTTTCTCAATTACTTTGAAACTTTAAATCCCAAAACCCAAAAAATCGATTATTCAATCAATTAATCATCTTCGTACCTGAAAACATGAGTGAACCACGTTCAATGAGAGTGAAGCACACTGCCAAACATTCAAGAGGCATGGAAAAAGGTTCCTCTTCTACTCAAGGTGGAAGAAAGAATCGCGATGATCCCTACTACTCTCCTATACTCCAAGAAACTCATCTAGCCAAGTTTCAAGGAAGAAAACAAACATACATCCGATATGTAGATGCGGCGTAGCTAGTCGAACAAGGATTTAAGTTCCCACATGGTTTGGAAACACAAGGAGGAAACATGTTTATGGAATTAAAAGGTAGTAATTATCCTTTGCTGATTCGGGAATTCTACAGTATCTTTAGGTATAAGGATGGGATTTATTCATTAATGGTAATGGGAAAAATGTTAGTTTTGGATGATGAATTATTTCTGGATGCTAGAGGATTATCAAATGATGGATCCATGTTAGGAGATTGCAACATTGAGTTATGGGACTCATTTGATGCTATTGAAATGTATAAGTCATGTTTAAGAGGACCTCACTTGTTTGTACTAGGAGAATTGACCAAAGTTGGATCATTATCTGTTGAAAACTGACTCTTGCATTATCTGATTGCATATATTTTAGTTCAAAGAAACACCAATCATGCTCAACATACAATCAACAATCTCAAGCTAATGTTTACCATAAGGGAAGTCATTGCTATAAATTGGCCTTCTATATAGCTTCTTATTCTTCAAGGTTGCTTCCATATGAGATTTTCATCTCCTGTGTCATTGACTACTATGAAATCAACACATCAAATGTGGATACAATGGCTACAAATTCCCGAGAGCACCTTGTCGGTGACAACCTTATTCACAAAATGGGCATATACAAGTTTGGAAATGTATGGAGATATCAAGAGGATCATAATGCCAATGTGAATGAAGAATTACCATATGAAGATATTGCTGAAAATCTTCGTGAGCAAAACCCTGAGCAACCACAAACCGAGGCATATGCTAAGCCTCAACAACCATATTTTGGGCTTGCACACTTGGATGCTATGGAATTGATGGACATTTTTAACCCTAAATGCATGAATTGATGGACATTTTCAGTCTTTGAGAGTCTCTATGGTAGCTGAGTTCCAGCAGCAGCAATAGAAGTTATGCGAGGACCTCGAACGCATCATCTTCATTGTGCGTGCCACACATGGCTCATCACAACCACCACCACCACCTCAAGAATAGCCTAGATATGATTTTCTAGAGTCTAGGGTGTGTGTATGCTTTTGAGATTTTATTTTATTGTTGGTTGTATTTTGTTTTGAACTTCTTATGTACTTGATGCACTTATTTTGTAACATCTCGTGATCTTGTCATTAACTTCGATTATGTTTGAATTATTGCGTAAAAAATTGACTATATCTAGATTTTGTGTTACCTTAATTAAATGGTTAATATGTGCTTTATGTGACTTATCCTATATACCATTAATCATTGTATGTTATACTGGCCAAAATTATACAGATGGATATATCTCGCAATAGATCGTCCACATGTCAAATCTATACTGGTCTGAGAAAAGGGAAGTGTCGACTTGAGACATGTGTTGGATCGGGTTTGTCTGTAATAAGGTTCATGATGCGTAACTATGTACTCACACACAGGGGATCCTTAGTTGCCATAGAGACTCAGATCTGGTGTGAAAGGGTGTACCAAAACGAGATTGGGTGATGTCGTCTTATTGGTTGAAGCAAGGGTCAAAGTCAATGCTAACAATGATGATCGATTTAACGGTGAGAAGCGTGAGATCACGATGCTTCGAATGGACTCGACCGCACGTGATCAAAACACAAGTGAGAAAACAACGTTTTACTTTGTGGAAGATTTTTTTCTCTCTCACACACAGAGAGCTTTTTTTAGTGATTCTTTTGTGTAGAAATTCTTTTTCTTCTTAATGCTTTTTGTAAGATGATTTTTTGAGGAACCCCTTACTCTTTGGCATGCTACTATTTATAACCTAAGTATATTAACATATACAAATCTTTTTATTTAATTTCTTTGAGAGGATAAAGGTGGAATCTGATTTGTTTTTATTAATTGAAATTCAAATTTTGATTTTCGTCATTATGATTTGGAGGAAGTTAAAGAAAAAATCAAATTTCCATTTAATTCATATCCAAAAGATCAGGGTTTTCCTGATTATGACAGTTAATAAAAAAATTCGAATTTAAAATTATTTAAAAATTAAAAGTCCAAATTGAGTGTTAATACCCCGAGTGAGTAAAAATAAATATTTGGCTCTACAAAACATAAAATTAGAAATCATTTTTTCTTATATAATATTTTTAATCGATTATAAATCATCTTAATATTATTGCATTACTTAATGATAGGTGAAGATAATCTTTTTAAATCACAAAGGATATTTGATACCGAATCTCCATATCATTTTTCTGATACGATTGTGATTCTTACCTTACTCTTATTAGGATGCAATCAATTTGATATGATTTTATTTTTCATAGTGCAATCTCTAATTTGATTTTTGAATCCTTAATAATTTACTTTTTTATCAAGGTGGTTCATACAACTTAATCAAATTGATATGAAACGATTCAAATTACATGTTTCAAATCTTTAATTTATCTGATAATCCAATTAAATCTTTAATTCATTCACATTTTATTTTTCTTTATTATTTATTATTATTATTAGAATAATTTTGAAAAAAAAAACATTTTTTGAGAATTCAATTACTTTAAATTTGAATTTTGCCTAATCACTTAGATTTAGGAACCTTATCATAACTAGTTTGACTTTTTTATATTGTCTTCGTTATTTTGGTTAACTTAATCATTTAGATTTAGGAACCTTAACATAACATGTTTATTATTATTTTTATAAAATCATCTTCGGAATTATATTATTTTTTATTTAAAAAGTTTTGGGCGTTTTCTAGGCTGGACAAAAATGTGTGTTCACAATGGCACAGTAAATCAAAATTAATATAAAATGATAAAAGAAGTTAGGATTGAACTTCACACTTACTATCTATACACACCTTATTAATAAGGCAAATTCATTCAGTAATGATCATTTCATACAATGACCTCAAAATTACTAAAATATATTGTCTTAGCCAATTTAGCAACTTATGCAACAAAGTCTTATGTCTAGAAACTTCAATTCATAAGATTAAGAAATATGACTTGCAAAATCATGCATCCATATCTAGTAATTCAAGGATGCAAGTTGAGTTAAAATGAAACACCTCAATTATGCTGGTCTCCAATGTCTTGGTATATATTAATATTTTATCAAAAATAGATCTACGTCTAGCAACTATAATAATACAATTAAGTTTTATAAACATACATTTATGTCTAGTAGTCTATGTCATTCAGTTTGAGAGTTATAAATTACAAGATTAGCATTATGTCTAGATACTAATAAGTAAATTGCATGAGATGGTAACTTATTGAATTATGCAAGTTGAAAATAATTCAAGAAACAACTAAAGTAACTTATTCTAATATAATGCAATAAGATTATCAAACTTAAAGCAAACATTAAGCCAATATGAGAACTCAGAGATAATCAAAACTTCACCAATTAATATATGAATCAGTATGCATACATCAAGCTTGTGTTACATTCAATCCCAACAAGGTGAAAGTGCAAGGTGTCAAGGATTGCACTAGCAATTTTTTGCCTATGCTTTGAAAAAGACAAGGAGTTAGTTAAAGCTTGAAGATGTCTCAACAATCAACATTCCTAGAACTCATTGCTCTATCTAGACTAGGTTATATCGATAGAGTTATATTTCTAAGTAGTCTGGGATGTGTGCCTTAGTTAGTGAGTATGGGTTAGGTAAACCTAGATGTCAGTCTCCCAAGCCATTAATATTGTCATATCATATTCATGAGGCATATCATCTAGTTTATTAGATGTTCATGCATTAATCATACATGTTATATGTGCATATTAGGCATAATATAATTGCTAAAACATGTATAGGATTCAAGCATAACCTATAAGTAGTTTACCATTTAATCACGTTTTGATGTATGTTGGTTAATCGATTAACATAGTGACTAAATAAATTAACGTGTCTATTTTATGTTATAACGATTTTCTGTTTTAACTGCGTAACTAAAAGTAACGGTTTGAAGGGTCAAATATGTTTTGTATAAGTTCTGGAAAATTGCAGATACGTGTAACATTGCATATTATTGTTTAGGAACTACTAGAGAGCATACTTTTCATGATTTACTATATAATAGGTAGAAGAGAGATGCATGTGTGAGAAAGAGAGATTAACATGCTTAGTTGATATTGTTCATGGTGTATTGCATGTTGTTTTCATGTGCTTAATTTCATTCATTCTTTCTTGCATGTTCGTGCATTCTTATTAGAGATTTGCAGAGAAATATTTTGCGTTATATGTTTTGTATTAACTCACATACAGGCATGATGGCTTGTGTTACTTGAGAGTGGGTTAATCTTTGTGTTTTCATTGTTGTAATTTGAGCATTTTAGTGCTTGGTAAAACTTTTAGTGTTGTAATTTGAGCATTTTGTATATTGTTTTGTACTTTGGGTTTAGTCTCTTGGTGTCTTACCACCATGGAGATTGAGTGAATCTTCACCATGACTTGGAGATCTTGAATTTAGAGCGAGGATCTTGGCTAGGGCTGGATCGTGAGAAAGGTTTTCTCAGGCGATAGGGATAGTCAAACCAAGGTTAGAGGCTCTTGAAATTCAAGAAAGAAGCATCTAGAGTCTTATAGTTGAATTGGTATATGTGACAATACAAAGTGTTCAATATAGTGAAGAGAAATCTCCCAAGATCAGAAGGGGAGGCCTGGATGTAGTTTGCAAGTGGACCCGCAAACGAACCAAGATAAAAATCCATTTGTGCAAGTTGTTCTCTCTTAATCTCTTTTATAATTCTCACTGTTTTAATTCATGTTTGAAGCTGATATTTTGCATACTGATACTTTGCTATATCCTTGTTAATTGTGCATAAAAATATGTGATGTATCTCTGCTTGTTTATTGGTAAATAACTGTGCAAGAAGCTGATCTTGTAATTATGTTTTTGTTTCGTGTTAATCGATTAAGCCCACTGGTTAATCGATTACCTGGGCTGTTTTCCAGAACTGGGTTTTGGTGCGAGAAGCGGTAATTGATAACCGCTACACCAATTCAACCCCTCCCCCTTCTAGGTGTGTATAGACTACTGATACCTAACAAGTGGTCTCAAAGCTAGTACGACTTGTTAGCACAACCGTATCCGTGTGATCCTAAGGGAATTAAAATGGGTTCCACCAACCCTTTTGGCGGTGATGGCGCATCTATTAACCACCCTCCTGTATTCAGTGGCGAGGGATAGGCCTACTGGAATATCAGGATGAAGATTTTATTGAGGCCATTGATTCGGATATTTGGGAATCCTTAATCAACGGGCCATTCGTCCAACTTCACTTAGTGGATGACGAACCGAAAGAAAAACCTAAGAGTTTGTGGACCGATGAGGAGCGTAAAATGGTTCAGTATAACCTATGCGCTAAAAATATAATTACCTCGGCCCTATCATATGACGAATTCTTTCGGGTATCTCAGTGTCAAAGTGCCAAGGAGATGTGGGAAACTTTACAAGTGACTCACGAGGGCACTAGCGAGGTCAAGTGCGTCAGGCTGAATGCGCTGACACATGAATATGAATTATTTCGTATGTTACCAAGTGAATTTATTAGCGATATTGATAAGTGCTAAACATACCTGAATTTCATACACTATTATGGCACTTATCTTAAGCATAATAGAGAAAAACCAACTTAAAACAATACTTTTTGTATAAAATATCACAATCTTGTATATTTGTATGTGTATTTCTTTTTTTTATGTGTTTTGTAGGATTTAGAATGAAGAAAAGAAGAGAGAGAAAAAAGACTCATGATTAAAAAGCAAAAGAGTCAAGAAAATTAAGGTGCTCAACCAGGAAGCTAAGCGTGGACCAAGCCCCGCTGAGCTGACCTGGACACCAGCCTGATCTGGACACCAGCCTGACCTGGGCACCAGCCTGACCTAGACACCAGCCTGACCTGGACACCAGCTTGACCTAGATCAAGCTTCTCAAGCAAGCAGCTGAGTGGACTTGTTTGGCCGCTCAGCCTTGGACCTGCCTAGTCCTGGCACGGTCAGACCTTCGTTTGACACGGTCAGACACAAGCTTGACACATGTCCAAGCTGCTGAACAAGCAGCTTAGCGGTCAAACTAAGCATCTTAGCAGAGAACCAAACTCCTGACCAGATCAGTAAGCACCAAGCAACGTCCCAGTCAGCACACTCAAAGCTTTTGAACAAGTAGCTTAGCGGTGAAACAAATGCGCTGAGCGGTGTGCACCCAGACTTGACTTAACCATCAAGAAAACCATGAAGTCACCCATGACCTCACCTCAAGTAGCCCACCATGGGCTTTTCAGAAGTAGCTCATAATAGATGGTTTCATAGCCCACAACTAGTTTTGATTAGTCAAGCATAAGGAGGTGACTAAGATACTTGATCAAGGGACCAAACCCATGCTGAAG
>NC_032014.1:23990034-23990373 GCF_001865875.1 Lupinus angustifolius
CTCTTTTTAGATTGATCACCTAAAAAATGATATCATGTCAATAAAATTACTTGTCTCAAACACTTAACAAATAAGCTAAGAAGTAGTTGTACTACTTATTTTATTTGCAAAGTTAAGCATACTTTTCTAAAGATCTTATATTCATTACTACATCAATATTAGAGTCGCCAATGACTAGGGTGTGACAACCTAATCTCTTTATGGACGTAATATTGTTTAGTAATAAATACAAGTGATTATCATTCTACCATTTTAGGACAGACACTAAAAGGAGGATTTTAGAACTTGGTGTTTGAGGTTAATCAAAGTAAAACATAAGAACTTGTCTAAGTAGTTCAA
>NC_032014.1:23990473-23991724 GCF_001865875.1 Lupinus angustifolius
TGTTGAAAACACCTTTTAATATACAAATGTGATGAAACTAACTTACTAACTTTTATTTATTGTCATTTACTTTCCGCATTTTATTCTACAATACCAACCTTCCTTAAGGAAGAAGTTTGGTTTGTTAATAAAATGAACCCGAAAGGGAGTAAATAAATAAAGCTCACTTAAATTTATTATTCATTTATTCTTTATTTATTTATTTGTATCAAACAATTAACTATTCATCACTTTTGTACATTAAAATACCATTAAACCGGTGTTGGAATTTATTCCACAAAACCGAGATGGTATTCAAAGGTACTTAATAATTATGTAATAAGGGATTGCTTCGATACCATTATTCCGGCGTTAGAATTCTAACAAAGCCGAGATGGGGCAAAGAAGGAATAACTCATTCACATGATTATTAAGAAGTAAGTTGTAACTGGAATATTCTTGAAACCATTATACCGGCGTTGGAATTTATTTCAACAAAGTCGAGATGGCGATCAAAGAGTAAAACCGAGTTCTCTTACTTAATCAAATTAAAAAGAAAACACACCACAAAAAAAGAGAAATAACCTTTCAACAAGTCAGCACCTTGATAAGGGACGATTTGTCGAGAGGGAAAATCGCTCAAAATTATCTTTCAACAGATATGCAAAAACGACTCACTCATATTATAAATCATCTTGTTGCCCTTGGTAAATTTTTTACCAAAGGAGAACTTACTAACAAAGTTTTACGTTGTCTTGAAAGGAGATGGCAACCTAAAGTAACGGCTGTCATGGAATCTAAGTGTTGTGCAATGACTCATATCTCTATATAACAGCAATACAAGTTTTGAACTTGGGCTGATGTAAAGGGGTTGGGGTAGAGGGCTATATATATTGATGTTATGTAAACCTATTCTAACAAGGAGAAGAATAGTAAAATACTAATCCTTATTCTCTAATGATATATAGTGGTAGACGCTCAACGCTCCCGGGGACGTAGGCACAATTGGCCGAACCTCGTTACCAAATCTCTTGTGTTATTCTCTTGTCTCTATACTCTTTACTATTTGATTGTTTGCTTGTTCCCAATAATTGGTATCAGATGGCTCTTAACCCAGGTGCCAAATTCGAGGTGGGGAAGTTCGATGGAACTGGTAATTTCGGATTGTGGCAAAGGAGGGTTAAGGATGTGTTGGCTCAACAAGGTCTATCAAAGGCGCTACGTGAGAATAAACCAGAGGGTATGAATCAACTGGATTGGGAAGAGTTGAAG
>NC_032014.1:23991824-23992109 GCF_001865875.1 Lupinus angustifolius
ATCCCTAGGAGGTTCTAGGTATTTTGTTACTTTCGTTGATGACTTTTCTCGCAAGGTTTGGGTATAATTTCTGAAGCATAAGGCATAAGTCTTTGCCAAGTTTAAGGTTTAGAAGGCAGAGGTAGAGAACCAGACTGGTAGAAAAATCAAATACATGAGGTCAGATAATGGTACGGAGTACAAAAACTCACAGTTTCAGAAATTCTGTGAGGAACATGGCATTCAGAGACACTTTTCAGTGAAAAAGACTCCTCAACAGAATGGTGTTGTAGAGAGGATGAATAG
>NC_032014.1:23992209-23998376 GCF_001865875.1 Lupinus angustifolius
AACCTCTAGAGAGATATGGCTTTGAGGATATGGCTTCAGTTGCTCTCCATATCATTTCAGGAGATCCATGTAGCTTTCAAGGGGCTATAAACTGCCAGGAGAAAGAACAATGGATGAGTGCCATGATGGAGGAAATGGAGTCTCTACAGAAGAACCAAACTTGGGAGCTTGTTCCATTGCCCCCAGACAAGCGTGCAGTTGGGTGCAAGTGGGTGTACAAGAGGAAGCCAGCAGTATCAGAAAAAGAAGGGGAAAAATTCAAGGCTCGTCTTGTAGCAAAAGGGTATTCACAGCAGAAGGGGATCGACTACAATGAGATTTTCTCCCCAGTGGTGAGACACACTTCTATCAGGGCAGTGCTTGCCTTGGTAGCCAGCTGGGATATGCACTTAGAACAGATGGATGTGAAGACTGCCTTTCTCCATGGTGAATTAGAGGAGAAAATTTACATGACACAACCAGAGGGGTTCAGTGCAGCTGGACAGAGTCACTTGGTTTGCAAGTTGAAGAAGTCTCTATATGGGTTGAAGCAGTCTCCCAGACAGTGGTACAAGCGGTTTGACACTTATATGTTGAAGCTTGGTTATAAGCGTTGTGAGTATGATTGCTGTGTTTATGTGAGAAGCCTTGACGATGGTTCGTTTATTTTTCTGTTACTTTATGTTGATGATATGTTGATTGCTGCTAATCATTTGAGTGATATCAATGAGCTGAAAGTCATGCTAGGTAAGGAGTTTGACATGAAAGATTTAGGGGCTGCTAGGAAGATTCTTGGGATGGAGATTCACAGGGATAGGGGAGCTAGAAAACTATGGCTCTCCCAGCAAAGCTATGTTGAAAAGATCTTAGAGAGATTTGATATGAGCAATGCTAAAGTAGTGAGCACTCCATTGGCAAATCACTTCAAGCTTTCCCTAGATCAGTGTCCAAAGACAGATGAAGAGAAGAAATACATGTCAAAGGTTCCATATGCCAGTGCAGTGGGTTGCTTGATGTATGCTATGGTTTGTACTAGACCGGACTTGGCACAAGCAGTTAGTCAAGTATGCAAGTACATGTCGAAACCAGGGAAGCAACATTGGGAAGCAGTCAAATGGATTTTTAGATATTTGAAGGGGACTACAGGTCTCGGTATCATGTTTGGCAGCCAACAGAGTAAGCCTTCAGTTATTGGTTATGTTGATTCGGACTATGCAGGAGACTTGGATGATAGAAGGTCCACAACGGGGTTTGTCTTCACCCTTGCAGGTGGACCAATTATGTGGAGATCATCAGTTCAGTCTGTTGTTGCTATGTCCACAACTGAAGCAGAGTACATGGCAGCTGGTGAAGCTTCTAAGGAAGCCTTGTGGCTTATGGGGCTAGTAAATGAGTTAGGCATTGAGCAAGGTGGAGTTTCGCTGCATTGTGACAGTCAGAGTGCTATCTTCTTGGCAAAGAATCAGGTGTATCATGCTAGGACCAAACATATTGATGTGAGATTTCATAAGATCAGAGAGTTAGTAGCTTGTGGGCAGATACTATTGCAGAAGGTTCACACTTCAGAAAATACAGCTGATATGTTAACCAAACCGCTACCATGGACAAGTTCAGGCATTGCCTTAGCTTGTTGAACATTCACTGATGATGGACTATGGAGCGCCCCCAACCCAATGGCGGAAGATGGAGATTGATGATATTCGCCAAGGTGGAGATTGTTGTGCAATGACTCATATCTCTAGATAACAGCAATACAAGTTATGGGCTTGGGCTTATGTAAAGGGGTTGGGGTAGAGGGCTATATATATTGATGTTATGTAAACCTATTGTAACAAGGAGAAGAATAGTAAAAAACTAATCCTTATTCTCTAATAATATATAGTGGTAGTCGCTCAACGCTCCCGGGGACGTAGGCACAATTGGCCAAACCTCGTTACCAAATCTCTTGTGCTATTCTCTTGTCTCTATACTCTTTACTATTTGATTGTTCGCTTGTTCCCAACACTCAGGACCTTGATTCCATGCATTTGGCGACATTATTCGGAAAGCTTCAAGAGCACGAGATGGAGCTTAGACGCCTGACCATGCATGAAGAGTCAGATCGCAAGAAGAAAGGCATATATCTTAAAGCAACAACATCACAACCTACTGAAGAGATAGACGATGCTGACTCTGACTCTGACATTGACGAAGAAACGTTAAACCTTCTCGTACGAAAGTTTGGGAAATTCTTGAAGAAGAAAGGAGGTTTCAAACATTTTCAAAAGAAAGAGGCGCGTGAATCAACAAGAAAAGACAAGAATAAAGAGCGCTTCACTTGCCATGAATGTGGTCAACCGGGACACAAGAAATTTCAATGTCTCACTTACCAAAAGAAGGTTGATTCATAAAAGAGTACTCCTCGGGACTTTAAATCTAAGAAAGCTTATATTGTCTGGGATGTATCGGAGGAGGAGACGACATCAAGCACCTCGGATGAAGAGGAGACCGCCAAGCTATGCCTAATGACTAGAACAGATGAGGCTTGCGGATCAGGTAGTACAAAGGATGTTGATAATGAGGTATATTCTGGCACCTCATCCTCTTCTAATGATTCTCCTTCGTATGAGGTTTTATATGATGCATATGTCGAAATGCATGAAGAACTAAATAAATTAGCTAGAATTAGTGCCGATAGAAAAAGGGTAATTCTGCTAAATGATCAAAAAATATTACAACTACAAAAAGAATTAGATGAGATGAAATTAGAAAATGAAACTTTAGATCTAATTTTTTCTTGTAATTCATGTGACTGCTCTAATGATAAATTATGTCAAACAATTGTCTGTGAGTCTTGCGAGGACTTGAAAAATGAGAATTTAAAATTAAATGAAAAACTCGCAAAACTTACAGAGAGTCAAAACCAATTAGATACCTTGCTAAGTAAAACAAGAAATGTTGGTGACCATACTGGATTAGGGTATATCCCCTCATTACGCAGAAATAGACCATATAGGAAACCTGTAACTCGTACTAATAAAAAGTCTTATAATAAAAATAGAGTTCCTACATGTTTCTATTGTGGCACACATGGTCACACCTCTTACTCCTGTTACATCAGAAAATATGGGATACCGAGTGGTGTTTATTCTTGGGTGAAAAAGGGAGATAACTCCCTGGTTACTAACAGAAATGGACCCAATATAATTTGGATACCTGAAACTAGCAAGTGATCTATTTTGCAGGTATGTCTTCGAACACATGGACAACATTGGTATCTTGACAGCGGGTGTTCGAGATATATGATAGGAGATAAGTCAAAATTTCTAGACTTATCAATGAAGGAAAAAGGTTTCGTCACATACGGAGAAACAACATAAGAAAGATCCTAGGCACCGGAAAAATTGGCAATTCAACTCATGCTGTAATCAAGAACGTTCTATACGTCGAAGGTCTGGAATATAATCATTTGAGTATTACCCAACTCTGCGACAAAGGTAATTGTGTGTCATTTGATTCTGAATGTTGTATAATTCCTGACGTTTTATCTAATAATGTAAAGTTTGTCGGCTATCGTGTTAATAACATATATATGGTTGACCTGGAGGATCTCACTTCTCTTTTCTCAAAATGTTTTATTTCAAAATAAGATGACATATGGCTTTGGCATAGACGAGTCGCTCACATTCATGTGAGGCATCTAGAAAAATTATCTAAAAATAATTTGGTTATTGGTCTGCTAAAACTTGATTTTAAAACTCAGGATTCTTGTGACAAGTGTCAAAAATGTAAACAAGTAAAGAATTATTTTCGTAAAAAGAATGCGATATGCACCACTAGACCTTTGGACCTTCTTCATATGGACTTGTTTGGGCCGTTGCTAATCATGAGTTTTGGTGGAAGTTTTTATGCTTTGGTAATTGTTGATGATTTTTCTAGATTCACATGGACCCTGTATTTGGCATCTAAGAGCGATGCATATAAATATTTTAAATGTGTAGCCAAACAAATTCAAACCCAATCTAACCTTAAAAATGTTTACATACGAATCTGACGATGGAGGAGAATTTGAAAATCATAAGTTTAATAAATTTTGTAATAAGCATGGCATCATGCATCAGTTCTCAGCTCCTCGTAACCCTCAACAAAATGGAGTTTTTGAGAGGAAAATAGAGTTCTAGAGGAACTCGCAAGGACCATGCTAAATGAGAGCAAGGTTCCCAAATATTTATGGGCTGATGTAGTACACACTACCTGTTATGTAATGAATCGAATAATTCTTACACCTACTTTTTCAAAAACCCCATATGAGATTTTAAAAGGTCGAAAACCGAATATTGCTCATCTTCATGCATTCGGGTGCAAGTGTTTTATTTTGAATAATGGAAAAAGAATTTTGGGAAAATTTGACTCGAAGGCTGATGAGGGCATATTCCTAGGGTATTCATTACATATTAAGGATTTTCGTGTGTTTAATAAGTATTCCATGCAAGTAGAAGAATCTATTCATATTCATTTTGACGAATCTTCTCCAAAATAGAAGAGAACGATCTTTCCTGATGATGTTTCAGGTGCGCTAGAAGAAGCTTATTCAAGGGACATGAACCAAATCCAACAAGAAGATGTAGAACAAATAGTTCAAGATGAGCATCAGGACGTGCCGATTGCGTGGAAGACCAAAAAGGATCATCCACAAGACAAGGTGAAAGGTGACATATCTACGGGGGTGGTAACCCGTAGTTCTTTACGCAATTTCTGTAATTTCGTTGCATTTGTGTCTCAAATAGAGCCAAAGAACATCGATGAAGTCATCGAAGATGTACACTGAGGTATAGTTATGCAAGAAGAGCTAAACTGAAAGTGCGCATGTCAAGATAGCACTTTGGAAAGCTTTCTCACTGTGTTTAGTTTTGATGAGGACAACTTGTGATTATGAGAGCTTGAAGATCATCAACAAATCAACATGCTTAAGTCTCTAGATTGGTATTAGACTTAGACTAGTAATTAGTTTAGGTTGAGTCTAAGGCTTAGGTAAACTCAATACATGTCTCATATGCATAAAACTTTAAATCATTTTAAGTCTTGAGATATGTCATGTATAATATGTTAATGCATCATATAAATACATGTAATCTGTGCATCCTAGACATAATCGTAGTGTTGAACATGTATAAATTAAGTGCATAACGTATTTGAGTTTTGCAATTTGAAAATACACTTGGAAATATGCTGTTAATCGATTAAGGCATGATTTAATCGATTAACATAAGTTTTTGAAAAGTTGTTGAAACTGAAAACTTGGAAAAACAGAATCAGTTACATGTTTAAAACACGTTAATCGATTAACCAAGGTCTTAATCGATTAACTGGGCTGCTGAAGTGATTCTTTATAAACTGCGTTTTCAGAACTTAAGCCATAACTTGCATGTTAGATTTTAAGAGAGTTAGAGCATATTTCATGTTAATTGTTGCATCTATATGACATTGCATTTGTGAGATTAGAAAAGAGAGAATTCTATGCTTTAGGATTGAGAGGCATTTCATGTTTAATTTCTCACTATTTCACCTCACATGTTCATGCATTCATTGATGTTTTTGTGAAGATTTTGTATTCTGTAAAATCTGTTTTCAACTAATACAATGTCATGTTATATGAGACTTGTGTTAGAGTTTTAGAGTAAGATCTTAATTGTCTATTTTGAGCATCATAATTGCTTTAGATTACTCTATGTTTTTGTTGTAAAAAAGTGTTGTAACTTTGGGAATCTCAAGGTGTCTTACCACCAACGAGATTGTGTTGTATCTTCATTAGCTTAGAGTTCTTGATAGAAAGAATAGATTCTTGGCTAGGGCTACACCGCAAGAAATGTTTTCTTGGGCAGTAGAAAAGGAGTCAAACCAAGGGATAAGGTTCTTTAGTTTCAAGTAAGAGTCTAAATATTGTAATTGGAAGAATTGCTTGAAAACATTATTTCAATTATAGTGAAGAAAAATCTCCCAGGTCAGCTGGGAGGCCTAGATGTAGTTTGGAAGTGGACACACAAACGAAGCAGGATAAAAACCTTATTGCAGGCTTTTTCTTTTTCTCTCTCTCTCTTTATTGCTTTAATCGGTTACTTTGTATAGTTATTAATTGCTATATTCTGTTTCTATATTATACTTGTGTAACTCTGATATTTTTGTAAACTCTGTATATTCGTTTCAATCTC
>NC_032014.1:23998476-24042757 GCF_001865875.1 Lupinus angustifolius
GCGACACCTATTCAACCCCCCCCCCCCTTCTAGGTATATTTTAGCCACTTATACCTAACATAAACCAGTTTGAACGTAATAATGTTTGGGACTTGGTCCCTAAAGCAAAAGAACATCCAATGATTGGTACAAGATAGGTCTTTCGTAACAAGATAGAATACGGCTTGATCATTAGCAATAAGACTCGTTTAGTGACCAAAGGCTACAACCAAGAGGAGGGCATCGATTATGATGAGACCTACACTCATGTAGCCAGACTTGAGGCCATTAGGATGCTCTTATCCTTCGCATCTATCATGAATTTTAAGCTCTTCCAAATGGATGTTCAGAGTGCATTTTTAAATGGCTATATTTAAGAGGAGGTGTACGTAGACCAACCACCAGGGTTTGAAAACTTCAAATACCCGAACTGTGTGTATAAACTCAAGAAGACCCTTTATGACATGAAACAGGCTCCCAGAGCCTGGTAAGATAGGTTGAGTTCGTTCTTATTAGAAAAAGGGTTCAAAAGAGGTTTGGTCGACACCACTCTCTTTATCCGTAGATTAGATAATCATGTTTTACTTGTTCAAATATATGTTCATGATATAATCTTCGGATCTACTAATGACATCCTTTGTAAGGAATGTTCTGAGATGATGCAGGGTGAGTTCGAGATGTCGATGATGGGTGAGCTGACCTTCTTCCTTGGGCTTCAGATTAAACAAATGGAAAGTGGCATCTTCATTCATCAATCGAAATATTGCAAGGAATTACTAAAGAAATTTGATATAGAACAATGTAAAGATGCATCTACTCCTATGGTGTCCTCATGCTATCTAGATAAAGATGAAAAGGGAAAAGCTATCGAGATAACCAAATATCGTGGGATTATCGGCTCTTTATTATATTTGACTGAAAGCCGCCCCGACATTATGTTTAGTGTTTTTATGTGTGCTAGATTTCAAGATTTGCCTAAAGATTCACATTATATTGTTGTTAAATGCATCATGAGATATTTAAAAGGAACAATAAAGATGGGATTATGATATCCTAGGGATGCCTCATTATCCTTGGTAGGTTACTCTAATCCCGACTTTATTGGGTGTAAGTTGGATCGAAAGAGCACTAGTGGGACTTGTCATCTATTAGGCAATTCCTTAGTGGCATGGCACAGCAAAAAGCAAGCATGTGTTGCATTGTCGTTGGCGTGTGTTGCGCTCAAATCCTTTGGATAAAGCAGCAAATTAAGGACTTTGGGCTTAAACTAGAAAAAATCCCCATTAAGTGTGATAATACGAGTGTCATCAACCTCTCCAAGAATCCCGTTTTGCATTTGAGAACCAAGCATATAGAAATGAGGCATCATTTTTTACGTGATCATGTTCAAAAAGGTGATGGTGTGCTAGAATTTGTAGAAACCTCTAAGCAATTAGCAGATATTTTCACCAAGCCCCTCTCACAAGATATTTTCTATGTTCTTCGAAGAGAACTAGGAATCCTTGATGAAAAATATCTTGATTGAGTTTATGTTATTGCCTTGCATGATTATTTGCCTTGTATGCTTCAAAATGAAGATATGTTGAATGCTAGTTATTCCTTGTATGACCCATGATTCTATAAATAAGCTCTATGTATATATGTGACTGCTCAATATTGCATTCTAAAAGTTAGAAATCTTTGCATGCTTTTGAACATCCAAAACGCTCTTGATTCTGTATCTGATGATATTTAATCGATTAAGGCCTTATTTTAATCGATTACATGGGTGCAGTTTTTTAAAACCTATAATTTTTTAACTTGGTTAATCGATTAAGTCTGGTAGTTAATCGATTAACGGCACCAGTTAAATAGAAACAGAAGCGTTTCTGGGCATTTTTCAAAACCTCCCTCATCCCATTTTCTCTCAAATCTCAGAGGAACAAGTTCAATATCACTCCTAAACTTTAACCTAGCCTAAAACTGAATACTCCATTCCACTCCATAAACCTTCTTCTCCATCATAAATTTCCAAGAAATTCATTTACCCCCAATTCCAAACCCTAAGATAGATTTTCCGTGATTCCTTCCTTAAACCTCCAAATCAACTCAGTTTTTAGCTATAAATGAAGAGAGGTCGTGCAAAAAGGATTAAGACAACCGCTCAACGTCCACCACATGCTACAAAAATCGTACCCTCGAACCAACAGGTAAGGCAGGACCATGAAGACCCGTATTATTCTTTGATCTTGCAAGAGACTCGGTTGCTCAAGTTTCAGGGAAGAAAACCTACGTACATAAGGTATGCCAATTTGACTTGGTTAGCGGAACAAAACTTTGATTTTCCGCATGGAATGCAAGTACAAGGGGATGTCCCCTTTTTGGAATTGAAAGGTAACATGTACCCTACTCTAGTTAGGGAATATTATGCTAATTTTAGATACAAGGATGGGAAGTATTGGTCTATGATAACTGGAAAATTATTTGAGCTAAATGATGACATATTCATGAATGTGGGTGGATTATCGTGCAATGGTGCTAGTTTGGGATACTGTGATTGAGTTAACAACTCTTTTGATGCTGCTGAAGTATATAAGTCATGTTTGAGGAGACATCAATTGTATGTTCAAGGTGAATTGACAAAAGTTGGGTCGTTGTCCATAGAGAATAGGCTCCTACACTATTTGATTGCTTACACACTGATTCAAAGGAACACAAATCATGCACAACCTATCGTGAATGATTTGAGGTTCATGTATGTCATCAAGGAGAATGTGATGATTAATTGGTCTGAAGAGATCATGAAGGTCATGTATAGTGTCTCTACATCACAATCGAAGTTGCTTCCCTACAATATTTTCATCTCGTGCATTATTGACTATTTGCATATTGATGTTTCCGATACTATTGTTGTGGAATATTCTGATAAAGATCATTTGATTGGTGAAAGTTTGATTCACAAGATGGGCATCACAAGTATGGCAACACATGGCAATACCAAGAGGATTTCAACACCGTGAACCTCGACCCATCTGGTGAGGATGATCAAGATGAAACACAAGAGCCAAATGCTACAACTCAGGGGGAGTCTTCTGGAAATGCAACACAAGAACCAACCTTTGGACAAGCTCACTTGGATGATATGGAACATCGTGTCAACAACAGGATGGATCTTCATTTTCAGTCTTTAAAGGATACATACCATATTGACTTGGAGAACTTTGAGGAGTGTCAGAATGCCTACATAGATAATCATTATCAATCCTTAAGGAACTTTGTTCAGACAACTGCTGATTCACAAAACAAAAGGTTGTGTGTCGAGTTCAACAAGTTGAGCACCCACATCAAGGGTGGTGGTAGCTCGATCATTCCTGACGATAAAAATCCTCTATCTCATCCCTAGTTAGGAGACCTTAGATCCTTAGGTTTATCCTTCCTAGTTTACGGATTATGTTGATCCTTGTTTCCCTCTTGAGAACTTCATTCTATTTTTCTTTTGCATTTGGATTGTAATAGCTAAACTACTTCTCTTTTACTAAACTTGTGTTGGTATTATGCTTAATCATTGCTTACTTTTTTCAATTGGAAGTAATGTGTTAATGTTTTCAAATTGTCTTTCTCATGCTAAATGGTTAATTATGTCGTAAATAGTATGGATTCATGTTTAATGGATATTGATCATGTTTGGTGTATGTACCTCTATTGATTGATTGAGCATGTTGTCTACTATTCATTTAAATCACTGCTTAATCATTCCATGCTTAATTTGAATTAACATAGCCTTTCATGCCATTAAATCAGTTATGTTGTTGTTTGCTGTCAATTTAATCGATTAAGTACTGGTTTTAATCGATTAAATCATGTAAAATGAGCATTTGTGCAATTTTCTTACAGCTGGTTGATTAATTAAACGCCCAAAATTAATTGATTAATTACAGTCTATTTTAACCAAATAACTCTTCTCATTTTTTACTAGAATTGAATATTTGTATCTTTTTGATAATGTCAAAAGGGGGAGAAATGTTGCTTGTTATGTTTAATGTTATTTGCAGGTTGTAATAGCTTCCGTGATAATCATTGCTTACCTAAGGGGCAGAGCAAAGCGCTTCAACTTTGAATTCACAACCGTTATGCAAATGTACAACATCGTCAAGCTATTTCATCAAAGTTAATGTGTTATTTGATGTGGTGTTTGTCATCATCAAAAAGGGGGAGATTGAAAGTGCAAAGTGTCAAGGATTGCACTAGCAATGTTTTGCCTATGGTTTGATGAAGAAAAGGAGTTAGTTAAAGCTTGAAGATGTCTCAACAACCAACATTCCTAGAGCTCATTGGTCATATCTAGACTAGGTTATATCAATAGTTATATTTCTAAGTAGTATGGGATGTGTGCCTTAGTTAGTGAGTCTGGGTTAGGTAAACCTAGACGCAAGTCTCACAAGCCATTAATATTGTCATATCATATTCATGAGGCATATCATCTAATTTATTATATGTTTATGCATTAATCATACATGTTATATGTGCATATTAGACATAATATAATTGCTAAAACATGTATAAGAGTCAAGCATAACATATAAGTAGTTTACCATTTAATCACGTTTTGATGTATGTTGGTTAATCAATTAACGTGGTGACTTAATCGATTAACGTGTTTGTTTTCTGTTATAACGATTTTCTGTTTTAACTGCGTAACTGAAAGTAACGGTTTGAAGGGTCAAATTTGTTTTGTATAAGTTCGTGATTTACTGTATAATAGGCAGAAGAGAGATGCATGTGTAAGAAAGAGAGATTAACATGCTTAGTTGATATTGTTCATGGTGTATTCATGTGCTTAATCTCATTCATTATTTCTTGCATGTTCGTGCATTCTTATTAGAGATTTTCAGAGAAATATTTTGCGTTATATGTTTTGTATTAACTCACATACATGCATGATGGCTTGTGTTACTTGAGAGTGGGTTAATCTTTAAGTTTTCATTATTTTAATTTGAGCATTTTAGTGCTTAGTAAAACTCTGTTTTTGTATATTGTTTTGTACTTTGGGTTTAGTCTCTTGTGTCTTACCACCATTGAGATTGAGTGAATCTTCACCAAGACTTGGAGGTCTTGAATTTAGAGCGAGGATCTTCGTTGGGGATGGATCGCGAGAAAGGTTTTCTCAGGCGATGGGGATAGTCAAACCAAGGTTAAAGGTTCTTGAAATTCAAGAAAGAAGTGTCTAGAGTCTTGTAATTGAATTGGTGTATGTGACAATACAAAGTGTTCAATATAGTGAAGAGAAATCTTCCAAGATCATAAGGGGAGGCCTGAATGTAGTTTGCAAGTGGACCCGCAAACGAACCAAGATAAAAATCCATTTGTGCAAGATGTTCTCTCTCAATCTCTTTTATAATTCTCACTATTTTAATTTGTGTTTGAAGCTGATATTTTGCATACTGATACTTTGCTATATCCTTGTTAATTGTGCATAAAAGTATGTGTTGTATCTCTGCTTGTTTGTTGGTAAATAACTGTGCAAGAAGCTGATCTGTTAATTCTGTTTTTGTTTCGTGTTAATCGATTAAGCCCACTGGTTAATCGATTACCTGGGCTGTTTTCCAACCCCCCCATTCTAGGTGTGTCTAGACCAATGATACCTAACACAAGGGTTTTAGCTACTCATGTTCACCGGGTGTAAGTAGGATAAGGATAAAACAGAAGTCATTGGGTGGTAGAACCACACACAATTGAGTATAGATTAACTCCTCTACTACTTACACCTCGATCCTATAACTAAAATGACTAAACTACCCTAGAAACTCAAAAAAGAAATATTACAAATCAATATTACAACGTGTGTGTCTTTTGGTTCGAGTTGGAAATCCTTAAATAGTGTTTAGATGTTGTCATATGCGCTCAGCACACCATTGCGTTAAGCGCACCTCAGTGCACGCAGCGCACACAAAACAGTGACTAAATTCATAATTTTTTTCCATTGCACTAAGCACAAGAAACTATGCTTGTCGTAATGAATTTTACTTATTTCGTTGATTTCACATTGAAGATTCATTAGTTAGGAACAATATATCCAAAGTTCAGTTCAATCCATTGATAAAAGAATGAGTTATCTTGATTTTACTCGGACTAGTCATGGTTGAATTCTTGTTTTTGTCTAGAACTTATCTTTTTGCAATTATTCTTTGGATTAAGCCTATAAAATACTTCAGATGTGAGAATTGACCACTTAAACAAGTTTTAATTATGTACTAGTATAATTTTATTCATTTGAGTTGATTAAGTAGTTAAAGTGTCATAAAAAGATGGTATAAAATATGATCAATTTGACACTTAACATCCTCTTAATTAATTAGATAGGGAGTTTTAGCTTCTTTAACTCTGGATAATCAATTAATGTCCAACTATTTTTCAATTATGCAATGTTAATTTCAACTTAATCGATTAACTAACCAATTATAACAAAAACTAGAAAACTCAAATTTATTCAAGATTAACTAGTTGATTTCAAGATGGATCCATTCAATTATAAAAACATATCCTAAACAATTCATAAAAACACAATTCAAATATATTGAATGTAAACACATAAATTAAAAAATATAGAGAAATAAAAGATAACATCGAAGATTTTATAATGATTCACTCCAAGAATAATGTTGCATCTAATATCTGAGTTGATTTGAGGATTTTCACTAATTAGGGTTAACGTTTGATGCAAAATATATCAGCAAAGACTTCATTGCCTTTCTTCACAAGTTTGGCTTTGGTTGATTCCCCACAACCTCCTAGCTTCTGTTGTATCCTACAACGATCACAACCTCCTAGATTTTGAGGATTCCTCACTTCTAATCTAATTCTTTCCTTTCTTTCTAAATTTATGCAAATCTTGTTTTTTATACGCTCCTTCTTGTGCAAATAATAATGAAAATCTACAACTAAGAATACTTCATTCATTTATCCAATCTATTGATAAAACTAAGATCAAGTTAGACTATACGAATACTAGAGAAGATGAGAAGAAGAAGAAGGAATATGATTGAGCCTTTCTTATTTCTCCGAGCTTCAATCTACTTTTATCTTGATTTGAAAGATGTAGCATTTGAAGTGAATTTATCTTCTGTGAACTCCATATTGGAGGAATTATTGTTTCATGAGAATATGAGATTGATAATCTTTGAAGATCATATAAGGATTTCATATTTTTTGCATCAGTTAATCAATTAAGGCTTAGTCATACTTAATTGTTGGTTTACTAAAACATCTTAATTGATTGTTCCAACATGGTAATCGATTACTTGCAACTCAAAATAGGTTCCGCAAAACTGTACTTTCTCCTTAATCGATTATTTGAGGTTAAACTTAGAATTTTGGTTCAATCATCATCTTTAATATCATGTAATGATCAAAATTATAACAAATAATATGAGATACATGAATCTTATTAAATTCTACCCATCATTAAGATATAAAAATGAATTGTAAACTCAGATATAAACGGACTTAATTAGAGTTTCATGGTATCCTTTGTATGTATGCTGCAGTATACCTTCTTGTAAATTGTTATTTCAAAAACTGTCGGAAACTTCTACCATTCAACTACCATCTTTCCTGATTTAATAGGATCCGAAGTTCTATATAGCATATAAGGAGACATGAGTTTTTATTTTGGTTATTGGTTTGGATGATTGAGAGGAGTATTCATGTTCGTTCTTGGGTTTTGCCATTGAGTTTTCTACCAGGCATAAATTTATTAGAAATATGTATACATTGACAGTTTAAGAGTTTTTTACACTGCTACATTATCATTTATTTTCAATCATTATTAACTTTTTCAAAAAAAATAATCCAAATGAATATAAATAATATATTAACTGTGCATAAATCATTATACTATCAGTGCATAAATATTTCACTCTAAATTTATATAAGCACCTATTTGATATTCAATACAACTTTTAATTGAGTTTTGGACTGTCAACAATGGCACATTGTAAAACCAGACCGAACAACAAATCAATCAAGGTTACGGGTCGGTTCATATGGTTGGATCGGGTAATTGATTTCATGTATATAATTTTGTATTTACATGTAAATTAAATAATAATTTTTCTCGTAAGTAATCATTATTTTTTATAAGCTTCTCACAACTTAAAATACTAGCTCTGACGTACTCAATCATGTAAACCACGACTAATAAAAACTGTATAATAAAATACACGGGATTTAAGTCTTATAAATACAACTTAAATATGTACCGTTAAATAATGATTAAGTTTCCAAGTACATACTTAAGAATCAACTATCAGTTCACACATATTTTTCTAAAAAGTTATATTGATTAGGCCTTATTCTGATGGGTCTTCACTGATCTAACTAGGTATGACCGTGTACACACAAAAAATGGCTCAACATGGGAAGAAAAAGGGTTTATTCCCTTTCTCAAATAGTGTCTTATTCCATTTCTCAAATAATGTCTTATTCCCTATCTCGGATCAGTCAGATTTTAACAAGTAATATAAAATATTACTTTTTATTTTTAAATATTTTATTTTATTTATGTGATAATATCTAATTAGTTCGGACAGAGAATAAGACACCCGTAAAAGCAGAATATCTCTATCCCTCTTTTTTGCATAATAAACGACCACCAATAATTACATTGGCTTGAAGACTTCCAAGTTGAAGTTACATCGTGAAACGACCACCAAGTTGAAGTTACATAGTGAAACGAAAAGTACAGATTGTGTTTGGTATAACTAGAAAAAAATAGACGTTGATTATGATCGTTTATAATTATATGTTTATAAGTTGAATATATTCTTGTTTGGCTGTTTTTGTTGAAAAATGGTTTTAAAATATATTTCTTCATCTTAGTTGTGCAGAAAAGAATCGTTTTTATATAGTAAATTATAAAAATGAGTACAAAGTTGATTGAACAAATTAATATTTATAGGAGCTAAATTGGGACATGTATATCGGGAAGAACTGAAAGTGAAAATAAACTTGCAAAAATTAATCTTAAGCCCCAAATAGGTCTCATGAAAAAACATTTACTCTTTTTATTAAAAGTATTTTTTTGCTTAAATTTAGGCTACTTACCAAACCACATTTAGATTTAGGAAAAAACTTATTCCTAACTTATTCCTCCTAAAATAATCTAAAATATGATAATTTAATGTTTACCAAGCATGCTATTATTGTGTTTGTGTAGAGAAACTCATTTTGTGGTGTTTAACAACGGGAAGAACACACCCAAAAGAAAACAGATTATTATAACAGTTCTAGACCAAACAAAATTGGCTCCTTTTAGCCATCAATTCTAACGAATTAAAAGAGGGCATCACATTAAAGAATGGAGTGATTGTGAATTAGTGACTAGCCAGAAGGTCAGCACATGCTTTACTCTTTCTCAGAAGTTGTGGGATTTGGATTCCCTGCTGTGGTTTGGAACTTTGGATTGAAAATTGGAATGTATCTCGTCATAAAAAACAAAAAACAAAATAATATCAGATGGCATGACAATAGACACAACGTAGGATACCACGGTGGTAGATCCAGCCGTTGGTCATTGGTCGGTGGCAGCTAGTCGAAGGCGACACAGGAAGCAAATCGCCTTCCGTGTAAAACTTGTTTTTTTCTTTAGATAGCAGGACATGTGTCACACTATATGCGCTGTTGGATTGATTGATCTGTCGATCCAGACACAAGGAAGGCGAGATGCCATTCCCGCCACCATGGTAGGGAATCCAGAACCGAATATGTGTGAAGATCGACCTAGCCACCATTGGTTCAACAGCAATTTGATATTGTCTGTCAGAGAAGCACAGTACCAAAATAGAATTGTATAATTCAATCTCTTAAGCTATCAAAATGTAACAAAGTGAGACATCAGAAAGGAAAAACTGATAAATCTCACCCACTCTATTCAACTCTTGGCTTCCTATAGTAACACTTTGGATGCTAAGTTTCTTACAGCAACAACTAAATGTTCTTTAAGGGGTAAAAGAATGGACAAACAAACCAATACCTTAAAAAAATGTAACTAAGCCCCTTATAATAATTAAGGATGAAGTATCTCCACCAAGAGTGCTAACTTTCTTTTTCTTGTTCTCCGGCCGCAATTCTTATTTACACTCAAATCTAGCCAGTGTTCCATACTTCCTGGATTTAAGCACATCCCATGTGCATTTGTAGGCTATGCATGCCAACAAGAAATGTTCTCAAGCCTAAGAATTAGAATTCGAATTGATCTGTGCATACTGAGGCTGCTGATAAGCACCTGAAGGGGGGCCTAGCGTTTCAACAGGCCCGGCTACTACCTGAGACTGTTGCAAAAGGGTTGAAGGTGAAGCTACCATTTGCCCTGGTTGATAGATAGCACCAGCAAATGCACCATGATTACTCTGTATTGGGGGAAAGAGAAAATGACCCTGGGGGCTGAGATTATACAGAGGATTAACATGCAAGTTGGATATATCTTGGCCTGGTGCAGGTATACACACAGCAGAGCCTTCACTCTGCCAAAAAAAATCAATAAAAAGTATAATAACTTTCAACAAACCCTGGAAATTGGATGAATTTACTGATCAATTGCAAGAGCAAACCCTCAATTCAGTCCTTCAAAGATTATGATGTCACTAGACAGGTCTTTAAAAGTTAAAAGTTTTTCCGGCTACTAACTACTTAGAATATTAGTGTTAAATTGAATGGCTAAGATGGACCAATGTAACAATGTTTCAAATCTTCAAAGGACCTACTTGGTGACATTATGATATTTCGAGGATTGAATTAAGGGTCTACTCTAAATTATAAAATAAGCTGGATTTTGTTGAACACAGACCCATAATAATAGAATAATAATCTATTATATCATGAAATAGTAAAGGGTGAAACAGAAACAGAACAATAAGGAAGTGAACCAACCAGCTGCCCATTTGTATGGATGTGATTTTCCTTCGACTGGGACACTGGAAGATCTTCACTGCCATTGGAGCTTCCAATATTTACTGTTGGACTAGGAGCATATCCAGCAGGTGGTATGATAAATGACGCAGGAGGAATTCCAATGTGTGCCATAGCTCCAGCGTTTGCTCCAGCCTTGAATTGAGGGGCAGGGTACTTGATTCCAGCAGCTGGTGGTGGTAGATACATGTTGCCCACAGATGGCTGTGGAGGGAAGCCATTGTGGCTCAAAAATTGGTGCATCGGTGACAAATAAATCGGGGGATAGTATTGGCCATATAGGAAGAAGTTAGGAGGGTAAGGTGGCCTTAGAATTGGAATAGAATGTGGAGATACAGGAATAGAGGATTGCAGAGGTGGAGTTGGGATAGGGCTAGATACAGCCTGAGAACTTGCAATCTGCGATTCAAAATGGATAATACAAACATATATAAAAGGAAATCAATATATTTCTTAAAAGAATGAAAACTAAAATGGACTGGCGAACTTAATTTCATGTGAACTTCTTATGATGGTAAAATACTAAGGAAAAAACCACAATGGGCTTTACAATTCCTAGACAATACAACAACAACAACAATAACGAAGCCTTTATACCAGTAGGTAGGGTTGGCTACATGGACGGAACGACGTCATAATGGTCTATCATAAATCATGATCATTGACAAAGCATTGATCTCTAAGTCTTAATCATTTCACCTATGGTTTTTCTTGGTCTTTCTCTAGGAATTGGACTAACCTCTATTTGATCTACTCTCCTTACGGGGGCTTCTACTGGTCTCCGCACATGTCTAAACCACCTAATGCACGACTCTACCATCTTTTCTACAGTAAGAGCTACTCCATCTTTCTCCCGAATGCATTCATTTTTAATCCTATCTTATCTAGTGTGTCTACTCATCCAACGCAAAATTCTCATCTCTACTAGATGGTCGGTCCTAAGCCCGAATAAAAGGTGAAGGTTATGTTAAGCAGCCGGCAGCCAACTTAAAACTTTGTCGAATCTATATGAACACACAGACATGCAGGAAAAAAGCATAGACCTTGACTGAATCTCCACCAAAAAAAGTACACAAACATACAAACATGCAGGAAAAAAGCATAGACCTTGACTGAATCTCCACCAAAATAGACAACCACATTCAGTAAGATTGTTCCTCCATAACTCATACCGAACTCCACATGTTTTTCATGGGGATAAGGCATGTTTGGCAATAATGTGAATGCTCCAGTTTATGTACATTTTACATAATTAGTACGCATTCGCCTATACTTAAAACAAAACAGATCTATTTTTGAGCTGTAAAAAATTCATAAACCAACCCCATCAAACTTAACTTCACAACTTACTTTGAAATGATTGTTCTTATGAGTGCTTCATATCTCTTTCAAAGTCAAAGTAATAATACAAAGAATGTTTTTATAATTGATTGATATCTCTTGAAGCATCAAAGTAATGATACTAATTTCACTAAATATTTATTGAGCCATGAACTTATATTTCATCGGCTCATAAGAATTTTATCAGGCTGCATAGTACATACAGATACATGTAAACTTGATTCTAAAGTTTACTGGTTAGTTCAATATTGCTCTTGTACTAGGACATCAACTTGTGTCTTATGCATAATATAAGTATATGAAGCGAAATAATTGTCAATATCTTGGAAGTGTTGCATTTATTAGAATTAGGGGTGGAAATAGGTCACACCGCCTGCCAAGAACCTACTATCTAGCCTATAACAGGTCAGGTTAGGCTTTTTTATAAACATGTCAAACTAAGGCTTTTTAAAAAACCTATTTAGCTTAACAGATCAGACTGTAAGCTTAACAAATTGACCTATTTAATTATAACATATTAATATTTATATTATACTATTTTAATATAACTAATATTAAATATGAAATTTTAATATAAAAGCAAAGCCTATTTCCACTCGGAATTAGAATGCACACAAGCACATTTAAATGTAAATATATGAAGTGAAACATAAATGCCCACCATAAACCAAGAAATACGACAGCCAAGCGAGACAGGATTTTCATGCAACCTATATGGGGAATCAGTAAGGTAGCTACTAGCTAGGCATGATCCTAGATTGCCCAGTTTACTAATGAAACAGTATTTTACAGAAATAAATAGACAATTAGAAACTACAAACTGATAGTCAGGGCATTAGGCAGATTTTTACTTTTCTTTTTTTGGCAATGATAAATTAATAATAAAACATGAGATCACTGAAACCAACCCCTTTCTTTTCAAAATACATGCACTTCACTGCTGAAATCATGCATTTATACATTTCAGGAAATTACACATGAGCAGTGAATCTTTAGTATAAATAAAAACAAAGATTTACCTGAAAATAAAAAAAAGCTAAGTACAATGAAAAGAAAGAACTAAAATATTAGGTTGCATAGTATTAATAGTAATTGGATGAAGAACTTCAGAAATAAGAGATGAATGAGACTTACAACAAAGTTAGGAAGGTGGGATGTTTCTTGTGCTTGGGACTCAGCTCCCTCAAAACGAACTTCCTGAGTCCTTAAAATGGTGGGCATGAAATTCAAACCATAGTTTTGAGCATTTTGAACATTATGAATCGGAAGGCCATCTGGAGCTAACAGTACCTCTGGCTTTAGCTGATCATTTGAGTCAGAAACAACAGTTATAGAATTTCCTAAAGCTTGAGCTTTTTCGATCAAATTGGATGGAGAATGTGGGTACTTGATATGATCTCCTTGGGAAGACAAAGATGCCGTTTCGTTGCTACATCCAAATACGAGATACCATCAAAATGAATATTAAAAAAGTGCACCACACAGAAACACCTTTGGCATAGAAAGAGATGTCAATCAATTCAACCAGAACAATTCATGAAACGCACAACAACCAAGCCCTACTATGATTGTGAAAGGGTAGTAAAAGAGGTCTGATAGGCTGATATTTTTTCTCAGAAGAAAATGTTTCCACCTTTCCAGAACCTACCTAAAGGGACAAAGTTATCAAGGGTTTCAACCCCACCAGAATAAAAGACAGTCTACAACCTCTTTGTTCACACACTTCATTTGGTGCCATAACAACAAAATAAATTTAGAGATACTACAGTTATATCCATAATGAATAAGTTTGATAAAAAAGGACATAACCAACTTGATTGAACCATACAGCATTTAGACAGCACTGTGAACGCAAAAGAAAAACGAAGTTCTATAATTTGATATGGGCACAAACCTAGAAGTAGCAGTTTCATCACTCCCTGGAGATGATTTAAGAGCAGCAATGGTGTTATTGTCACCACCAGTTCCACTGCTAGATCTTTCTCTTGGACCAAAATTATCAAAGCTTCCGAATGTTAGACCAGCTTTTAAAGTCTCAGGTACATGGAAATGGTTTGGAAAAGTAACATGTTGTTTAAACTCAGCTGAAGATTGTATGTGAACATCGGAAGCCTCTGCAGCCTTAACTGTTTCAGAAACTGATAAAAACAGGTTCTTTTACTTTAGAATTCTCGCAATAAATAAAACAATGAAGAAAATCATCAACTAATATTTGGAGATTAGGTCATGGATGTAGTCAAGAGTGTGACTGAGCTTTATTTAAATTAGAGACTTAGTCAATATGGTTCTCCCTTAAAGTACCTTTGTAAAGGTTATTATTGCTTCTGTACATTTAGGGTCATCTCTCTGACTTATTTTCTCATAAGAATATGATACCTTCTGTAAGGTTCTGTTCACTTTCTCTTCTGAAAATTTACATTGCCCCCTTTTTATACTAAGAAATCCATAATGCTATCCATTTAATAAAAAGTTTTGAGCAGAAAACTCTAGGAAGATTGCAAACCAATAAAGCAAAAAAAAGGATACATACACTAATCTGTAACACAGAAGATTTAGCAAACACAGAATGAAAATTTTACCTGGGGGTGGCTGGCTGCCGGAACTAGAGGATGGCCTCAAAGAACCATTACATGATAAAGAGGACAATAGCTTTGAAGTTTCACATAACTTATTCTTTTCAGCTTCATTCGACTCATCTTGGGCCTTACCTTTGCTTGTTGAATTCATAGAATCAGATTTTCTGTTCTTGGGTGATGGTAAATCAACAACTTCATGAAGAGCAATTTTGTTTCCTTGAACATGATTAGGTCCAGCATTTAACCACTGACTCCCAACTTCTCTATTTATTGCACTACTGATGCCAGGACTCTGGGAGATAGATTGTGCCAGAACAGGATCTGAAGAAGAGGAATAGACACCAGGTACAGAAGCAGAAGAAACAGAATGCGGGAGTTTATCAGAATTTGAAAGTGGCTTTCCTTGGGCAATGCTGGTAACTGAGCCAGAGGTTTGAATAAGGGAAGAGGCTGGGGCACCAGTAATTTGAGACTGGACATTTTCTGCATTGGTAGTGTCATTAACAGTTGAACTGCTTTTAGAGACACTTATGCCACTACCTATGGATTGATCAGAAAAACCATGACCAGAATTCCCATTGGATTGGCTGACGGGACCATTGCATGCAACTGAAGCTCTATAATTGAAGAAAATCAAATTTAAAGATGATACATGTAAATTGTAACTGTAAAAGAATACTAAATGAAGCCATTATACAACTGTTAAGTCTAGGATCCATTGGCTATGATGTAAAGACAGCAAAAAGTAACTCATTTAAGCAATCAAAAGGCCACAGAATTATGAGATATTGTCAGCTTAAATGATGACGATTTTCAAACAAACTGGTTATCAGTAAGTTGAATATCTGGTAGTCAACGATATCTTATGATAAGCTAATATCAAGAAATAATGAGAAAAAATTGATTAACATCATTTTTTATCAATTAGCACACTTTTTGTATTTGGTGTTGCCTTCCACTATATAATCAAATAAATAGGAGACAAAAAATGAACAAACCTTATGGGTTGAGATGTGGGACTTTTTCTAATCTTCTGTGAAACTGGCTGAGTAGAGCGTTCACGACTTCTCTCTGTAATGTGATTGATTCCATTTTCCCTACGACATGCAAGGTTCCTCCCACCACCACCATCTAAAAGGAGATATATGCAAGACAACAAAACAACTAACAAGTTAATACAGTAACAAGAAATTTGTAGAAACATGAAAGGTGGTCTCTGTAGTCTAGGGATGGCAATTAAAACCTAACCCGTGGGTACCCGCCCGAACCCAACCCGAATTTAATGGGAAAACCCGATGTGTTTCGATTTTATCTGAGTTCAACTTTAGGGTTCGGGGTTGGTATAGTTGATGCCCTACCCCGAACCCACCCCGAATAATATATATATATATACATAATTACAATATTACATATGAATACATATATAAAACCTATATATATATAAGTTTGACATACATTTATAGAACATGTATATATATATATAAATACATGTTTCAGGTGGGTTCCCATCAGGTTCGGGTTACCCGAAAGTCGACGGGTTTGTAGATGGTATCATTATTTTCAACCCCGCTTAACTCGGGCGGATTTTGAATTTCGGGGTTGGATAAGCACAAACCTGCCCCGACCAGCCCCGTTGCTATTCCTACTGCAGTCAATCAAACTAATGGCTTTAATGGGTCAATGCAAAAGAAGATTTCAATAGCATCAAAAGCTAAAAGGAGGAGAATGTGAACTATATCCAATCCTGCTGAATCCAAAATGGACTTGATGTTGTGGTAGAGATATTGCAGCAGTGGATAAAAGAATAGATTTCAAGATTCAGACAAGTGATCTGGGTTAAATATATAGGAATGAAAGAATTGCACAAGTACAACGACTTTAAGAAGAGCACATAAAAGTGATGCCACCTTATTTTATTTTGGAGAGGAACATTTATGGAAATGGTTTTCTATAAATGAACCTGAGCAAAACAAAAAACAAAGCCTAGTCAAACATTTATAAAGAATAAAATCATACCAGAAAAATTGGAAGCATATCCTGATGAAGGCACCCTTCCCCTTCTCCCATGTCCTCGCTTTATTCTAGAATTAGAATCCCCTAAACCCTCACTGCCCAAGCCCTGCAATGTTCAATAACGACAAAAATCACTTAATGATAATAAATGTCATGGAGAAAAGGTTCAAAAAAGTACATGCAAATTTACTCATGTACAACTAGACTTACATATGCTCAAAAACACATTAAATGACCAATAGAAATTTCAAAATAAAGCCTGGGTGGTTTACTCTCAGTGAGTAATATTGCATTATTATACATTTTAACAAGCATTAATCAGGTATCCACTAGTCTACTTTTTATAATATAGTTAGACATTCCAAATAAGTGAAACTCATGTTTATTTTAAATATGAAAGTCTAGCAGTCCAGCTGTTCATAAGCCCACACATTTGAATACAATACTAGGTTACCTTTGCACGAGACAAACAACTTAAATATTTTATCACTTCTATTGATCTACTCATTAAAACAAGATATGCAATAAATACTAAACAAGCTTAAACTTAACCTCCAAGACAGAGGGTGAACTGCTGAAATATAAACTTAAATCAAGGGAAAATGGAAGTGATACAGAATCGAAATGAAAAAAACTCACCTCTTTCTTTCGGTCCCGTCTCCTTGTTACCTCATGAAAAGCATCTGCAAACAAAAATAAATCAGATACATAAATAAACCTTAAATTTAAGATAATTAAAAATGATGGAATCTTATAGACACCTTAAAATATCTTTTTCTGAAGATACAAGGCAAATGAACATCTGGCGCACAGAATACATAAACCATTAAATTGCTGGTTTACAGGTGGGGCCTAAAAACATTGGAAACTTTCATGGGTCATGATGTTCTTCCACGGGCTAAGCAAGAAACCACACTAAGTGGATTTGACACCACAACATGACTCAAATATTCAGGAATTGGATTTGCAAGATCATCCACTTACATGACCCTCGTATTTTCTGTTCCTACTGGATGTAGGATTTATTTCACTCCCTTGGAACCCTAACAAACTCCTCCTCAAGTGTGAGTCCTCGACATTTTACCATGTCCCCCCTTGAGCATAAGCCTTTTGAGTATTTGACAAGGTCTAAAAGGGCGAGATCTCTTCCAAATTTGACCACACACAGACTCGCACTTCTACCACCGTCTATGATCATCTACAACAGAACATACAGCATCGCCTTTATATTGCTAAGAAGACTATCAATACAAGGAACCTCTTACATGGATCCATCAACTACCAACTCTACAATATTCAACCAAGCTGAACCTCTGACTCTAATACCGCTAGTTGGCATAGAAAACCTAAAACACATAAACCTTAGAAGTCCAACATGCATTGAATCCATAAAAATAAGTTAATAACTCAACTTCATATCACTACCTACCCTCACTACATCAAAGTTTCCACCTTTCAACCATTATCTTCAATTTCAAATTGACCCAAATACACATAAAAAAACAAACTGAAAAAACGCCCATTTGATCCAAAACCCAATAACAAAAAGCCATAATACGATGGTGTTGTTGGTTCACAACATAGTGAAAAAGAATAATGAAAATTTACCTAGATAGAGAAGCTTCTGAGCAGTGTCATTAGGATCCATGGAACATTCTCTGAGGACAGCGTAGATTTCATCATCAGTGTGTTGTTTGCCAGTGATTTCTCTAATATGTTCAATGGTTTTGCGAATATTGTTTGGAATTGAAACCCTAACCCTAGAAGACACAACATCGATGCTGCTCATAGTGATTTTTGTTCTATCACTGATTTTACAGAAGAAGAGGGTGGAGGAGTGTCACTACCGACAGTGGAGTCAAGAGACTTGTGAGAATAAATAATGATAATAACAATGATAAAATCACCCAATATAAAAGTTTCTTCAAAGATTTTTTATTTTTTCCATTGAATCCTTGGAAAATTAAATAGATAAAAGGTAATTGTTCTAGATAAAAAAAATTACATAACTTATTTTTTGGTGGAAATATAATTTAATTTTATTATGATTTCTTATATTTATATATATATATATATATATTCTATTAATAAATAAAAAAGTTTAATACAAAATAAATTTAACATCTATACGTCATCTATATTGAGTTGTAAAAAATTACACTTTCAATTAATTATTCATATATTATTTTATTTAGGAATTAATGATTAACACATAAATAATAGATAATACGATAACATTATAAAAAATACTTTTAAATTATTTATCTACAGATGTTAAACTTATACAAAATAATGTCTTATATTTATATATATTTTCTATTAATAAGAATAAAACAAGGCAATATAAAATAATTTTGTGTAAATATTAATTCTTATTATAACAATATAATATTATATAAAAGTGTGTATATGGAGAACATAGATATATAGATAATATATTTTTAATTTTATCTTCACCGGTGTGAACATACGCTTCGTGTCTATCGGTTAATATTGTATGGTACTACATATTTAATTTTTATAAATCTCATTCATTATAATTAGAATATATTTGTTGTATTCAGTCTAATTTATATTACAATTTTTCTGTTTTTATGATAATGTTTAGTTTAAGGTGGGAGATAAGGTTAATTAATAGGTTGGTAGTGGCTACTTAAGATTATATTGTTTTTTTGTAAAAATTAAATAATATTAAGGATAAAATAAGAAAAAATTACATCATAATAAAAATTACACCATATTTTATCTTTATATGTAATATAGATAACTTGTCTTAGATAAGAGAAAAAAACAAAAAACTAGTTATGAATATTCATTATATGTTCGGGAAGTACGTTCATATATTATAGTCAACAAACAATCTAAGCTGCAAGTATATCCGTCAAAGTTTTATGATTACTTTATCTCATACAATCTCTTTATGTGTAATTATTCAATATTCTTATAAAAAATTAATCATATTAGAACATTTCTATACTCAAATACATTTCAAATTTGATAAATATGTTACTTGTAAAGTACGTGTGTGTTCTATAGATTTAGATTTATATGTTGTTGATTGGGAATTGGAAACAAATAATAGAAAGAAATAATTGATAAATTAAAGTATTGATTTCGGAGTCAATATATTTTGTGGTAATTATGTTAACTGTTGTCAAAAAGTTTATAATGACTGAAGAATGTGTCATTGGACTTACTATCGTCATGAGTTGAAGTATAATCATATTGTTGTGGGCCTATTACTAATGTTGCTTAATTATACAGTATGAAGAATTCAAATAAAATACAATTGTTTATAATATTAAAGTTAAAATAATATTAAAAATGAATAAATATTCTATCATATTCTATAGAGTGAAAATCAACTTACTATAAGAGTAAGTTTAAAAAACTTATTCCTCTCATCATAGCCATCAATTATAGAGAAATATAAAGATTTAGATATACTCACTAATTCAAATCATTAGATTTCTTTAAAATTAATGTTAAGATGCGAAGTAAGTTTAAAAAACTTACCTTTAAAGTAAGTGTATCTCATTCATATTCTATATTATCTAACATAAATACTTCTATATTTTTATAAATAAAAATCATATAGTTATCTATATACATTCTAAATATCCATTTATAAAAATATTTGAATTATATATTAAATATTTATATTTTTATATAATTTTTATTTATGAAAACATTGATCAATTGAAGATAAATTGCGGGAATGTGCCTATAAAAATACTGATAATAACAATTTATATAAAATTTTAATAAATTGAATTAACAATTTGTTGATGTAAAATGATATTTTATTATTTTACATTTATTAGTAATTTATATTTTTAACTAACATTTTATTAACTTCTTAAAATTAAAAATATTATTATCACTCTAAATTTTATATAATCTATTTTTAAATATTTCTTAATATAACAAATACTAATTTATAATATCAAATTTATTAATATAAAAAATGGGTTAAGTAACTAATATATAATAATATATTATGTTGCTATATTTTAATGTTAATCTATTAACCTAGATTTATCAATTCATATTATTAATAAGGAGATCGGCAATTAATTGACTTAATTTATATTTTTAATTTGTTCTATTTTACCTAGGGTTAAAAACTAGATAAACTAAGTTGAACTTGTGTTTCCCTCAATTTATATTGTGAACTATTCAATTCGATTATTAAGCTCGAATTGGTTTAACTCGTTAAGAGTTTACGTATTTAGTTCAACTCATTAACTCGACTGATTCAGTTTGTCATCTCAAATATTATTATTTATTTAATATGTATAAGTTTAAATATTTTCTACATGTATATATATACAAATATAAATATATACATATATTCATATATTTAATTGGCTTAGCTTAAGAACCTAATAAGTTGAAGTGCACATGACTCAAGTTCGGCTCGTTTATTTCACGAGCTTAATTTTTAGTTCAAATTCGACTTGTTTGATTCATAAACTAAGTTTATCGAGATAAATAATTATTCAAGTTTCAAACAAATGTCGAGTTGATTCGATTCATTATCAACCTTAATTTTACCCATACAAATCATTAATATTTTAACTTTGGATATAGCTTTTTTATGTACATTTTTGTTAATATGTATTAATCAATAGTATTGAATATGATGAATAATTGAGATCTTATAATAAATTAATGAATTTATTTGAAGATTTGGTCGAGACTTATGCACATTAGACCTTAATGTGCAAAACATCAAAGGAGCCTATCTCTTTCAACTTACATTATATAACTGAGATAGGCAAGATGAACATGAGAATGTGGGTTAAATTGTTTTTATCTATGTTTAAGTACTCATCTATAAAATATTTGGCTTAATTGAACTTTTGTTAGGGTATACGATCAAATAAACTTGTTTAGATAGTATATGTTGAAAGTACAATCACACACTAAAATTAAGATGAGGATAACACTTTGTTAGATGACCTTTTTGTTAGATATATACTTAATTTAAGGTAGTAAAGTTTAGAGTATCAACACAAAGATTTTATCGTGGTTTACTAAAATACAAGTTATGTCTAATCTTTGGCAGTACTAAGATTTTACTATAAAAATCAAATTACAGATTTTACAAGTTAACAAAGCTTATCCAACCATCTAAGTATTCTTTTAACATAGTCACTTTGAGCTCCTAGCCACAAATAAACAAGGTCTCTCCAAGCACATAAGTTCACAAGGCCTCTTTAGGCACATACAAGTATTCAATACCTATCTTTATGTAGAAAAGTATTTTTTTTAACCAAATCTCTTTAAACTCATTTCTTAAGTATTTTTATTAACCATATATATATAGTCTCATTATTAAGTATTGCTTGTTAGTCAAGTCTTTCCGGACTCATTGTTGAAATACCTTTGTAAACCAAGTCTTTATAAACTTGTTACCCAATATTTCTATTAACCAACTTTTTGTAGACTTGTTGTCCATATATTCTTCACATTAGCACTATCGGCTAGTATTATTGACAATAATCTATTCAAATTATGTCTAAGTATTCATTATCATAGCTTATAAATACTTCTCATAAGCTTGTGTGAGAATTGGTGTAACTGTTGAAAGATTAAAACCAAATACAAATCTCCCTTCTACACTACAAGAGTGTGATATACAATAATTCATAGGGAAAATTTGAAATAATCAAAAGTAACATAGTAAGAGAAAATTGAATTGTTTCCCTATTGAATATACCACAGCCTAATTCTTCAACAAACAGGCTTGGTTCACAAGCAACAACAACCAGACTAAACACAAGCAGCAACAACCAGACTAAACACAAGCAACAACAAGTCCAACAAGCCAATGCAGCTAACATCAAACACAAAACACAAGCAACAACCAGGCCAAGTCCAATACAAACACAAGCAACTAGATCAAGGAACAATCACTCAACCTCAAGTAACTCATCAATGCACCAGCACGAGCATAACCAAGACAAGTTCTGTCTAAGAGCCAAGCTCAAGCAGCCAAACAACCTCAGTCCAAATAGTTTCACATCAGATTCTTAGAATGCAAGTTATTTGTTTTTCTATACTTTGTTATTCTTCTTTTTCAACATTTGTTTCTCATTTCAATTAGTTAGTTGAGTTTCTAGTTAGGCTTGTTAACCCTTTTAGTTATGATTTTTTTCTTGCATTCTTGCACTTGTATATAAGAAAGGTATTTAAGTTTCCATAGCATCTAAGAAAAGAAAAACCTAATTGTATTCCATCTTGTTCAATAATCAATAAAGTGATCATGAGGTATTTTTCTATTCTTTGTAATATGGTAGCAGAGCCTTCTCTTTGAAGGTTCTGGTCTACCTTTTGTCGCACATTCCCTCAAATAAATCACTCATCTTCCTTCTTCACTTTTCCTCCAAAGTCAAACACTTTGTTCACTAACAAATGGCAGAGAGCATTGAGCAAGAAAGGGACCAACAAGCTACACAAAATAATAAATATGACATTCAAAGTCCCTACTATCTACACCCTGGTGAGAGTCTAGGAACAATCATGGTCTCTCCACCATTGGATGGTACGAACTACCAATCTTGGAGCAGATCAATGAGAAGAGCATTGCTCTCTAAAAACAAGTTCAAATTCCTAGATGGTTCAATACCAATACCACATGGATCAGACTCCAATTTTGATATATGGGAACATTTTAATACTATGGTGATATCTTGGATCATTAGGAGCTTGATACCTCAAATATCTCAAAGCATAATGTATATTGATGGTGCAAAAGAACTATGGCAAGACTTAAGGGAAAGGTTCTCTAAGGGTGACTACTTCAGGTTTTCAAATTTATTCCAAGAACTCCACTCAATCAAACAAGGGGAGAGGATCATCTCCAGCTACTATACTGATCTAAAAACTCTGTGGGATGAGCTTGAGTCCATAAGGCCTCTACTGGCATGTATGTGTGAAGTTAGATGCAGATGTGAATTGGCTAGCAAGAATAGAGAATATCGTGAAACAAAATATGTGATTTGCTTCCTTAAGGAAGTAAATGAGGAGTTTAATGCAACAAGGTCCCAAATTTTGATGATGGAACCATTTCCTACCATGAATAAAGCTTTCTCATTGCTTATACAACAAGAAGGACAATTAGTTGGGGAAGGTCCACATAATCCCAAGATTCTCTTTAACTTAACAAACAATAGGCAACAAACCAATCAAGATGATCAAAGACAGAACTAGAAACCAAGGATTAGCAACACAAGAGGAGGAACCACACAAGATAGGGGCAGAGGTAACACAAAAAGCTTCAATCCTGGTAGAACTAATGCTGTTAAAATATGCACATATTGTGGCAAGGAAAGGCATACAATAGAGACATGCTACTTTAAGCATGGTTTCCCACCAAATTACCAACAAGGAAATTCAAGATAGACCAATATAGCCATCAGTAATGCCACCTCTATTGACAATAAGGAACCTACAGAACAACAAGCAACAGAGGACAATGCAACAAAGGAAAATTTTGGTGCAAGGGAGTATGCATAATTATCACCACTATTGCACAATATTGGACCAAATAAGGATGATCACAATATAAACCAATCAAGCATACACCCAACACCAGTGGTTGAGTCTCAAAACATCTCTAACAATCATGATACTACAAGTACCTCTTTCTTTTGGATACTTGACATAGGGGCCACAGATCATGTGTGCCCTGACTTAAGCAAGTTTAACATCTAAAACTCTATTAAGCATATCATCATAAATATGCCAAATGGTTCCACCATATTGGCAAGGCTATCTGGTTCTGTTAACATTTCAGACTCTCTAATGTTACATAATGTGCTATACATACCTGATTTCAAGTTCAACTTAATTTATATTCATAAATTGGCTAACTCTATGCATTGTGCTCTAACCTTTGATGGCTTGAAATGTTCTATCCAAGATATGACTACTTGGAAGATGATTGGACATGCTGAAGTTAGAAATGTCTTATATGTTCTTAGAAGAAATTTTAACCATGTTGCAAATGTAGAACATAATGTAAATACATTACATGTTAATTCTGAATTTGACATGTGGCATTATAGATTAGGTCATCCATCACCTAATGTTTTGAATTCTATATGCAAACAATACTATTTTGTTCATTTTAATCATGCAATAGCTTGTGATTCATGTCATCTTGGAAAACAACCTAGATTAGCCTTTAAGAATAGCATGCATAAAAGTCTTAAAAAAAATTATTTAGTCCATATGGACATATGGGGACCTTTGGCCATCCCATTATATATGGACACAAGTACTTCCTCACCATTGTGGAAGATCACTCTAGGCATACTTGGCTCTTCTTAATGAGAGCCAAAGCTGAGCCTATAAAGCTAGTTAAGGAGTTTGTCATAATGGTCCAAACTCAATTTGATAAAAGAGTGAAAGTGATTAGGATAGATAATAGATTTGAATTTAACATGCCCCAATTCTTTAAAGATTTGGCATGTTACATCAAACATCTTGTGTAGAAACTCCACAACAAAATTCAGTTATGGAGAGAAAGCATAGGCACCTCCTCAATATAGCTAGGACTTTACTTTTTCAATCACATCTACCTAGGACATTTTGGTCCTATGCTGTCCAGCATGCTACTTACCTCATAAATAGGTTACCCACCCATGTGTCACAGGAAAGGACAACCTATGAATGCCTCTACCAAAATAAACCTGACCAACTTGAGAATAGGGTGTTTGGTTGTCATTGCTATGCCTCTACACTTGCTAACTAAAGAACCAAGCTAGACCCTCATGCCAGAAAATGCATACTCCTCGGCCATAAGACTGGCACAAAAGGGTACCTATTATTTGTCCTAAACAACATAGAAGTACTCCTCTCTATGAATGTAGTTTTATATGAGAAATTGTGCCCTTACAAACCTAGTCAATCCAATGACTCTTTCACCAATGAAAATGTTGAAAGTGACTTAAGCTTCCTTGACTTGTGATGTGAACCTCTTGGTTAAAAGGCTCTTGAACGATCTATCTTGGTTGGTGCTTGGCCTAAGCTCACAGTTGAGTAGAGCTTTTGAGAGTAAGCAGTGGAAATATGAAATTGGATAAAAGAATATGGAATATATTTGAGGTGAAGGCGCCACAACACTTGAGGTGTTAATAAGCCAAAGTGATGCTCGCCACAAGAACTTGGTTCTTGATAAGAACTTCTAATCTTGGTTTAGCCAAGAAGGTTTGGAGAATACTCTCAAAAGGATGTAATCCTTTTTTATTCACAAAGAATTCAACTTAACTTAACTGAACTTGTTTATTCCATTGCAAAAGACTTACATTTATAGGCAAGCCACTAGGCTCCCACGCTTTGCTACTAAGACTAATGCATGGTAATTTTAACATTAGATTCCATAAACCAAATGAATCTACTCCTAAACTAGACTACATTCGGATGGTAAACATATAAGCACATGTGTTTTGTGTGCTTTATTACAATTGAAAGACAACTTAATGACTTAGGCCTAGGATGCCTTGATTGCCACGGTTGAGTAGTGATGAGCATGGGATTCCATTCTTCCTTAAGTGCACGGCTCACAATTAATTCATATGAGGAATGAGACTTAATGACTCCTTAATGCCCACGGCTAAGCTTTGATGAGCTCCTTTGGATTCTTCTAATTTGGCACATGGAAATTGTTGTAATTAGGCCTTCTTAATGATCCTCGGGTACACTTGATCTTGGCATAGGATTCCTTTGCTAAGGAATGGAATTCCCTCGGCTAAGTGTTGATTAAAGATGCACTAAATAGATTAGAATGTCGTTGGTGCAAGTTGGTTGGCTGCCAACGGCTAGAACATGTGCATAATGCACCATTAATGCACCATTAAGGTATCCAACGACCACATGCTAATTCCACATGAGCATCTTTGCTCCAACAGCTCTGAAATTAACTTAGGATCCCTCTAGACGAAATGTGCTCATGTGAATTTAGCTCCAATGGTCCAGACAAGGTGTTTAAGCCCCATAAATGCTCCATTAAGCTCCTCCACGGTCATATTTTGATTCCCTTCGAGCAATCTTCCTCCAACGGCTACAATAGTCTTTATTTACCTACCAAATAATATTAGTCTAAGTTAGAATGACTTTGATTCACGAAAATTATAAGTTGGTCCAAGCATTAAAGTGTCGGTTATACTTTTAGGCTTGACTTAGTCAACCACGGGCCATTTTTAATTTTGGTCATTTTTTATGGGCAGATTTATGATTAAAACACTTAAATTAAATTAACTAAGTGTTGGACAAAAATTAGCCCACACATTAATTATAAAAATTAAAATTGTTCAATGCTAATTAAATTGGCTAGTCCTGACTCGGTCAGGCTATGCCTAGTGCCTGATGCGGCACACTAGGCGCATGCGCCTCGGTCAGATTTCATGGACAGTTCAGTTTGGCGTAGCACCTAGTGCAACACTGGGTGCACCAGATACCTCAACTCGGTCAGAGTTGTCTCGGTCACGTTTCATGCCTTATGCGTCTGGCTCCATGCGAGGGCCAATTTTGGCGCTTGAGTCAGACCCGTGGCCTGTCTCGTGCGCAGGGCCTGGTCCATCCTTGGCTCAGTCAGAACCATGGACCAAGATGTTAGTGAGCATCTTTAGACCCCTTGCGCTATCTTTGGCTCACCATCATGGATCAACATTATGAGTTGTCCAAGGGAATTTTAGTCCTTTTTGCCTTAGCCCTGGTCATAGGACCACTTATGCCTTCAAGGCCATCAATGTCAAGGTTAGGCTCTTTGGGGTTCACATCATCCCCCCCTTCTAGAAGATATTTCGACCTCGAAATTGTATCTTCTTCACCTACATCAAATGGAAACAAATCATCAGTATTTATTAGATCATCATTAGACAAATACTTCTCTTGTACTCGGATGTTAGTTGCTTTGGCACAATCTTTAGTAAATACTATTTGATTGATTAAGCCATCCATGAGTCCAATCTCAAGGCAAGTGACTATTGTCTTGGCTTCCCATAAGTCATCAACCCATTTGATGATTCCAAGCTCTTGAAAAATTCTAGAAACATATTTTGGCAAAACAAAGTTAGTTGTGAAAAAAAATAGAGGTGTGATGGGTTGTTTTGTTAAAACAACCTTGTTGTCTTCCACTTTATCCATAAGATATAGCGGTTTTCTCTCCATCTCTCTTTGTATTTTCTTCTCACTTTCTTTTGTTTTTCTCTTCCTTTTTTTCTAGTGCTATTTTTCTTTTCAAGATCTTCTTGTCCTCAATTACTTACTCGGGGGTTAATGGTGAAAGTATCACCCTCCTTTTGTTGTGTATCAATGTGTACTTGTTTTTATCTTCCATCATGTGTTACTCTTTTGTCATACTGACATGGTCGGCCTGGTAATAAATGACTAGCCTCCATATCCACCACATCACATAGAGGCGGATCTTCATAACTCCCAATAGTAAAAGGAACTTCAACTTGTTTATCAACAAGCATTTCTCCCACCTCACTCAACCATTGCAATCGGTATGGAGTGGGATGTGTCTTAGTTTCAAGATTTAGTTTGGATACTAACCTTGTACTAACCACATTGATGCAACTTCCACTATCAATGATCAAACAACAAACCTTACCACCAACTAGACACCTTGTGTGGAATATGTTTCCTCTTTGGTCAGCTTCTTGGTCTTTGATTTGGCTCCCTAATAGCCTCTTCACCACAAGCAAGTCACCTTCAGGAACTATAGCATCATCCTCCTCATGACCATCCTCTTCATCACTTGAGGCTTTAGATTGAGATTCTACCTCTCTATTAGTCATGATCATTGTCTTTCTTGTAGGACATTGAGAGGCAATGTGCCCAAGGCGTTAGCACTTGAAACACTTAACATCTCTACTCCTTTGACTTGTCACCACAACTTTTTTACCTTGGCTTGTAGTCACGGATCCTTTGGTGCTAGGTGTAACTTCCTTTGTTGGGCTCTCCTTGAGTTTGTCCACCCACCTTGATGATTGATATTTGGAACTAGACCTCGAAGAGAATTTAGACCTCTTCCACCTCAATTGCTCCTCTACCTTTATTGCTTGTTGAACTAGATCATCCAGCTCAACATAGTGTTGTAATTCAACAATGTCTTGGATGTCTTGATTCAACCCATGTAAGAACCTTGCCATAGTGGCTTCTCGATCTTCATGGAAATTAGACCTCAACAAGGCTAATTTCATCTCCTTAAAATATTCATCAACACTTTTAGACCCTTATGTGAGCCTTTGTAGTTTGTTGTGAATATCTCTTTTATAAGAGTTAGGAACAAACCTTCTCCTCATGATCAACTTCATTTCTTCCCATGTATCAATTGGTTCGGCACCAATCCTTTTCATCTCCTTTTGAAGCTGATCTCACCAAATCATGGCATACTCCTTGAATTCCAAGGCTGCCACCTTTACTTTCTTCTCCTCATTGTAAGAAATTTAATCAAACACTTGTTCAATTTTCAATTCCCACTCAAGATAAGCCTCCGGATCATTCTTGCCAATAAAGGTTGGTACCTTTATCTTGACCCCTTCTAGTTTGGTATCCTCCCTTATTCTCCCCCTCATTGCTTCCCTCATTTGCCTACCCCTTCCTCCTTCATCATTTGAGTCACTTGAATACCTATAAGCACGATTATCAAGCCTCCTATCATATTCCAATTTCATTTACTCCATTTGCCTTTGGAGTGTTTGAAATTGTGTGGTTATCATGGCATGTAGGGTTGCTGTCCTTGGGGAAAATGGAGAACTATCACTTTTGTGATTAGACATTTCACTCAACTCACGTGTATCACTCACTTTGTGTTTGTGGAAATGTAGGGAATGGTGTATCACTCAACACTCTATCCTCCACGACCTTCTTAAGTAAACCAAATTTAAACCAAGAGTTTTGTGAAAGAAAATCACTCCAACTTCTCAAAATTGGAACGTTGTGACCTGAGTTATACCTCAAAGAAAGAACTTGACACTTTTGTTTAGACTCTTTTTGATTATTTGAACTTTTGTAGAATCACTTTGATACTTTTTTTTTTGACACTTTTGATTTTTTTTTGAACTTTGACACTTTTTTGAAAGATAAAGACAAGATAGATACACTCACGGCCAAAAGAAAATATTAGTTAATACCAAGCAAGAGACTAGCTTTGATGCCACTTGATGTGAACCTCTTGGTTAAAAGGCTCTTGAACGATCTATCTTGGTTGGTACTTGGCCTAAGCTCACGGTTGAGTAGAGCTTCTGAGATAAGTAGCGGAAATATGAAATTGGATAAAAGATGATGGAATAGATTTGAGGTGAAGGCGCCACAACACTTGAGGTGTTGATAAGCCAAAGTGATGCTCGCCACAAAAACTTGGTTCTTGATAAGAACTTCTAATCTTGGTTCAGCCAAGAAGGTTTGGAGAATACTCTCATAAGGATATAATCCTTTTTTATTCACAAAGAATTCAACTTAACTTAACTTAACTTGTTTATTCCATTGCAAAAGACTTACATTTATAGGCAAGCCACTAGGCTCCCACAGTTTGCTACTAAGACTAATGCATGGTAATTTTAACATTGGATTCCATAAACCAAATGAATTTACTCCTAAACTAGACTACATTCGGATGGTAAACATATGAGCACATGTGTTTCGTGTGCTTTATTACAATTGAAAGACAACTTAATGACTTAGGCCTAGGATGCCTTGATTGTCACGGTTGGGTAGTGATGAGCATGGGATTCCATTCTTCCTTAAGTGCAAAGCTCACAATTAAGTCATATGATGAATGAGACTTAATGACTCCTTAATACCCACGTCCAAGCTTTGATGAGCTCCATTGGATTCTTCTAATTCGGCACATGGAAATTGTTGTATTTAGGCATTCTTAATGATCCTCGGGTACACTTGACCTTGGCATAGGATTCCTTTGCTAAGGAATGAAATTCCCTCGGCTAAGTGTTGATTAAAGATGCACTAAATAGCTTAGAATGTCATTGGTGCAAGTTGGTAGGCTGCCATTAAGGTCTCCAACGACCACATACTAATTCCACACGAGCATCTTTGCTCCAACAACTCTGAAATTAACTTAGGATCCCTGTAGATGAAATGTGCTTAGGTGAAGTTAGCTCCAACGGTCCAGACAAGGTGTTTAAGCCCCATAAATGCTCCATTAAGCTCCTCCACGGTCATATTTTGATTCCCTTCGAGCAATCTTCCTCCAACGACTACAATAGTCTTTATTTACCTGCCAAATAATATTAGACTAAGTTAGAATGACTTTGGTTCACAAAAATTATAAGTTGGTCCAATCATTAAAGTGTCGGTTACACTTTTAGGCTTGACTTAGTCATCCACGAGCCATGATTCATTATGGTCATTGTTTATGGGCAAATATACGATTAAAACACATAAATTAAATTAAATAAGTGTTGGAACCACACATTTATTATAAAAATTAAAATTGCTCAATGCTAATTAAATTGGCTAGGCCTGACTCGGTCAGGCTATACCCAGTGCGTGATGCGGCACACGTGTGCATGCGCCTCGGTCAGATTTCCTGGTCAGGCCAGTTTTGCTCAGCACTTGGTGCAACACTGGGTGCACCAGAGATCTCAACTCGGTCAGAGTTGTCTGGGTCAGGTTTCATGCCTGATGCGTCTGGCTCCATGACAGGGCCAATTTTGGCGCCTGCCCCAGTCCCGTGGCCTGTTTCGTGCGCATGGCTTGGTCCATCCCTGGCTCGGTCAGAACCATGGACCAAGATGCTAGTGAGCATCTTTAGACCATATTGGGCTATCTTTGGCTCACCATCATGGATCAACATTATGAGTTGTCTAAGAGAATTTTGAGCCTTTTTTGCCCTAGCCCTAGTCATAGGACCACTTATGCCTTCAAGGCCATCAATATCAAGGTTAGGCTCTTTGGGGTTCACATTATCCCCTCCTTCTTGAAGAGATTTCGACCTCGTGCCAGAAAATGCATACTCCTCGGTCATAAGACTGACACAAAAGGGTACCTATTATTTGTCCTAAACAAAAGAGAAGTATTCCTCTCTAGGAATGTAGTTTTCTATGAGAAATTGTGCCCTTACAAACCTAGTCAATCCAATGACTCTTTCACCAATGAAAATGCTGAAAGTGACTTAAGCTTCCTTGACTTGGTTATCCAACCAACCAATTCCACACCTACTACTGACTTACCTGATGACCTTGAGAATAGATCAAATGAAGCACACATTGACAATACATCCTTAGACAATTCAATCAATAACCAAACCATACCTTCTCTCCATATTCAAGGCCAAAGGAAGTTAGAGCGCATTAGACATCCCCCTAACTACTTACAAGACTTCTATTGTAATATGATGAACACAAAAGGGACTAAGACCCAATACCCTCTTTCAGTTGTTCTTTCATACCAATCTTTATCTATTGACCACTTTAGCCATTTAATCTCTATCACCACTACCGAAGAACCTAAAGACTACAACCAAGCCATCAAGTCAAGGCGTTGGATTGAAGCAATAAAAAATGAACTCAATGCACTTGAGTTAAACAAAACTTGGACTGTTGTTGACTTACCTCCCAACAAACAACCCATTGGTTGCAAATGGGTTTATAAGGTCAAACACAAGTTAGATGGCTCCATAGAAAGATATAAGGCTAGGCTAGTGGAAAAAGGCTTCAACCAAACAGAGGGGATAGATTTCTTTTGACACTTTTGCTCCTGTTGTGAAACTCACAATAGTGAGATTATTACTTGCTATAGCTTCTTCTTAAAATTGGTTCATTCATCAACTTGATGTGAACAATGCTTCCCTCCATGGGGACCTCAGTGAAGAAGTATACATGACCATACCCTAGGGAGTGATATGTAGCAGACCTAACAAGGTCTACAAATTACACAAATCTCTTTATAGCCTCAAGCAATCTGGAAGGAAATTGTTCACTGAGTTCACTAAGTCACTCACATCATTAGGCTATACTCAATCTCACCATGATCATTCCTTGTTCACCAAGAAACAAGGATCACACTTCATGGCCTTACTCATTTATGTTGATGACTTAGTTTTAGCTGGAAATGACAACATTGAAATTCAACATGTCAAGCATCATTTAGATAACCAATTTAAAATTAAGGACCTCAGCATCCTAAAATATTTCTTAAGCATAGAGGTAGCTAGAACTAAGAAAGGCATAACTATTTCACAAAGAAAATATGCCTTGGACATCCTCTATGACACAGTCTTTCTTGCATTAAAGCCTACACCTACTCCCATTGTTAAAACCAACAAGTTACGCAATGATGACAACCTGCATTATGACAGTCTTGCATCCTATAGAAGATTAGTAGGCAAATTGCTATACCTTACTAATACTAGACATGATATAAGTTTTGTTGTTCAATAATTGTGCCAATTTATGGCTCAACCAACTGTTATTCATTTTCAAGCCTTAACCATGGTTCTAATATATATCAAAGCTAATCCAGGACAGGGGTTGCTCTATTCTACTTCATCCAGCGTACAACTTAAAGACTTTAGAGACTCAGATAGTGGATGTTGTGTCTTCCTAGAAGATTCCTTGGTGTCTTGGAAATCAAAGAAGTAGAACATAGTGGCAAGATCCTCCTCTAAAGCATAATACATAGCACTTGCCTCATCTTCATGTGAAATTCAATGGATGACATACCTCCTCCACAACTTCAAGGTTCCCTTCATCCAGTCAGCTTTGTTGTATTATGACAATGACTCTACTAGGTACATTGCAGCCAACTCAGTCTTCCATGAAAGGACAAAGTATATAGATATTGACTGATATGTTGTAAAAGAAAGACTTCAAGCCAAACTATTCCATCTTCTCTCAATCACCACCACTGAACAAACTGCTGATATCCTCACCAAGCCTCTTGATCCCTCTCCTTTTCACTACCTACTTGCCAAGCTTGGAGTTTTCAACATATACTCTCCAGTTTGCGGGAGGGGGGGTATTGAATATACCACAACCTAATTCTTCAACAAACATACTTGGTTCACAAGCAACAACAACCAGACTAAACACAAGCAACAACAAGTCCAACAAGAAGGCAACGAACATCAAAACACAAGCAACAATCAGGCCAAGTCCAACACAAACACAAGCAACCAGATCAAGGAACCATCACTCAACCGCAAGTAACTCATCAATGAACCAGCACAAGCATAACCAAGACAAGTTCTGTGCAAGAGCCAAGTCCAAACAGTTCCACATCAGTTTCTTAGAGTGCAAGTTATTTGCTTTTCTATAGTTTGTTATTCTTCTTTTTCAACATGTGTTTCTCATTTCAATTAGTTAGTTGAGTTTCTAGTTAGGCTTGTTAACCCTTTTAGTTAGGATTCTTTTATTGCATTCTTGCACTTGTATATAAGAAAGGTGTTTAAGTTTCCTTAACATCTAAGAAAAGCAAAACCTAATTGTATTCAATAATCAATAAAGTGATCATGAGGTGTTTTTCTATTCTTTTCAGTATTTCCCAAGTTTAAAATAAACTTTAAAACCTTTTTGACACATAATAATTTTGTTAACAAAAAAGTTCTGATAATGTACTCGTATGTTTCTTCATAATAATTTTTAGATGATTGTTTCCTCACATAATAAAAGAGTTTAAACGATGTTTAAGAAAATAACTTAATGATAGCACAAAACCAAAACTACCTACATTAAAAAATCGTTATATAAACTTATATGGAAAGGATTTTAAAGATAAAGAACAGAGACACATATTTATATAGGTTCACTCAAAATCATATGTTATGCCTAGTTTCTTGGCAAAACCAATATTCCACTATATAACTTGGTGTTATTAAATACAATATGAACAAAATGTTTGAAATAAATTAGAGTTTTAAATGATATTTAATATGTTCACATATTTTCATATGTTCTTCTGTTGTTTAAATGTTGAGACTATTTGTAGATGATGGATTTAATGTAATTGTTACAATAGTTATTTAAGTTCTACTAGATCTTATTCTTGAAATTAATATGTTTGAGATTTTCCATCTCTTCAGCTTAATTTTCACTTGTATTTCTACAACAACATTAATATTTCATATCGGTTATGGAATAAGCATGACTTTTGAAGCTTTATGATTGAATAGAGAATGTGACACTCTTAGAAATGGTGATCAACAACATTATTTTGTACTTTGTACCAAGTATTTTCCTTATTCAGGAATAGAATACCCTTTGTCTTCTGCAAAAGTGTAGAGAAAAAAAATTAGTTTTGTCCACTCCATAATTCTTTCTACTTTTTGAATCAAATCACATACGTAAAGATGTTCTTTTATTCTTTCTTGGTTCAACTAAGTTGGTCATTCAATTTTTTCTAATTGGTAACTTGAATTATTCATATTAAAGTGTTTTTTTAAAGGAGCATTCTTGCTCAGAAATGTTGAGTGAACTATGAAAATATCTTATGCAAAAGAGTCTTTAATTTAGACATATCTTGAAAACATATGAGTCTTGAACATGGAAAGTTCATGAACATAAACGTGTCTTGAACATATACATGTTGTGAAAACGGACAGGTCTTGAATACACATGGGTCTTGATATCCATATTTTGTGAGTTTGAATATGTTATAGAATTTCTTTGATAAACTATATAATTAAAGTTGAAGATTAGAATGTTTAGACCGTTCAACATACTCTTACTTAATCTATTTGGATTCATCTAAACTAATAATTAAAACTTAGAATGTTTTTTAAATACATGAGGTCTTAATAAGATTGAATAATCAACTATTTCAAATTAATAGAGCATATAAAATGAAGCTCACAGAGAAAGTGTATGTTCGACACTATGTCTTTTTAAATTATGCAACTAGTTTGTCTTGTACTCACTTCTCTCTTTCTTCTGTGATTAGATTCCTTTAGATATTAAATACTTTAGTATTTATAATCTTCAATCACCTTACTAACCCTTAAAGACATTGCTTCAACATAGGCTTCTCTCCTTTACTTCAGTAAATGCAATAAAGTCGTTGGTTGATTTTTGACTTGTTTTTAACTCTAATTCTAGACTTGTTTTTCCCCATATGGCAAAGTATATTTTCCCATTTTAGACATTATCCTTCGATCCATGAAGTGCATTTGGGTATTATATCCTTAATGTATTAGTTTTCATCAAAACAACTTTAATGTGCTTCAGATAAATCATGGACATATTATCCTCTCTTTTTTTTATGATGAGAAACACTTACAAGATTTAACTAACCTTTGAAAACAATAAACATGTAAAATCAAAAAATGACATTTTACTTCTTAATTGTTATCACATGCTAGAATGGTGTGGGGGGACATAATCTTCATTGTCATCTTGACTATTGTCTCCTCGTGTAGCTCCTTATCCAAAGACATAATCAAAAAATTCATGACTTGATTGTTCATAATATGGTTCTTGATAATTCGTTAATGAGGACTGGTAAGGTGGAATTTGTCCACTTGCATATTGAGGATGTATATAATAACCATGTGGATAATATGTTGGATGCATTGGATTTTACCATTGGCTACTTTGGGATGTTTCATCAATACTAAAATCACTAAAACTTGGTGCAAGACTAGAAGATGAAACATCTTCAAGTATAATATTTTGTTTCCTTTTTCTTTTCCTAGATTGCGACTCCGTTCTACTGTTATCATTAATGAAACATTAGAAAGAACCATACTCGATATAGATGTGGTGAGATCAATTAGGTTAAGATCACGCCTATGCAATGACATCTCCTCATATGGATCATTGTGCATTTGCTCACCTTCATTATCACTTTCTTCACCCTCAACATTACCACCGCCATTGCCACCATCGTCACTTGGTGGGCTTAAACCACCACTATTTTCATCAGAACCATCATCATCACTATCAACTTCCATATTTTCATTTTCATCATCAGTGTCAATTATAGGAAGTCGTTGTGCATTTGGTGCTCCATCTCTAATGCTAGATTTTCCTTTTCTTCTGTCCATTTAGACAATGGATCATCTTCTTGAAATATGTTGTGAAGATTAATAGGATTGAAACTTGTATCAGCTTCTTCTTGACTTCTTCTCATTTCAGTTCTCATCTTAAACTTCATATTATAAAATGTATAGACAAGTCTATGTAACCTATCATATGTGAGTCTATTCCTTTTCTTTGTAGAATGTAGCTAAATGTGCTTCAGTTTCTCTCACAATTTGTGGAAGAAGTTGTTTCACTTAGAACTTTAATTGCAATGCTTTTAAGTTCAGGAGAGCATGAACCAAATATTATCCACCATTCATCTATTTATATCAACATGAAAAATAAACAAATTATTATGCTTGTAAAAGCGTTTTAAATACACTAGTATAAAGAAATATGAGAAATATTATTTTACCTAGATTTATTCTAGACCAAGCTGCTTGAGCTTGAGGAGTACCAAATGTCTCTGACTTATTTCTAAAAAGAAGTAATTGTGTAACACAAAACAACATATCAATATATAAATTTATAATCTTAAATTATAATTTAAAAGATCAAAATATAAGATTTCAATGTGAACATGATTCAAAGCTTTAATTTGTTTATCCATGACTCTTTTAAGTTTAATAATCACACTGGTTCTTTCAAATGTTTCTTTATGCACATCATTCTCATGTTCAACTCCATACTGAAATTGCTGGTTAAAAAATAACCTATCAACTTATTAAAGTATGAATATTGAAATGGAGATATGAAATTACGAATTGTATGATAAATTTGAATCTAAATTTTACTAACATACTTGTAGAGTGAAGATCAGAGTGCATAAATTTCTATCTCTTGTCAATTATATCATTGTATTGAGAATGACAACATAATTTTTTTGAATTTATTGTTTAGCTCAGTCAATCGCTTCATAAAGAAAACTCATAGCAGGGCTTTGTGTCACCATCCACCAGCCTTAATACTTTGATTATTGGCTCAAATACTTTTAGTATATCAATAGCTCTAATCCAGAATTCATGATCCAATACATTTTTTCTTGCTTCAAGTGTTGACCCATTCTTTTTTTTGTAAAATTTAGATTTTTTGAATTCTTCGGAGTTGAATATTTGTTTCGGACCTTGCTTTTGATTCACAATCACTTGAAGCTGAAAGAACTTTGTTGCAAATCAAGTGATATCAGGACGAACAATTTCTCTACCTCCAGTATATTTTTCATAAAATTTATTGTCCATATATAGTTATATATGAAGGTTGTCACCATCTTTTCTTCCTTTAATGATTTTCACACTTTTTTTCTTCCAATATCCTCCAAGCAAAGATCCAAATAATGAGCTGAGCATGCAGACCAATATAAATGTGGTATCTTTTCCATCAACTTGTGGCCAGCTACTTTAAGTGTTTTTTCATTATCTGTTACAATTTGAACAACATAATCTTCTCCTACTTCATCTTCAATTTTATTCAATAATCTGTGTTTTAGCTATCAACATTGGAGGCATCAATAGAATTTGTGAAAATTGTACCTTTGCTAGAGTACACAAGGAAATTCATAATATATTTGTGGTTTATACTATCAGTCCAACTGTCGCACATTATCGTTACCTCAGTCTCATTCCATGTTTATTTGAATGTTTTAATCCATTCATGCATATTTTTATACTCAACCTTCAAACACACAGTTGAAATTTCATAAGGAGATGGACATTTAACTCCTTGACCAATCTTAGTTGGTTCAACAATTAAATTATGAAACCAAGGAGACCTGGTTATATTCATGTCCACACGTTCATAGATTACGAACTTTCCCACAACTTCTCTAAGCTTCTTCCTAGCTGCATCCACAAAACGACCAATTATGTTAGGTTGTTTTGTGCTTCTACTCCTCACTAGATCAACATTTGTAGACCTCAAATTAAAATCGATATCTTGCAATCTTGAAGGATCACTACCATTTATGCGAGAGCTTCCACCTTGCTCATATATATTCTCAGACCCCCTTGCTTGTTTCCAAAAATGTTGCCTTTGTTCCTATTCACATTGTGAATTAAGGCTCGCTTGTTTTGCTTGCCTCACTTGCTCATCAATATAGTGATCAAGATCTTCTTCATTAGTATCCCCTCTTAACCGTGCTTCAAACTCATCTTTTCTTTTTTTGGAGTCAATTTTTTCTCTTTCCCATCTAGGAGGAGTTTCATCATGCTTTCTCTAATTACACCAATAACTCTAGGACAACCTATCACTTGTCCTTTACAATGTGCTATATGTTGTTTCAATCTAGTGATACCCTCTTTATCACTTTTCGGCGGAGTTTGCATTTAATATTGTTTCAATGTCCAGGTACTTGTGTTCTAAAATGTCATCCAATATCTTCACTTGGATTACTATCTAACCTTTTAGCTGAGAATTCTTCTCTTGGAAGCATTGTGAAAATTTTACACTACGTGAATGCTAAAAAAATATATAAGTTTTAAACAATTGTCAAATATTAACTTTGGAGAATAATTATTAATACAAATAATATATGCAGTTATCAATAAACCAATTTTCTAAAGAAATATATTACATAAATATGTCTAAATATAATAATAACAACTCACATTTGGGTAAAAAAACAGCTTATATAAATTAATTTTGCTAAACTATAAAATAAATGAATGAATTTCAATGCAGTGTTGAATTTTTATTTTTAATTAAACCCATTTAGTAAAATTAGGCCCAATTCTAGATATTTATAGGGGGTTTTTGGAGCCAATAATATTAAATTATTGGGGTGGGAATGTTGGATTATTGGGTAGGAAAAATTCCCAGCATGCGCCCACTTTCATTTCCCAATCCCATCAATTTCCCAAATGGCCAAATCCCATTTTCTCCCATCTTGTCCACTTTCTCCATTTTGTAACAAAAAAAGATTCTCATTTTCTCCATTCTTATCTCATCCCACCTTTCTTCTTCCTTTCTCATTCTCTCAGTCTCACACCTCTCATGTTTCCTTTATCCCCTCATCTCCAAATTCCTCTTCCTTTCTCAAGCTACTTAACTATCCTCTCCCACCATCCAACAACATAGGTGCATGCATGAAGAACGACGAACAAAGGCGATTGAGGCATCATTGTCGGTATCACTATCTCCTCTCCTCGTGTCTCAACAAAAAAATGAAAGACATAATGGGATGAAAGGTTTTTGAGTTTTGATTGTAGTTTACCATGCCTTGATGTGGTTTTGTTTGGCGGAAGACATATGGAGAAAATATAAATAGAGAAAATGACACTGAGAAATTAACGTGGTTCAGCAATTTGTCTACGTTCACGGTTGAAGATTAACAATGATATTATCACTATGATAAAAGAGAATTACAAGTTCACTCAAGTGTTTTACTCACTTCCCAAAACCCAAGTACACCCAATATCACTCTCACTCAAGTATATCTTAAACACTAAAATATTCCTCACAAAAGAACAAGAGAAGAAGAGAGAATATGCACTAAGGCTGGAATATTGGTGTGTCTTACAATGGCCTGGAGCATTCCTATTTATAGCCAAAGCCTTGAGTATTGTATAGCCAAAAACAAAGATGCTTCACCACAACCTCTTCTTCTCATTGGCTACAAAAAAGGTTACACTATAGCCACTCATTTTACTTGGCCACAAGAAGGTTTCACCATAGCCACTTCTTTTGCCACATTATTCTCTTTTTCTTTTAAGCCAATATTTAATAGATATTGTGGTACCGTTGAAGGCGGATCACTTTCACGAGCCACGACACTTCAGTGGTGGTAGACGCTAGACAGTGTCACAGTGATGCTAGTTGCCAATCTGGATTCCAGAAGGATTTGTCCGAATTTGAGAGGAGGTGAAATTATCAACTGGCAAAAGAGAGTGAGAAACAAAGTCACAAAGCAAATAGATCTATTTCTTTGTGAGTGAAATTGTGAATTATTGATGTACACCTCATTACTTTCTAGTTTTCTAGTTTATGTGGAAAAAAATTCTGAATTTTTTTCTTGGAATCTTGTCTGACATATCTGAAAGTTGGATTTGAAAGCAACTTTGTCTTGATCTGAACTATGAAAGGAAAATTGGGATGACAAGGATAAATGCAATATTGTCGTTACAAATCTGAATATGTCCTGTTGCGGCTACAACACTGTTTTGTTGTCGTTTTTGGTGTGAATTTCTATCACACTACAATTGCATGTAGCTGACCACATCTGCATTGTTGCGGTCGTATTAGGTATTGTAGACTGCATTTTAAATCCTTGCATACAATAGTAATAGAACTAAAGGAATTAAAACACTTCTTTTTGTTTGAGTCATGGAGATTCTTATCTAGTGATTATATTGGCTCATTCTTTGTATGTCTCCCACATATTTTTTGTAATAATGATAACATTAGTTATGCTCTAATAAACATGTTATGAGTTACTAATTTTTTACTTTAGTGCGCAAGAACATAACTTTTATACAACTAAACATGTCTTGCAAAATATGTGCGTCCTATTCCAAGGAGCATCTCAAGCACCAAATTTTATCAAAGAAGAAGACATTGACCACCCAAAACTTCTCTCAAGAGGAAGAATATCAAGAAAAGGAATAAAATCAAAAAGCAAAGAAAATCTAGAAAAAAGAATAGACCAACAAAATAATACAAAAAATATAAACTAAGTTCGTCTCTAAGTCTTCATTTATGTTTGATATCATTCATTTAGGGTCTGTTTGAGAGTTGAGTTTTAGAGAGGAAGGAATGGAAATGAAAGGCTTGAGAGTCATGGAATACATTTGTGAAATGACTCTGAAGCCTTCCTTTTATCTTTCTTCACCTTCAAAATTCAGCTCACAAATGAACCCTTAAGATCAAAGCAAGAGTTATTTGAGATCACACTTATGTTGTAGGATAGAACAAAATTACTTAAGAACTCTCTTAGGAGAAGAAGATTTGATTAAACACTACAATATTTTTTGCCAACGACAATGGCTAAAATCCATCACATTCAGAAAAACCATTGTCTTTGTCGTAGGCAATGGTTTTATAATTGTGGTAGTGAGGCGTCGCATTTTGTTTAGGCCACAATTTTTTGACTTTTAGCAACATTTTTTTAAAACTATTGTCTAATATTTAAATGGACAACTGTTTTGGTTTAATGTTAACATCAATGGTTAAAAACCATGGTCTAAAAGAAAATCTAAAAAATGTTGCCATTATCTTTATAGGCAACGGTTATGACACCATTGTCACTATGTATAAATCCTACAGTTAGAAAGCTATGGACAACAACTTAAAAACTATGGTCATTATGTATATAAACAACAACTTGAAAACAGTTGCCTTTGATCATGTGTCCATTTTGAGAATAGACAATCGTTGCCTTTGGTACATCATATATAATCCTTAACTACTCTACCTTTTTCTAAATAAATGTGTTCATTTAGAATTTTAATTTTAATAAAATCATTGTTTTTCGATGTACTCTGAGAACAATAAATAATAAGGAATATATATGTATAAAAGTTTTTTTAATAAATATTAATAACATTAATTACTTTAAAACACGAGTATTTGTTTCTCTCAATTTGATGAACCGAAATACAGAGTTATGTTCTTGAAAGTGACAAACAACACTACACACACCGCTCCACTACTAGTCATAGCATATGTAGTGATTGCATCCAAAAAAGACAAACAACACTAGTCATATCATATATAGTTATATCCATTATTATTTAACAAAATATAATTAGAATCTAAAATAGGAAATCTTGATTCAACCAATTATCAAGACCAATATACATATTCACTTCAATCTATACTGTATATGACAAGTTGTCTTCCAAATGATTTTGCTGCAAATAGAAAGTAATAAAAATGTTAGCTTATCTAAATGAACATCATTTTTTTCTTGAAATAGAAAAAATGTTAAAGTAGTCAATTTTTAGAAATATGACATTCAGTGACATCGTAATCCTTTATTTTTTTTCATGTGCATGCTCTGACTTGAATCAAAATTGGTAAGGTAAGGAAAACAAACTCCAGAAAAGCATTATAGATTTATGAGTAACAAAACTAAAACATATTTTTTATGACTAAAAAGCGTGTTAAAACCCTAACCTCTATTCTTCATCTTATCATTCACATTTTCTTCCTTCCTCAATCAAAATATTACAAAATAAGTCATCTTTGTTTTCCAAAACAAAGATAGATTACAACAACAATAGTTGTTGTAGATCCTGCAACAACTATTGGTCATTGAAACTCCACACTCAACAACAATAACCATGATAGTAGAAATAAATAAGAAATTATCTTATCATTATTTGGAACATGTGTCGATGTAGAAGTTCTCAACATTGATAACATTGTGATTAATTCCTCCACATCTACTCATGAGTTGTTTTAATTTATGACATTCCTTAGCAAAATTGGAAATTTTTGTTCCATTGATGACATTTTCTGCTTATGTTTTGCCTCCATCTCCTCAACTTTATCATTTAACAATTTCATTTCACTAGCATGTTTTTTCTCAATTTTTGGTATTTCTTCTGTTCTTTTCAAAAGAATAGGTGTGGTAACTCTTCCATGACACCAAAACTCTTCTAGATTTTTCTTTCCCAAACACACCCTGAAAAGCTTCATCAGATTGTTGACGAGAATTTTCAATTAAATCCTTAAGTTGTGCTTAATATTTTTAGAAGCGGTCGAGTTAGTATAACAATTATATTTTGTTCTACGATCGAGTTGTGCCTAACTCATGACTAAACTCCAACACACTAATCTTTTATTGACCATGTTTATCAAAATATGTATGGGACGAACCTTATTTGTTTAAAGAAGGAACCGATAACATTATTCGACGACGTCTTGATGAAAATGAAGCCAAAAAAATATTATGGCATTGCCATAATTCGGCTTATGGGGGACATTACAATGAGAATAGAACCGCGGCAAAAGTACTCCAATCTGGATTCTTTTGGCCGACTATTTATAAAGATGTCCAATTGTATGTTCAAAAGTGTGATGCATGCCAAAGGCACGGAGGACTTGAGAAACAAAGTGAAATGCCTTTACAAAATATTATAGGAATAGAAATTTTTTATTGTTGGGGCATTGACTTTATGGGACCTTTCCCATCATCCTTTTCAAATGAATATATCTTGGTGGCTGTTGACTATGTTTTCCGTTGGGTAGAAGCATTAGCAACACCCAAAGCCGACGCAAAAACTGTGATAAAATTTTGAAAAAGAATATTTTTACGCGTTTTGGCACACCAAGAGTATTAATAAGTGATGAGGGATCTCATTTTATAAATTCCCAATTGAAAAGAACCCTTGAATTGTATAATGTTAAACACAAGGTAGCATCACCATATCACCCAGAAACTAGTGGCCAAGCAGAAGTATCAAACAGAGAATTAAAAAGAATTCTAGAAAAAACAGT
>NC_032014.1:24042857-24044751 GCF_001865875.1 Lupinus angustifolius
TAAAAAGAAAAACTTTTATCAAGGGCAGAGGGTACTTTTATTCAATTCAAGGCTCAAGATACTTCCCGGAAAATTCAAGACCAGATGGACAGGGCCATTTGTAATTAAGGAAGTAAAAGAATACGAAGCAGTTGAATTGAAAGACCCCAAGACTAAAGCAACTTGGGTGGTAAATGGACAGAGGTTAAAACCTTATTTAGGTGATGAATCAGGCTCCATCATCGATGATCAAACCGAATAATCTCGTCCAAAATTTGAAGTCAAGCTAATGACGTTAAAAGAGCGCTAACTGGAAGGCAATCCAGTATGTGGTAAAAATTAATTTCTTTCAATTTCTATGTTTTATTAGTCATGTTCATTTTCTTTTTATTTTGTTAATTTTAGTTTATGTTTAAACAAAATTTTGAATCACATCAAGAAAAGCCCAAAAAAAATCTTTAAGGCTTCAAACCAGCTATCATTTAAAAGGGGGGACAAGACTTGATGTAATTTAAAAAAATTCTTTCTTTTTACTAGATTGTGTAAATATGTAAAAAGTAAATTTGTTTGTTCAAAAAACTCAAAAAATTTCAAAACCGAAAACAAAATGGCTAAAACAAATTTTTTGAAGCATGCTCACATGATTAGAAATGTTAAGCATACTTTAAATTAAGCTTTGATTGAGCAAAATGAGATGTATGCTAAACTTTTGTGAAAAAAGTCTCATAATGTCATAACTTGAAAAAAAATTACAAATTGAAAATCAATTTTATGTAACAAGATCTTTGCAAATATTTTATATTAAAAAGTGTGAATCCAACCTTGTGAGGGAGTGTAAGCCAAACACAATAATTATGTGAGCTTAGTGAGAAACCTTTTTGGTTTTGCACAATAGATTTTGTTTGAATCTTTCTTTACTTGGTTGCACATAATTTGATAGGATATGATCAAGGCAAGTTCTTTCAATTAGAATGAGTCACTTGACCAAAAATGACCAACAAAAAATAGGAATATCCTTTGTTAACCCCTTTGAGCCTTAAAATAAAAAAAATTTATTTTCAAAATCAACCCATGAGCCTAATATGGAAAAAACAAAAATAATCTCATATACTTTTCTAAGTAAAAAGAGAGCATTTTTCAAAAGGAAAGTTGATGGAAGAAATTAAGTTGGGGGGAATAGTTAGCGAAGTACCAAAGTGTTCAAGGAAAAACTCTCAATCTCTTTACAAATCAAAAAGTAAAGAAAGATCCAAAATAAAAAAGGAGTGAAAAGAGATTGATAAAATTCAAGAAAAGTACACAAAAAAGGTCAAGAAAAAGAATGAGGGAAGAAAAAATGGAAAAAAGTTGAAATGAGTATATGTTTTTAATAAAAAATTAATTTTTGCTCTCTTTTAAACTTTGAAAGTATCTTTGAAAAATCTTGAAAAACCAATTTCCTTAGTGATTCTTGAAAAATTTATGCAATCAAAGTAAGTGGTAAGATGAAAAACAAAATTAAATTCTTGCAAATCAAACAAGTTGAGTTTTGAGTGAAACACTTACCCCATTTGGTTCCATTTTTGAACTTGTGTGCAAAGAAACACTTTTGCTAGAAAAATATTTGCTTAGGTCAATTGTTACACATTTTTATAACAAAAAGCATCTATATTCTTGTTTGAATCATTATGTGTCAAAACTCACAATTCATGAAAAATGTCATTGAAATATATTTTTGACATGCTTATACATTTTGAAATCATGTTGATCATCATCATCACTTTTTAGCCAAATTATTTTTCGGATAAATTTCACCTTTTGTTTGAGGACAAACAAAGTTCTAAGTTGGGGGGAGTTTGATAAGTGCCAAACATACCTAAAAATCATACACTTTTATGGCACTTATCTTAAGCATAATTGAGAAAAAACCAACTTA
>NC_032014.1:24044851-24045411 GCF_001865875.1 Lupinus angustifolius
CTTAAAACAATATTTTTTGTATAAAATATCACAATTTGGTATATTTGTGTTTGTATTGACTTTTTATGTATTTTTTAGGAAAAAAGATGAAGAAAAAAAAAGAGAAAAGATTCATGGTCAAAAAGTAACAAAAGTCAAGAAAATCAAGGTGCTCAAATATGAAGCTGAGCATGGAACAAGCCCCGCTGAGCTGACCTGGCCACCTGCCTGACCTGGACCAAACTGCTCAACTAAGCAGCTGAGCGGACCTACTTAGCCGCTTAGCCTAGCACCAGACTAGGCCTGACACGGTCAAAAATATGTTTGACACGGTCAGACACGAGCTTGGTACAAGACCAAGCTACTGAACAAGCTGCTCAGCGGTCCAACCAATCTGATCAGCGAAGAACCAGACTCCTGGCCAGATAAGCAAGCACCAAGCCACGTCCCATTCAACACGGTTAGAAGCTGTTGAACAAGCAGCTCAGCGGTGAAGCAGGTGCATTGGGCGGTGCTTACCAGACTTGACTTAACCATCAAGCAAACCATGAAGTCATCCATGACCTCACCTCAAGTAGCCC
>NC_032014.1:24045511-24046913 GCF_001865875.1 Lupinus angustifolius
ATAGGCTTTTCAGAAGTAGCTCACAATAGCTGGTCTCATAGCCCACAACTAGCTTTGATGAGTCATGCACAAGGAGGTGACTAAGCTACTTGGTCAAGGGACCAAACCCATGCTGAAGGGTTTGGTCAGCTGCTGAGCGGTCCAGCTCAGCAGCTCAGCGGTCTGGAGTGGAGCCTATAAATAGAGGTCATTTCCTTCGAGAAAAACATATTGTAATACACCATTTCTTCATAAAATTCTCTAAAAAATACTTGAAGGCCAGAATTCTCTCATTTAGGAATTCTTTCTTAGCTTAGAGTTTTCATTTTCAAGTAAGCTTTGTAATTTGTAGTTTAGAATTCAAGAGGAGAAAAGGAGAAGGCAAATGAGATGCAAAAATTGATTTTCTATTCTCATTTGGAACTCAAAAGCATCCAATCCTAGGATGGATAGCTCATGCTCCCAAACATATTCCTTTGAACAAGGTTATGTATTGTCTACTTCTTCTTAATTTACAAAAGTTTAAATTTTAATCATTCAAGTTGGTGCTTTGGTTAATATTATTTGTTTGAGAAGAAATTAATTCTCTTTTTAGATTGATCACCTAAAAATGATTTCAAGTCAAAACTATTTGTCTCAAATACTTAACAAATAAATTTTGGAGTAGTTGTACTACTTAGCTTATTTGCCAAGTTAAGCATGCTTTTCTTAAGATCTTACATTCATCACCCATTCAATATTAGGGTCACCAATGGTTAGGGTGTGACAACCTAATCTCTTTTATGGTCGTAGTATTGTTTAAGTGATGAATATAAGTGTTTATGATTCCACCATTTAAGGACCAGACTTGACTTAACCATCAAGCAAACCATGAAGTCATCCATGACCTCACCTCAAGTAGCCCACCATAGGCTTTTCAGAAGTAGCTCGCAATAGCTGGTCTCATAGCCCACAACTAGCTTTTATGAGTCATGAACAAGGAGGTGACTAAGCTACTTGGTCACGGGACCAAACCCATGCTGAAGGGTTTGGTCAGCTGCTGAGCGGTCCAGCTCAGCAGCTCAGCGGTCTGGAGTGGAGCCTATAAATAGAGGTCATTTCCCTCGAGCAAAACAGATGCAATACACCATTTCTTCATAAAATTCTCTAAAAAATACTTGAAGGCCAGAATTCTCTCATTTAGGAATTCTTTCTTAGCTTAGAGTTTTCAGTTTCAAGTAAGTTTTGTAATTTTTAGTTTAGAATTCAAAAGGAGAAAAGGAGAAGGCAAATGAGATGCAAAAATCAATTTTGTACTCTCATTTGGAACTCAAAAGCATCCAATCCTTGGATGGATAGCTCATGCTCCTAAACATTTTCTTTTGAACAAGGTTATGTAATTTCTATTTTAATCATTCAAGTTGGTGTTTTGGTTAATATTATT
>NC_032014.1:24047013-24047736 GCF_001865875.1 Lupinus angustifolius
TGACTTATTCACATGATTATTAAGAAAGTAAGTTGTAACTGAAATATTCTTAAAACCATTATACCGGAGTTGAAATTTATTCTAACAAAGCCGAGATGGCGAACAAAGAATAAAACTGAGTTCTCTTACTTACAAAAATGACATAACGAAAATGAGAGTATTAATCTTTCAAGTTTCAACGAATTGACATTGTTTTCAGGACGATTTGTTGAGAGGATAAAACTCTCAACTAAAATAAACACCGAGATACGCTTTAAACAACGGGACGGTATTTTTTTGTTGCATGATTAAGAACACATATTACACGTGCATTTATGATTAAGAATATGTATGTTGCTCGTGCATTCGCATGGTTAAAAACATATATGTTATCAGTGCATTCATATTGTTAAAACTTATTAATTATATATAAAATCATACGGTCAGACCATACGGTTTGATTTTTTAAATCGGATAAACTTAATACGAGACCTCTTCTGGTTTAACATCTTGCTCGACTTTCCCAACAATGTATTTTACACATACATAACATGATATAGTTAGTAGTATCCTATTAATCAAAAAAATCATCAACAAATTTATAATTTCATTATTATTTGATTCTAAAATAAGATTAGTATAAAAATAAATATTATTGTTTGACTATAAAATAACTACAAAACAATATGTTATGATTCATATTATTATTATTTTAATATTGCTATAGTAACATTATATTTTAAT
>NC_032014.1:24047836-24049140 GCF_001865875.1 Lupinus angustifolius
ATTATAATTGTGCATTAAGTTTCTAATGTTAAATAATTGTGTAATATGCTCAATTAATCATGTTCGTTATGCAATTCAATAAATCAGAATAAATTATAGATTAATGAATCCAAATATAAAAAAATTATTAGGAATGATGTAAAACATTAATGAGTATATATTACTCAATTAATATTTCATTCATTATAATACTGCAAATTTATATTTCATTTTTGTAACTGATCCATAAATTCAAAAACAAATTGAATATAAATTGAATTAAATATTAATATTCTGAAAATTTATTATTTAAGATTTGGCAAATATATATCATTAATTAACATTGCTTAAAATTAGGGAATTCTAAATAATTTAATCAAAATATAAATCAAACAAATTGATTATCACAATCAAATAAAATTGCTTTAATATTTTGATTGTCACATGCTATTAAAGATTAAATAGAAATTAATCCAAAAACGCAATAAAAAATAAAATCCAAAACTAATTTTAAGAACAATTATTTAATTTCTAGATAATGGAATAAAAGATATTCATAGACAATTATGCCTAATAATTTTGGCTTCTAAAATGTAACTAACAATTGATTAATTATGTACAATATCATTTTTGTAACTGACTGAAAAATGTTGAACTTTTATGTTTCTTTATGGCATTATTATTTAATTATTTCTTTATCAGTATAATTATAAATATGCATTAAATTTCCAATGTTAAACTACTCATGTAATATGCTCAATTAATCACATTTGTCATAGAGTGTAATGAATCATGACAAATTACATATAAATATAAATTGATCCATAAATTCAAATTTTGTAATTGATCCATAAATTCAAACAAAATAGAATATAAATGGAATTGAATATAAACATATTTCGCAAATTTATTATTTACAATTATGCAAATTTATATCCATAATGAGCATTGCTTTAAATTAGCGAATCATAAATAATTTAATCAAAATATAAATCAATCAATTAATTATCATAATCAAATGAAATTTCTTTAATGTTTTCATTATTACATCCTATTAAAGAGAAATTAAATCAAAAAACACAATTAAAAGTCAAATGACATATATAATTGTGGAGGACAATTATTTAGTTTTTAGATAATAGAGCAAAATACATTCAAAGACAATCATGTCTAATAATTTCAGTTTATAAAGTATAACTACCAATTAATATTACTCAATTAATACAATCAAAGACATTAATAAGTAATTATTACTCAATTAGCATTCCACAAATTTATTAGCTATAATTATGCAAATTTATATTATATTTTTATAACTCATCCAT
>NC_032014.1:24049240-24141527 GCF_001865875.1 Lupinus angustifolius
TAGTAGAGTATAAATGAAATTAAATTGTCTTTGGTGGTTATGATTGATATGATGATCACATTTACTATGATTAATTAGATAAAATATACATATTCAACAATTAAACATGCGAAATTATTTATGATGAGAATAAAAAAAATTAAAGATTATTCTTACTAATACAAAGTTGACACATTCAGATAGTGAAAAAAAATAACTTCGAATGAAAAAGAACAAACACATAATAAAATTAAAGAATTGTTATTCTACAATCAGATAATGAATATAACTTCTAATCTTTGTATTATAGGATGTGAGGTTTCTTTTCTGCAAACGTCGAAACAAAGAATATGGCCAATTCATATTTCCTACTTTAGAAAAATAACCACACATGAAAAAATATTTTAATAAATATCATGTGTGAAAAAATAATTAAATTCATTTGTTATGCAAAGGAGAATAAAAGTGAAGATTCTAGTAAGATAGAGACACATAGACATAACACTAACCCGTAGATATGCATTAAGGGAGAGTCAAACTGCAAATGAAGAGATAAGATGATAAAAGTGAGATAAGATGAAAAGATAAATAAATTCATAACAACAAACAAATACAATATTGAACTTGTAACTAAATGTGTGTGTATATATATAAATGGAGATCGATTACATAATATAGTTATTGAAGGTTTGGTCATTGTTATGGATGAAATCCTTCTAAATCATACACTAAGAAAGATAATTATTAGAAGAACAAATCTACAAAATAATGAAATCAATCGTACCATATATACAATATAAACAAATCAAAGAAAAAATAAGAATACACATACATAATAAACAAAAAATCAATTAAAATATCTACAGAATAAGAACATATATAAAAATAAGAACATATCTAAAAGTAAACAAATGAATGAAAAATAAAAAAAATGTACTTTAAACAACATATTTACAAAAGAAGAACAAATCTACAATGATGAAGATTGAGTAGCGGAATATAGAAGTCATCATATTAAGTTAATGAATGAAAAAATCAATAAAAATACACTTTAAACAACATATTTATAAAATAAGAACAAATCTACAATGATGAAGATTTAGTAGCGGGATATAGAAGCCATCAAATTAAGTTTAAACGAAATGAAGATTGACGAATGAAACATTAGATTGTAAACATGTGAGAGAAGAAGAGAGAAATATGAAATGAAAGGAAGAAGAATATGAAAATATGAAATGATAATGGTGGATAAGTAATTCACATGTGAAAAAGGGATTCAATCCCCTTTATTGTGAGATGTAATTTCTTCATGGAATAAAAAACATATGAGCCCATTAATCATTAGAATTAAGTTGTACACTGAACAAAAAGGGAAGATTGACATGTGTTGGAGGAAAAGTTATGATTGAGAGATTGACACATGTCATGAGGGACCTTTAGTTTTGATGAGAGATTGACACATGTCATGAGAGCTTGAGAGATTGACATATATCATGAGAGACTTTTTTTTATTATATAGGTAATAGAATAGAATAAATGTATGCACCTTTTGGATATAAGCAAAACTTTCATTTCAATCAAACCTTCGGCAATCCTTTTGGCCCTATGTTGTTAAACATCCCTCCTACCTCATAAATAGATTATACAATCTTATATTACATCATAAATCCCCTTCCACTATGCTCTAGAGATATTTTTCTATCCAGATATTTTGTATTTCATGAACACATCTTTTCATATAACGCAAATCAACTAGAGGAATAACAATGATAACCTAGTCTTTCATATGATGTCTTAGACTTTTTAATTCATCCTCAATATTCTACTCCTTTAACTTTATATGATAAACCAATAGACACACCAATTAATTATCTGACACCCAATTGACTCACAAAGTACCAAAATGACCACTGCATTTGTTTATGATCTTCCTGCCCATAGTCACCTACACAACATTTCCACCCCTTGTCTTCTGTTCTATCATATAACATTATATATTCAACACATCTTGCCATGTTTTAGCCATTACTATTAATGATGAACTCAAACACTATCACCGAACAAAATTCCTATTGAATAAGATAATAAAATCTCTTCAACTTATTTCTTACGACTAGTAAAAGTATGAGATGTATAATATTTTGTTTAATTTCAAAAATATTGTAATAGAAAATAATTAAATAAGAAACATGTCATGGTTTTAGTGGTTAGAGAAGAAAATTTAGCTCATTATACCAAAAGATATTTTATTCTCATTGAATAAAATGGGTATATAAAATCAAGTATAAGTTAGCTAGTTTAGTAACAAAACGAAACATAAGAGATAGATTTTTTTTATTGATTTGTTCAACTTCATATATCATATCAATAATTTTTTTGTTTTCTTTATTCAACTTCTTTGTATAATATCTTTATGAGTAAATTATATTGACACCTCATGAATTTTAGTAAAATTACATAAACTATCTTTCATTTTTTTAAACATACACAAACTAGCCTAATTATATACATACATTAACTAACTACCACGGTAAGAGATTTAAATGTAATTTTTTAAACAAAAAAAATGATGACAAATGTAATCAAGTTAAACAAAATACGGTATATTATGAAAACAAATCTAAATAGTATAAAAATCAATTTTCATTCCTTATTTTGGTTAGTTAAAATATAATATAAAAGTGATTTAAACACTTCTTTAGAATTATTGGATACATTTAGTAATGAATCAAAAGTAATGAATAAATAATGACTCTTATATTATTTGGATTTGTCTTCACAATATATCATATTTTGTTTAACTTAATACACCCCTTACCATTTTTTGTTTAAGAAATTATAGTTATCTCTTCTATGAGGATAGTAAGTGTAATAATGTATATATAATTAGGGGTGATTTATGTAGGTTTAAAAAGGGAGATATGATTTGGATAATTTCATTAAAACTCAGGGTATGTGACTATAATTTATGATATTTTTATCTAGTTTTATGAATTTGTTTTAACTTTTTTATTGTTTGTCAACACCTTTTTGTTTCAGAGGCTTCATGTGCAAAGGCCCAACCCAAAATCACCCTATTTGAGCAAAACGGCGTCGTCACAATTTTCCTTTCCGTAAACCCTAAAAGTCTAAAACCCTAGCGAGCCGTTTCTGATTTTCTTCTCCTTATTACTGAGAATTCAACACAAACCCCAAATTCCTCTCACTTCTACTCTGCACTTTCCTTCAATGGCTCCTCTGACGAAGAAGAAAACTTCGAAGCCACAAAAACCCATAGCGAAGAAGAACCCTAAAAATAGTAAAGTCAAAACACCCAAAGATGATTCTACTTCCGAGTCCGAACAAGAAGAGATTTTGCAACAACAACACGAAAACGACGTCGTAGATGATGATTCTGGTTCAGATTCGGATTTATCTTCCGATGGGGATGATCCCTTAGTCGACGATTTCCTTCAAGGAAGTGATGATGATGAAGGTTTGTGTTGCGCGTTTCGTGTTGCAAGGTTTTTTGTTTTTGTGTTTTGTTGTGTTTTTATGATTATGATGTTATTTATTCTTTTGCAGAGAAAGCTTCGGGTTTGGATTCTGGGTCGGGTTCAGATTTGGATTCTGATTCAGATGATGAGGATATTGAAACGAAGTCGAGAGCTATCGACGAAGAAAGGGAGAGAGAGAAAGAGGATGCAGATGCTGAAATGCAGCTCAACATCAAAGAAGAGTCTGATGAGTTTAGATTACCAACCTCTGAGGTGTTTTTTAAAAACAATTATGATTTTTTCTTTTGAATATTTTGGTATGGTGGTTTAAGCATTTATCACAGAAATATGTATGATTTTTTATAACAAAATCTACATGGTTGTATGTTTGGGCTTTTACTAAAAGCAGAAGCTGTAAAAAAGCTGAAATTCAGTCTTTAATGAGATACTATGATTTTCAGCTTCTAAAAAGTGCTCATGCACAATAGCTGAGAGAATGTAAAAGCATTTTTTAGAATTGTAGCCTAATGCAAAACAACTTTGGCTTTATATAAAAGCTATACAACCAAAATAACTTTTTTTTAAGTTTTTAAATACTCAGGCCCTTATCTGGTATGCTTGCATTTTACATTGTTAGCCAGAGTGTTTGCTAAAAGTGGTTGCTATTTTACGTTGTTAGCTGGAGTGTTTGCTAAAAGTGGTTGCTATTTTTTTATTGTTAGGAACTTGAGGAAGAAGCTCTACGTCCACCTGATATTGCTAATCTCAAGAGGAGGATTGAAGAGAGTAAGTTTATTCATTGCACTTGATGCTAGTAACTGTTCTAGATGTTAATGCACTATCTTCAGATTGTTTTATTAGCTGTTCTAATTGTTTATGTGTTTGGTTTTGTAGTTGTTCGCATTCTTTCGAATTTTAAGACCTTGAGGCAAGAAGGGTCAGCGAGGAAGGATTACATTGAACAACTTAAGAAAGATATATCTTCATATTATGGCTACAATGAGTTTCTAATTGGTGCTTTGGTGGAGGTTGGAAACTGACCTTTTTTCAATGGTGTCTTTTATTAACTTTAATTTCTTGCCTTTTTCTCTTCGATTGTTACTTTTATGTACAACTGTTGGAAGTAGAAAGGGGAGTGGTTCTTCATTTACATGATTCTGTGTTTCGTTTTTTAGATGTTTCCAGTTGTTGAACTGATACAACTGATTGAAGCTTTTGAAAAGCCTCGCCCTATGTGTCTGAGAACTAACACTTTGAAGGTATCATGTCTTTTTCTGTCCATTCTGGGGTTGATATTTTATATGAACTTATTCATGTTCAATACTGAGTTTATTTATTTGATTTTTATACAATCAGACTCGCAGACGGGATTTGGCAGATGTTTTGATAAATAGAGGAGTAAATCTAGACCCTTTAAGCAAATGGTCAAAGGTAAGGGTTCATGTCCTAGTTTTTCTTTTATCTTCTTTCTTTTTTATTAGTAATATAACCAACAACCAATTTTGTCACAGGTTGGACTTGTTGTGTATGATTCTCAAGTACCAATTGGTGCCACTCCCGAGTATATGGCTGGTTTCTACATGGTAGGTGGTTTTTCTGCTATTATGGTTCATCACTGCATTATTTTATTACTACATGATGCACTTAGTAGTAGTGTTCTTTAACTGGCAGCTTCAAAGTGCAAGTTCATTTCTGCCTGTGATGGCCTTGGCTCCACAAGAGAAGGAACGAGTTGTTGATATGGCGTAAGTAATTATATATTTTCTACAGCTTATTAATTGAAGTTTTTAAGGCAGACGTTGTAGAAGTTGTACAGTTCCCTGTATGATTTGAAGCAATCTTATTATTTTCTTGTGGTGCTCTCAGCTAGTGGGGACTTTTGGCACCTTAATGCTAATTATATGAGTTCATCAGTGTACCTTTGTAAAATTTTAATTGTAATGTTAAATTTCAATGTACAATTTGCACCAATGTATTGGATTGCAAAATCATAAGATTTTTCTTATATGCTGGATAATTATCCACCTGTGTTAAAATCTCCCACCCAAATAAAATTACAATGCTGTATACTACTATATTCTGAATTCTGAAATTCCAAACATGGATTAAATTGAAGTTAATTTATCCTTACTGCAATCCTCAAGTCTCAACTTAGTTTTTCACTGTCATAGTTGTAAATTGTTATGATGGAAGTCATCTTTATTTATTATGATTAATGCAGAAGTCATTCTCCAAATGATTTTTTCCTTGTAGAGCTCACTGCTACTAGAACTATGAAGTCTTTTGAATCCCTGTCACTCCCTAAATAAAAGATTTATATGATAAAAACAAGGGTATTGGTTCACAGACTACACTTTCTGCTGCAATTTGTGAAATTGAGTAATTTCAATTCAGTTTTGAGGATGAATTGGACTAGTCATAGTATTGGTTCCTGGTTATCCGAGTTGACCAGCCATTCTGGTCTTAAAACACTAATTATAGCAAATTCTTTAAGCTTTATAACTAACAGCTGTTGTTACCCTAGCGAGTAGCGAGGACACTTTACATATGGAGACCTACTGGAGATTGTTATTTTAAGATTTTTGTTAGAAGAACATCTTGCTTTGAGTAGCAGCATATCGTATGCTTCTTTTCTTGTTATAGGATGATGTTTATATAGACATTGTATGCTTTCTTAGGGCTGCACCTGGTGGTAAAACAACATATATTGCCGCCCTCATGAAGAATACTGGTATGCGTTTCTATCTCTGACTCCTTCATGTTTTTTATTTCCCTGTGCGTTTTAAACCACATATACCCTATTTTTGGCATAAACAGTTTATAAGTTTCTCTTTACAGCACCACCTTATTATATCATAAAAGGGGCTTATAGTCAATTATTTCTCTCATGGTTATTTGAAAGGCAAACTCCAATTTTTCATTTTCAACACTATCAAATCAGTATGATATGTGAGAGTGCTGTTTCCAGTAGTATGATCTGTGAGAATGCTGTTTCCAGTATGCATTAGCTTAATATATTTAACAAGAACTGCAATGCTGTGTACTTTTTGATGAAGTGCTGCTTTTTTTGTTATCATTGATTTGCTCATTTCTTTATTTAAATGTACATTTGTCTGCCTTTTGCCCATATGAAAGCTAGTTGGCATGATTTGAGTATTTTTAAAACAAGTACAGCTTAGAAAAATATAGGGATTGAATATTTACTAATTTTTGGACTGTAAGCTTTGCTATCCAGACTTTATTTGAACTAGTTTAGGTGTTTTTTGGTGTATGAGAAACTGAGCTATAACTTTAAACACTAATATTAAGTGATTAACCAACATGGAACTTTCGTATCAAGTTATAATGCTAGAAAAACATGACCAGCTATGAATTCTTTGAACTGATATTTGTTTCATATTTCTTAGGTTTGGTATAGCTAGTTTGTTGGATTTGTAATTTTAGACTTTATCATTGAACAAGTTGTCTAGGCCTTTGGCATATCTTGATTTTCTGTTGTTTATTGTTTGTAAATTCATATTTCTGGTCAATATTTTTATGGCAGGGATAATTTTTGCAAATGAAATCAAGGCACCAAGGCTTAAGTCACTGACTGCAAATTTGCATCGCCTGGGTGTATCAAACACTGTAGTCTGTAACTATGACGGAAAAGAGGTTGGCATCTTTCTCCTTATTAATTATTTACCACCTAAAAGTTTTCATGTATCTTCACCATGGGATTGTTTTGTCATTCAGTTTAGTTTTGTATTTGACTATCTATCTAGCTCTCCTAGGGTCCTGCATGATTTGGCAAATTATTTATTGAATTGATAGCTCTTCACACCCTGAGAATTATTATGATGTGCTTAGGAAATATTAGTAATGTAATATACTTCTGACATTTGGAGCTTGAGCTTAAATGGAAAATAAGCCTTTATGTTAACAAATTTTATTAAACCATTGCTGTTGTCTATATTGAAATTTTGCAAACCATTATCACAAGAGGCAAGCAGAATCTGTGAATGCATAGACTGAACACCATAAAATTACCATTCCTCCTTTTTTATGTGATATGTAATGTGTGCCCATGGGCACATGTTTAAGATTAAAAAAAATTCTCATTGGGAAGTGATGTATTTATTTTTGAAACGTAATTTTAGTGTTGTCATGAGAACTTGCTTTTGTTGGAATTATAACATGTGCCCAAGGTGCATATTTTACTGTAAAATATCCTTGGTAAATGTGGGTATGCTTGACATTTTAATGAAACAAAAGAAATTCACATGTCACTGCTAGTGTAATCAATGGGATGTGCTCTGAAAGCTAACATTATTTTATGTTTATATTGTTTTGTTACAGCTTCCAAAGGTTTTGGGTCAAAATACTGTTGATAGAGTATTGTTGGATGCCCCTTGCAGTGGAACTGGGGTAAGGGGCAGTGAATAAGATTTGTTGGAATTAATTTTAGTTAGATTTCCTGTCTCTGTTTTCCTGTATAAACTAGAAACACTCTGAGAATTTCTGGCTGCAGGTTATATCAAAAGACGAGTCTGTTAAAACCTCAAAAGATTTGGAAGATATACAGAAATGTGCACAACTCCAGAAGGTATTTATTTTATTTTTATGGTAAATGTTTTGTTCAAGACCGATGTGAGAATTCAAGGTGGTATTATGAGATGAGTGAAACATGCATCTTATTGTTATGCATTATGCAATTCACCTTTCACCCTCTTTAATGCATGACCTTTCTGTAGGTTTATATAACGTCTAAACTGCTGTTGTGTATGATTTTTGAAGACTGGTGAAATTTCTTGGTCATATTGAGGAGATTACTTTTTCCCTGTACTTGTAATGAAACAGATCTAGAATATTTGAATAACTGATTTGTGTTCTGCCGTTTTTTGTTGACATTTTCTCTCGTTTTTTGTACAAATATTTAATCCCAATCAGTAAAATAATATATTAAACAAGAGACATGAATGTTTTTATACTGTGCTCTTATTCTTCATTTCATTCTCCTATTTAATAATTTCCCTCATTTTCTGTAGGAACTTATTCTTGCTGCAATTGACATGGTTGATGCCAATTCAAAATCTGGGGGGTACATTGTTTATTCCACATGCTCAATCATGGTTGCTGAGGTTTGTTTTTTTGGTTTCATCCAGCGAGTTACTGATTTGCCTTTTCGTGTCCAATATCTATAATATTTCTTGTCAAATCTTCAGAATGAAGCAGTTATTGACTATGCACTCAAAAAGAGGGATGTAAAGTTGGTTCCATGTGGACTTGACTTCGGGCGTCCAGGGTAATTATTCTATTCCTCTATATACCTCACAACTTTAGCTTTTAATATTTGGAATTGCTTATGTTGTGACATTTTCATTTGCAGGTTTACAAAGTTTAGGGAACTACGCTTTCACCCTTCCTTAGAAAAGACAAGGCGTTTCTATCCCCACGTACACAATATGGATGGCTTTTTTGTTGCAAAGGTACACACTCGTTTATGCTATACATGTCCACATGTATCTCCCTATGTGTAGCACATTTTAGAACTCAATCCCTCGTAATATTTTGTATGATGGTAGCTAGCTTTAAATTATGCAGCACTGCGTTTGGATTATTAGAAAATATTAGCCACAAATTTGTAGATTGGCAATTGTTGGCACACGGTAGAAGCTCATTGAGGAGTATCCTGTGCAGGCTGTGCTATTTTTTAACTATTGTAGACACGGAGGAGATGTTGGCAGTTGACACAGTATATAGTCATGAATACTGGTTTATTTTGATAGATGAAACTTTGTATAAAAAATCAAGGTTGCTGCATTACCAAGTAGAAATATCTTATTAATTTGAACTTTATCAAGATTTCTTATGAGTGAGTTTTGATTTTACCTATGGAAGTGATAAAAAATACCAATTTTGCATTATATAAAATGTGGTGCTGAAGTTATGTATGATTGCAGGAATCACTTATATAACTCAAACTTTGTTTATATTTTGCAGTTGAAAAAAATGAGCAGCTCAAAGCCAAGTTCAAAATTATCAGAACCATCCGAGAAGGAGGAAGAAGAGACTGAGCTTGTGGAGGAAGAGGAGAAGCGAATTAATGACCTAAAAGAAAATGACAACGAAACTTCCGAATCTAAATCCAAAAAGGAGAAGAGAAGGAACCCTCCATCTAAACTGAGCAACGGCATCAAAGAAAATGGCAAAGAATCTTCTGATTCTAAATACAAAGTGGAGAAGAAAAGGAAATTTCCATCCAAACCAAGTAATGACGTCAAAGAAAATAGCAAAGAATCTTCTAAACGTGAGCCCCAAAAAAAGAAAAAGAAGTCACAACATAAGGAGGAAATTTCCAAAGCCAGGTTAAATGTTTTCTCCTGTTTTGACATTTCTTTTTGGGACCATAGTAATGCTGTGGAGAAGAATATATCTTCATATTTGATAAATATACATGCATTATCGATGCCGTATTTTGAAAATCTAAGGTTTTTGTGATTCTTGCAGGGAAGAGAAGAGAAATAGTTTAAGAAAAAACAAGATCAAAGGAGATAAGCAACAGAACTGAAACTGAGTAAAAGCAGAGATGATTACAAATTATATATTTGTATGATATCCAACTGTGCACTTTAAGGGCAAGGGACTCAGACTCTAACAACATGGGAGTGCTGTGGTGATTGCTTGCATGGAAGTGTATCCCTTATAATTAGTGGCATGCCCTACTCTCGGGGTTCATTTTTGTTTTTTGTTTCATTTCCAAAGTGATTTAGCTAAGGTATGTTTTAACTTTAACTCTCACCAGAAAACTATATACATTAGAAAGAGCAGAAGTTATTCCTTTTTTTCTTTTTCGGTGTTCTGTTTTAATTACTATCTTCATCAATATAGTCGAGCATGGGTTATCTTATGTAAGAATTGCACTTTCTCCTAATGATATATTCATAATGGTTTTAAAGGGTTGTAATTTTATTTAATGGAGTCTTTAACTTCAAATATCGAATGATCTCATTACTTTATTTTATTTCATTTTATATTCATTTTATATAATTTCATACATAGCTAGTTTTTGCTTAAAATTTATAGAAAAATAAAATAATTTTACTCATTGAATTACATCTTGTTTGTGTTTTTTGTTCAACGTTTTCGAATGACTTTTTCTTTTATATTTTAATCATAAAAAGTAATTTAATTCCAAGTTATATTTTGTTTCTAAATTATTAGTATCCTTTATCCATAGAAATATATTAGTACCATAATTATTTGTTGGTTAAGGTATTTCACTAAATATATTAGTACAACATGCTATATTAATAAAACTTCTCCTTCAAGACGTTGAATAATAAGAGTGATTAATAAGAATGTATAAAATTAAAGAAAATTCTCAACCTAAGTCCATCCCCAAATTCATTAATTTAACTTTCTGAAGTATTCTGCAAGTGCACATGTTGAATTAGTGTGTTTTATGGAACTTAGGTTTGGAACTATATGTTGATCATGTAATTGGTGAATTTGATGAAGGTTTAATAGCTTAGTTGTTATGTGGAAGTCATCATAGTAATGTGACGGTAATGAAACCGGTTACAATTATTGTTGAGGTGATACTGGTCAACACTGTTGAGATTGTGGCAGTTAACAACAATGGTTATGGTAGAGGTAATAGTGGTACAAAAAGTGGGATAACTAATATGTCTAGTTGTGAGGGTAATGGTACCAACAATAGTGGTGGCCTCAATGCCAAAGATGCTCATAGTTGATATAATTGTTACGATGATAAACAAGCCAATGATGGTTTTTGATTATCTTTTGGTTTAAGTTATTCCCTCGCACTTTTTGGTAATAAACTAATCTTTTTCGGGATGTATGATTGTCCCTTCCAATAAGTGTCGTTCATATGAATGAACATTTAACCTTTTGGTTATTCTGATCATCTAACAAAATCTTACACTATTAGATCAATACTTTATTAAATATTTTGAGATAAAAAAGGAGAGCACTATTATTAATGCTATATTGGTTATGAAACATACCATGGTACTAATACGATGACACAATGGTTCAAGTGGTGGTTTATTAATTAAACCGCATACAAATAAACTTATATATACACATATATTATATTAACATCAATGTTGAAAATGAATAATGAAGACAATTATTTACTTCTATTTTCATTAAAAAGTAATTTTAGGAAAAAATGGCCCATATGACTAGTTTTAACCAATATAATTACATAATCAATATAAATTTGTATCATATTGATGTTATGATCGATTTACCGATTTTTTAGTTGAACAGGTCAATATAAACCGACTTTTACCTGAAAGAGAGAAATTCAACGTCAGGTAAATGAATCACTTCAAGTAATGTTTATAAATAATAATTTTGTAAATGAATACTTGTGCCATTTGTACCTAAGGCTGAGGGGGTCCGGTGTGGGTTAGTTTATTTCTCTATTAACAAACAATATTTTTGTAAAATATTATAAATATTTAAAAATTTTCTCTAGAATTTCAGTTTACACACAACCTTTATTTTTCTTTCTTTTTGTGGTATTATAGAATGACAATAGTTATACTCATTGAAATTACCTATATTTGGAGTTAGAATCATTTCTATTTTTGAAGAGGTAAATTGCTATTTTTAAACTTGTATTGATGGATAGAAGTATTATATTATTATTACATTTAAAAGATAAAAGTGTAACACTATTCTCCCCATTAATAAAGATGATCCCAACTTTTATATTAGTGGGCATGATCGACCCATAATAAGGATATATGATAAGTGTGCAATACAAGACCTATAGTTAATAAGACCCCAAATAATTTTTACCTATACAAACAATTTTATATCTAGACGATAAATATGTTATTGTTTTTTTAATTTGTTGTATTGTCAATTATTATTGCGCTATGTATAAATTCATTTAATATTTTGTTAATCGTAATAATCATTTTTTATGCTAGCATATAATTGGTTGTAATTAAAATAAGTTTCTAACTTGTAGTAAGAAAAGTATTAAAGCGTTTAACACTCATTACCAAGATGTCCTATAAAAATATATGGAACTCAATTTCTCAATAAATGATAATAATCGAATCTAAAAATAAAGTATATCTTGCATTCTTAGGATTTTATGAGGAGTCCCAATCCTCTCTAATACTTCAGAGAGAAAATGATATGAAAAACCAAATAAATTGCGAACTACAATTGTAATGATACTTTTATTTTTAAAACTAGAAGTATATATAAAACTTATTTCTCCGATACTGGAGAAGATCATTACTCTTGTATAAGATATCTTTGGTTCAAAACTTATTATAATAATATTACATAGTTAAATATTTGATATACACTCAATAATAATTTTTATTTTGTCAGCACAATTTATTTTAAGTCTTCAATTTTATTCGAACTTTAATATTCAATCTTTATATAATTAAATTAGGGATCTGATTTTTTTTTCTCGCATCGAGCTTACAAAATATGAGGACTAACAATATTTGTGGGTGTAATTCTATATATTTTGAGTTGAACAATTTTGATAATACAATGAAATATTTTAAAATGAAATATTTTAAAGAGAGCAACATATTTGGTGATTCAACCAATTATTTTACTGTGGAGATGGTAGAAGTGTGGGCTATATATTAGGTTTAAATTCTTGGAAATGAGTTACTCACCTTGAAACAAAAGAAATTTGAGAAAAAAATATATGTACCGACAATATATGATTTTTATATATTGTTATTATATTATTCATTATTTATATTTAATTATTATTGACTCTTTAAAAAACGATTCAAATAAATATATACAACATATTGACTTGTATAAATCTTAATACAAACAATACATAAATATTACCCTCAACAAAATTTCCTCATAAAATAGAGCAACAAAATTAGTAGTAGGATTTTAAGAGTTATCATCACGGCAACTATAATTGCAATTAACTGGAACATCAATAGTTGATACGATGACTTCAAACTTTTGAAATCTTTTAAGAGTGTAAAATGTGTGATACACCGTCTTTGCATCATTCACCATTCATTTGCAATACTTTTATTTTAAAGTTATTGATAATTAAAAATCAATGTAGACAATGTAATAACAGTATAAAAAACCTTTACACTGTCAATGTACATATGTTTTTTTCATCTTTTAATATATATTACAATATAAATTCTTGCAGGACACCTCTCTTTTGTCAAGTTACATATTTACTGTTATTTTCTCTTCACTAGCTGTTTTGTAATCAGGTACAACATTTTTTTAACAACTTTTTCTTTCATAAGGAAAAGTTAGCATACTCTACCTTATAAAGTCGAAAGTAACAACAAAAATTATAACTTCTTATTATACAACTATGATTTTCGTCACTTTTCTCAACTTGCAATTGATTTATTTATTAAAATCCCAAAAAAAAATGGAAAAAAGAAATCGGTAAAGCATCATAGAACGTTAAATGAGCATAACCTCATTTCACAAGATGAGATGCGCACAATATTGAGAGAGAAAAATGTATCTACTGTAAGAGATTTGTAAGTTTAGCAACCTCAATTTTACATATTTCATATTGTTATCAATAAATATGTTCAAGTAGTTTATATTACATCGTAAGAGAACAAATATATGCAACTACATCGTAAGAGATTTCATATTATTATTACACATTTATTATTCATATTTGAAAAACATTTGATTTATAAATATAAGTAATATAAATAAATAATAATATATTGTCCGTATATAAATTTTTAGTCTGATAATGCATAAAATTTAACTATCATATTATATTATATTAATTATTATAAATTTGTTTCGTATAATATGGATGTGGTAGTTAAAATTCTCTCCCTTGGATTGGAATTCTAGCTTAACCCGTGTGTAACTAGTCAAACTCCTATTTATTGTTGAAGTTGACAATTAAGTTTTTTAGTATATTTTTAAGGATAAAAATATAATAACAATATAAAATAAGGGGACAAATATATTAGTTTTTTCATGTATTTTCAAGTCGTGTGTAACTTACCAACTTACTATATATAACTGACAGCAACCAACTCTAAAATAAAAGTTTCCATATTTGTCACTAGTTCTGTATATTGATACCCAGCTATAATCAAGATTAATAAATATCCGAATATCTAATAGTTTGTAAAATGAATATAATATATATGTACTATTAGCTTAAATATTTATATATAATTATTATATTATACATCATTTATTTGAATTACTTTTATCTGAATAATTAATGATAATTAAATATGAATAATGAATAATACAACAATAATGTATAAAACTCATACACTATTCGTAAATATATTTTTTCTCTTATAATAAAAATAGTAAATGTAACATACCACAAGGAATATTACTAGCATGACAGGTTGAAAATGTAGCCATTAGATATTAGTGGAGAAATAACATATCTTGTTTTTACTTTTAAGGCATCATAACCACTTTTTAATATTAAATGAGGTTATTCCTCCATTTTGATAAATTAAACAAATTAAATTAATTATGAATTATTAGAGGTATCTTTCACGTGGAAAAGCTTAAGGCATCATCAGTGACTATTTTATCATTGTGACATTATCTATCCATTTCTTTCCCTTTTGCCATGTTTCTCTTTTCTTTCCCAATTCCTTGCATCAGCATCTCTATATTTGTTAGCCATAGAAAAGCTTTAAGCAACAGACAAAGATTACCATATATAAATAAAGTATAATGCTTTCTTAGAAATGGGAAAAGGGTGTTATATTTGTTTAATACATTCTTCTTATATTCTCTAAGATTCAGAAAACAATTGCCTAACTTCAGGTTTAGGATTAACAAAAGAAAATGTACTTAAAAAAGAGGGGCACGGACAAGGAACTAAAACCATAAAATTACTTAAGAGATAAGATTCCTTTATGACATAGATATGTATCCTTTCTAATAAATGCTTTTGTTATCTGTAAATTTATTTCTTTTTTCTTGTGTATAATATCTATATAAATGTGAAACTTTATAAAAAATGTTTATTATATATCTAAGATATTTCTTTTTATTTTTGATGGAATTTGACAGAATATTTTGTCCCTTATTAATTAGTACTTTGAACATGTGTTAGAACTCTCTTCAGTACTAGAAATAAAATTACATAAAAAACAAAAGGAAAAAAATATTCTCTAGATACAGTGTGATGATACTTTTTACTCTTAACTGTAAAAATAAAAACAATAACTTGTCTAGGTAGAGAATTATTTTCCTTCATACATTGGTCGTTAGCATTGGCAAATACAAGCTTGTAGTGATAGTGCATTACTTGAATTGTAATTATGTGGTCTTAATATTCTCTACAAGAAGAAAAATAATTTAATCTTTTTAGAAATTATTAAAACTTAATAATCAACGTAGGTATCTTTTTCAAAGACTTAAAAACTCTAATTATCTTAACATTGGATACTTTGGTTCTATTTGCTAATAACCACATGATGGAGAGACAAAGATGAACACTAATGCTACAAAACTCTGAACTCTGAGGTCATTCGATAATGCTATCTGATGACAATCATGTGAAACCACATCACTAAGCATGTGAAGTCTATTGAACTTAGTATAGAAGCAAATAGGGGAAAATATAAAAAGATGTAACACATGGGAGAATGGTGTGCACTATAACAAATTTTCACTATTTATTATGAGGGAAAGTTCGGGAAATAAAAGCAAAGGATTTTGTATATACATCGCACAAAAGTTTATATACACCCAAGATTTTAATAAAATTTACCCCAACTACCTTAACTATCATTTTAACCCAAATAAAACCCAACTTACGCCCTACCTTTTTACCATGCCTCCAAGAAACTCACTTTAACTCTAAAAACTCACAGCCTCAACCACTAAAGTCCACATTATCAAATATCAATATTGAAATACCAATTGGCAGCAAAGTAGACATAATCGGTGGCAGGTTAGAAACAAGTTAAACTGAGATGAATGTAAACTCAACTCAATTCAGTTTGAGAATAATATGTTGAAGTTAAAATTCGACTCGAGTTTAAAATGAGGTACATTTCAAGCTCAAACTCAATCCAATTAAAATTCACGAACTATTCGATTCGACTTATTAGTTTAAATTAGTTTAGTTTGTTAATAATTCTTACACTGCATAATACAATTTATTAAATTGATCGGTACAATTTATTAGCTCAATGATAATTATTCATTTACTGTGTATAAATTTAAAGATTTATTACATGTGAATATATATACACACACATTTACATATATTTATATACATATATAATTGAACCATTAGATGAAACTAACTAGTTGAAATGTGCATGATTTAAGTTTGACTGGTTTATTTAACAATCATATTTTTCAGATTAAGTTCGACTCGATTGATTCATGAACCAAATTTATTGAACTAAATAACAAGTCAATAAAAAGAATGTTGATTTGGTTGACTTTATGAAGGAAAACTATTAGAATTTCCCTTTAATCGATAAAATATCAATACTATTAGTTTAAGGATATTAAATATCATAATTCTCACAAATAATAAAATAAGAATGTAAACACGTACCTGAATTCATGTTTAGATATTTCATTTGGTATCTTTTAGAGTGGTGATGGTATGATGATCTTTGTCAACCAAATCCTGAGTTCCACAAGGGACCTATCATTTCTCTCTCATGAGAAGAAAGAAAAATTATTTGTGATTTAGTGCGTTTAAGACCATAACCATCCTGAGTGTGAGTTGATGTGTTGGGGACCATAATCATTCCTAATGCATTAACATACATGATTCTCATTACCCCATATGAGTCAAATATTTCAATATTCACTCATTAAGCTTATTTATTTATCAGTTTTAGAAGTATCATGAGTTGTTAAAATTAGATCACTTATTTTATAACCCTCAAATAAATATATGATATAATTATATTAAAGGTTAATTAGAAATTATATTTTTTTACCAAAAAAATCACTCATTTTTGCAATGGTTGGAGAACTACCTCCTATAGCGTATGGAAATGGCACAACTAGAGGCACTGTTGCTTATATTCCACAGATTTGATGGATCTACAATGCTACTGTGAAGCGCAGCTTGTTTTTTTGCATGAAATTTCTATCTTATCTATACTATATATAAAGCAAAAACTTGAAATAACTTTCATCATGGTGTATTTTTTATTTCCTATATTGCCCTTAACATTATTTAATTTTTACAAAAAAACTATATAATCCTAAACAACTACCACCAATATATTAATTAACCACATATCTCACCTTAAATTAAACATTATCATAAGCACAAAAAAATATAATATAAATTACATCCAACACAACAAATATATTTTAATTCAAAAAATGAAATATATAAAAGTTGAATATGTAGTATTACACAATATTCGCTGGCAGGTACGAAGTGCCTGTACACACTAGCTATTATAAGGACATAAACACTATGAATACATTGTTGGTAATTTACTTTCCTAAAAGTCATACTTCTTTCTTTTAAAAGTTTTGAAATAATAAATTGTTGTTAGTGATGCAAATTTTAACTTTTTATTTTTGAATAAAACTATAATATTGTGTACAAGAAATTAATTTTATATCTTATTAAATAATCTTATATTGAATGTGTTGATGGTTGAAAAGAATATTTTTGTCTTCCCAATTTTTTCAAAGCTTCACATAATTGAAAAATAACTAGTTAATAATAAAGTTAAAGTGAACAAATACTACCACTTACCATTCTGACTCGCATCTTTCTCAGGTTAGTGAAAATATATTATTTGGACCGGAATTTGAATACATGAAATATACTGTATCATATAAATAATAATGTATGTAAATATGTGAGATTGTATTGTTGGGTTAGTTTTAATTCTAATAATTAGAAACAAAAGTGTTAGTTAGGGTTAATTAATTTTTATTAAGGTGGTTAGTTTTCGTTAGAATAGTTAGTTTTTGTTAGGATAATCAGTTTTTCATCCTTTATAAGATTCAATATAATTTTATATATCATCAATTTAATATTCAATTCACTCATTCAATCAATGAAATTCATATAATTTCCCTTCTTGATTCTTAATAGATATTGAAAGGCCATTGATGCCACTACTTTAGAGCATGATCTGAACTTATTACGTGTCAGATTGAGTGTGTAAAAACTTTAATCTGGAGATTAAGGGTGTGAGGTTACTAGATTAGGATGTGACTTTTTTGGAAGTATGGTAAAATGGTGAAGTGTGAGTTGGGTTTTACTTGAGTTAAAAAGATAATTTAGGTAGTTTGGGTAAATTTTATTAAATTCCAGGGTGCATATAAACTTTTGTAAGATGTAAATCCCCCAAAAAGCAAAGAAAACATTAGTCACGTCCATGGTAAAGAAGAAGTTGGAAATGACTTTGCAATAATTATGGCGCCAAGATTTATTACTGCTATGTCAAGATCAAATTATTATATTTAAGACATTTAAATGTGTAAGCAAAATTAATAATTATGTTATTCTTAAGATAAAATAGTTCAATTATATGTTTCTATTTTTTACTGCATTGTAAGAACTAGGGATGACAATAAAAACCAAACCTGTGGATACCCGCCCGAACCGAACCCAAATTTAATGGGGAAAACCCATGATTGGGTTCGGGTTCGAGTTTTATCCGAGTTTACATTTCGGGTTCGGGTTCGGTATAGAAAAGACCTTAACCCGAACCCGCCCCGAAATAAGGTAATTCAATTTAAAATTGAAATTTCTATCATTTGCCAATTGTTTTTAATTTCTAATTTTACTTTACATACTATTGGATCTTCAAACATAAAAGAAATGAAATAATACAAGAGAAAATAGAAATGTTAGAGAAAAATTACACGAAAATAATATCATATTTTCCTTAATACTTTATCATTTTCGGGTTTTTTTCCGGGTTCGGGATGGTATTTTTATTTTCAACCCCGTTGAGTTTGGGTTCGGGTTCGGTTTTTGAATTTTGGGTTCGGGTTTGGGTATGTGCAAACCCGCCCCGACCCGCCCCGTTGCCATTCCTAGTAAGAACCAATCTCGAATATACTCACAATATGACTACCACTGTTAATTATCAAAATATCTATAATATAGATACCAATGTCAATTCTCGAATTTCTGAATTTCATACAACATGGCTACCAATGTCAATTCTCGAATTTCATACAATATGCCTACCCATTTCAATTCTAGTACTACAAAAAGAAAGAAAGAGAAGATAGTAGAAAATATTTTGGCAAAGAGGAAGAGAAGAAAAGTTGAGGAAATGTGTCTCAAATGATATACTTTTTCTGAATGGGGGACACCTATTTATAGGAGAAGAGCTCTAACGGCCACATCGTTCCAACATCCTATAAAAAGATCTCATCTTAAACACTAGATTGATCAAACGACTAAGATGAAGCAAACGACCATATTGACTCACTACAACATTTTTGACCTATGTCAACGGCTGAAAACCGTGGCCATTAGTCAAAAAATCGTTCTCCTTGCCAACGACAATGGTTTTTTAACTGTGGTAGTTTGAGGCGTTGCCTTTTGTTTAGGCCACGTTTTTTTGACTATTGGCAACACCTTTCTAAAACCGTTGTCTACTATTTAAATAGACAACGTTTTATTTGCAATGTTAAAGGTAATGGTTAAAAACTGTAATCTAAAAGGAAAGCAGAAAACCGTGGTCGTTGTTGTTTATTGACAACGGTTTTAAAACTGTTGGCAGTTTGTATACATGCACTAGTTCGAAAACCGTTGTCAGTTGTGTTTACATGCAACAACTTTGAAACTGTTCTCATTGTCTACAGGCAAGAAAACCATTGTCTTTGGTCCTATGTCTATTTTGAAAATATATAATCATTGCATTTGCTACACCATATATACAATGCTTAACTACTCTACCTTTTTCTAAATAAATTTGTTCATTTAGAATTTTTTTTAAGAAAATCATTATTTTTTTATAATACCCTGAGATCAGTAAATAATAAGAAATATGAATAAATATTTTTAATGGATATTGATAACATTAATTAATTTAAAACATGAGTATTTGTTACTCTAAATTTGGTGAACCAAAATACAGACTTATGTTCTTGAAAGTGACAAGCATCACTACACAAACCACTCCATTACTAGTCATATCATATATAATTATATCTATTACTATTTAACAAAATATAATCATAATCCAAAATAGGAAATCTTGATTCATTCCCATCTATACTGCATGCGACAAATTGTCTTCTAAATGATTTTGCTGCAAATAGAGAAGTTAGAATATTGTTAGCTTATATATGAATGAACGTCAAGTTTTTCCAAAAATAAATATCCTAAAGTAGTCTTGAGGTTAGTCACTCTACTAATAATTCCAAATTTCCAATGTTACATATTTGATATTTATTATATAATTAGAGTTGAGTCTTAACCATGTTGCAACCATGATGATAGAAGTAAATAAGAAATTACCTTATCATTATTTGGAACATGTGTCGATGTAGAAGTATCCGGTGTTAATAACATTGTTGCTAATGCATCCACATATACTCCTGAGTTGTTTTGATTTATGACATTCCTTAGCAAAATTTGAATTTTTTTGTTCCATTAATGACATTTCTTGCTTATGTTTTGCCTCAATTTCCTCAACTTTATCATTTAACAATTTCAATTCATCAACATGTTTTTTTCTCAATTTTTGCTATTTCTTCTGTTCTTTTCAAAAGGGTGGGTGTGGTAACTCTTCCATGACACTGAACTCTTCCAGGCTTTTCTTTCCCAAACATACTCTGAAAAGCTTCGTCAGGTTGTTGACTAGAATTTTCAAATAAATCATTAAGTTGTGTCTGACATTTTTAGAAGCAATCGAGTTAGCATAAAACTATATTTTAATTCTACAATCGAGTTGTGCCTAACTCATGGCTAAAGTCCAACATACTAATCTTTTATTGACCATGTTTATTAAGATCTAGTCATATTCTACAACTTAATTACTATAGTAATAAATAAATTTACCATTGCATTAGTCGTTTCTTGGTCCAATGGTTCTCCTTTCTTGCTTTGTCTAGTTTCACAAAACATTTCAGTTTGGTTGGGCATCTCTTTATTCTCTTTAGTTGCACACTACATTTTTAAAAAATAAAATATTTAAATACAACAACTAAACCAAATAATATAAATAATTACGTTTACAATTAAAATACCACACCAATCTTTCCCTTAGGATATCGAAGTTCACAGGTCCCTTTCGGTGTCTCCATTTCTACTGAGCTTTGTTTTTCGAATTTTGTTCACTCATTTCCTATATACAGTAATACAAAAACATTGCATCAAAGATCTGTTAGTGTAAGAGACACATTGTAGTAGACAATGTGATCTATAATGATGAATAAGAGATACATTATATTTCAATTTCAAGCTTGCATCAAAGATACAATCATGTACTGCAAGGATTATTCATGTAATTATAAATGATTCATTTTTCATACAGTTAGTGAAATAGAATGAAGAGGAAGTATACCTCGGCAATTTAGTGAAATATACCTCGACAATTTAATTCATTCTTTGTCCATCACGGTAACTAGAATTTTGGAAAATAAAAATAATTAAATTGGCCATTTAAGCCAATTGAAATTATGCATAAGGTGTTGATCTCTAAAGGCTCTAGTACATAACAACATAAGTACAATATTAAAATATTCATTCAACTATTACTTTCCATACAAATCTTAAAAATATACAAAGGAAAAAAAAGAAGGAAAAGAGACATTTGAAAATATAAGTAAAGTAACTTCAAGTCATATTTCATAAAGGTGTGAGACTACAACAAAAATTGTAATAGAAAATGATTATGTAGTCTAGTCTTAATGATTTCAACAACATATACACTATTGGTACTGTATTTAGAGCTTAAATTAAATGTATTTATTCACTCCTTTTCAAATAAACTGTGCAGGTGAATGGTTGTGTGAAGAGGTGAATGAGATTTTTTTTGGTTTGCTTCATAGGCTTTGCAAGAATTATGTTATATGCCTTTTTTGTTTTTCTTCAATTTTTCCAGTAACCTGAATTAGCTCAGGGTTTTGATTATTTTTAATTTTATCTCCACTCCCTTTCTTGTAATAGAGAGACTACAGATTCTTATACAATTGCCACAACTTCAAATTTGGGATCAATTTTGCGAGGACCGAGTTTTTTATTCAAGTTTTCACAATCGTTCAAAGAGTTACATAGAGATAGATGGAAAGAATCGTTCAAAGAGTTCAAAGATTCTTACACAAAAGGGTCAGGAAGGCATTAATCGATCAACATGGTGGGAGAAAGCTTCAATGCAAAGGCTTGTTTATGAAGAATTGCCCATTGGTTATGGATGCAGCTTCACTCAAACAATTTTCAATGGTATGTTTCACTATCTTGATATACTGCCATATGGTTGAACATTTTATTTCATATATGAGCATTGTCCATTCCATTGCTGGCAAGAACTTCATCGAATAAAGTTGGACGGTTTAAAGTGTTGGCCCTGATTAAGCAACGAGTACTAACATTCTCTGTAATCTTACTAATAATTAAAGGGAATAAAAGATTGATTCTTTGGTTTGAAATTTTGTTAACAAATTTATGTTTTTTTCATAACCTGGTTTACCCTCTCTTCACTTCTGAAAGTATTATTACCTTTGTAGGGATTAATGTGATGTGTGGAGTTGGCCTTCTGTCCACTCCTTACACAGTGAACCAAGCTGGTTGGGCAAGTATGGCGGTATCATGTGGTTGTATGACTTTCTAAGTATCATGTGGTTTATAGAAAATGAAACTCTTTGTATGATCATTAATCACTCCTTTTATCTTAGTCATGAACTAAAATTTACTATGCAATGCAGAAGAGATTGACTACTTAAAGTACAAATTTTATGAGTTCTGATTTTCACCAAACAATGCAAGTAGAACCAATATACATATGAAAAAGTGACTCATAAATGGAAAAAATAATTTAAAAGTAATTTATAGAACCATACAACTTACAGAGCATGAAAATGCACACTCTAGAATCCATGAAATGAGAAGAACCGAATAATGTTGAACGAAAAAAATATACCTTAATGGAGCTAATTCAAAGAGCGCTCAAAAGAAGTGAAAATCCACAATAGCGACAAATGAAAAACCTCAATGGTGAAATTGAAGAATAAATTATGAGTTTTGTCACAAAAACCTCAATAATGTTGGGATTTTCGGTTCGTCAATGGTGAAATTGAAGAAGAAATTGGGATTTAGGATTTCCACTTCGTAAAGGAAGTTTGGAGGTTCGTCAATGGTTCATAAATGGTTTCCAGTAAAGGATAAAAGCGTGGAAGGGTTCATCAATGGTGAATCGAAGTTTGCTTAAGGATATGAAAGGGTTCGTAAAGGAAGTTTGCATGGAAGGGTTCGTCAATGGTGAAGCGTGGAGGAGAAGAAGTTTGCTTCGTCAATGGTGAAGCATGTAAGATGTGGTTTGGAGAGGATGAAGTAAGTTTGCTTCGAATTTTAAGAGTAAACAATAAGAGTAAGATATGGTTTGAAGAGGATGAAGTAAGGAGGGTTTGAAGCGTAGTTTCTTAATTAGTTATGTTAGGGATATTGTGGCCTAATATAAACGAGAATGGTTTTGTCTTAAAAACCTCTTCAAGAACGGTTTTAAAACCTTTGTATTAAATAAATATAAAAAATTATAAATAGGACAACATTATTACAAACCGTTGCCAAATATACTTTAAGATCACTGTTTTAGAACCGTAGAGAATAAAAGCGTTGTCGTAGGTAAAAAATGTAGTAGTGACTAGGTCACTCTCTCCAGCCTTTAAATGCTAGAAACTACTATGTTGACTTGGTCAATACATGTGCCAAGTGAGTGATGATTTAGTCAAAACGTCCTAAAAATTAAAAAAATATCATTGGGCCTAAGCCTGAACACGAACAAATTGGTCGGACGAACATGACGAAGGAAATGGTGGTGGGAGTGCACATGCGCACGTGTGGAGGGTTTTGATTGTATATCACCATTAACCATAAAATCCTTGTCCCCCTTAGGGCACGTCCCAAGAGTGCACTTTAACACTTAGAAACATTCTTGAAGTGTTTCCACCATCCTATGTGGAACTTGGAGTTTTTTCATTTCACACCCCAATTATCTCATTTATTCAAACAATCCCTCACTTGAAATTAAAAAAACGATTTACGAGAATTTATGTGGTTTCTATAAGATTGTGCATAAAAAAATATATCACACGACTTGAACTCTTGCATAATAAGTAAGATTTAGATTTTACTAGAGTGACTCGTAGTCTTGAACTCTATCTCCAACATCAAGTCATACACAACATTTTTAATGGTGTGTTCTTAAAGTCTGTGCGTTAAAGGTCATGCACATATATCAAGTATAATAAACGCTATAGAAATTTATGCCCCTAAATTTCACAGGAAGTAGCACTTTGTTCCACATTCTTATAGGTGAGTTTATCAAGAGTACTACTGCAGTCTAGGTACTCTACTCTAAATTGAGTATAGATTTCAATAAGAGATTGACTCATTCTTTCATCTACTATATGAATCATGATTCTCATCATTTTATAACATGTTTACTCTCATATCACTTTACAACTTGTTATTACCCATTGAACCTATTTCTCAGGATATCTAGCTAGTTAGTTCGAGATACCATCGTGATTGATCATCGTTCTAAGCGTAATAATCAGATACTCTTAGAAGTTTTTCAAATTTTGTCTAGCTAATCCTTTCGTTAAAGGATCTTCTAAGTTATTATTAGTTCCTATATGATCCATCCTAACAACTCTTGTTGAGAATAACTCTCTAATAATGTTATGCTTAAGACATATCTATCATTTCTTACCATTGTAAAAATGATTCTCAATCTTTGCAATAGCCGTAATACTATCATAATGGATCAACACAACTGATATCGACTTTCCCATAAAGGAATATCTGCTAGCAAGCTTCTCAACCAACTTTCTTCTTGACTAGTTGTTGCTAGTGCTATAATTTCCATAGTGGATGAAACCCAAATATTATGTTTCTTTGACTTCCAAGAAATAACCCAACCAACTATGCTAAATATATAGCCACTAGTTGCTTTGAAATCATCTAAAAGAGTTTTCCAATCAGCATCGCTGAATCTTTCTAGTACAATATGAAACCTTTGGTAGTGTAATCCAAGGTTCATTGTTTTCTTAAGGTACATCTTGAACATTTCTATAGCGTACAATGCTTTATACTAGGTTTATTGGTAAACCTGCATCATAATCTCACAATATAGGTAATATCGGGTCTAATAGAATGAGTTGTATACTGTAGAATGCCAATAATACTAGCATACTCACTTTATCGTTCACCTTCACGAGTATTCTTAAAAACATTTATACTCGAATCACACAATATGCTAGCACATTTACAATCAAAATAATTATATTTCTTTAATATCTTCTCAACATAATAACTCTGGTCCAAATAAATTCTTTCTTTTAACCTAATAATGTTTATACCAAAGATTATATTTGCTTCTCCAATGTATTTCATATCAAAGTTATTATACAATAATGATTTTATATTATTCACATAGAGACATATGTTATTACAAATTTTATTTTCTGACTTATAATAAATATATTTGTCACTTTCATTTACCTTAGACTCATTCTAGACAATTAAATTATCAAAAATTTTAAGTCATTTTTTAGGTGCTTGCTTAAGACCATACAACGATTTATATAGAGAACTTATTTTCTTACTCAGGATTACAAAATCTTCAGGTTGTTCATATAAATTTCTTCTTCCAAATCACCATTTAAAAAAGCCATCTTAACATTCATTTGATGTACTACTGAATCATGTAACACTATGAGCGATATTAGTAACCTAATGTATGTTATTCTAGTAACAACTGGTAATGTATCGAATAAATCTATATTCTCCATTTGGCTAAAACCCTTATCTACAAGATGAACCTTGTATTTATCCATTATGCCATCAGATTTCAGTTTTTTTCAATACTCACTTACAACCAATCGGTTTACATCCAGGAGGAAAGTCGACTAAACATCAGATCTTTTTAGACTCTAGAGAATTAATTTCATCATTTATGGCTTCTTGCCACAAATTAGCATCCAAAGTAGTCAAAGTGTTTTGGAGATTGGATGGATCTTCTTCTAATGTATAAACCACATAATCAAACTCATACTCTTTAGCAGATCTTACTCTCTTACTTCTTCTAGGATCTATTTCTAACCCTACATTTTTATCATTGTCCCTAATCACATGTATGTGATTAGTTGAAGTGCCCACGCTAATTCTCAATTTGAAAGTGAAATTATTTTCATTAAAGTCATCATCATTAGACTCAATAATTACTTTTGCATTTATGTCATAAAACACATACGTCTTGCTATTTACAACACACATTCATAGGCTTTACTCATGAGTAGAACTCTCTTGGAGTTTGAGATTCGAACATAAGCCAGACAACCCCAATTTCTCAAATAAGACAAGCTTGATTGTCTATTCTTTAATATATCATATGGGAAAATTTTGTGTTTAGTTTTGGGGACTTTTTTTAGCACATAACAAACACTTACTAAAAATGTGGAGCTCAAGTTTCGCTTTTTGGGTTTTTGAACACTTGCTGAAAAATGCCCAGTTAATCGATTAAGTATTGTTCATAATTGATTAAACACAGTAAAAACAGAATGCATAAAATCTTGTTTAATAGCTCTCTTGCATGGCAGGTTACGAGAAATCAGGCAAGGATATAACATATATTTTTACACAGAATTAAACTAGTTATAACACATAACCAATATACAAATTATCATGTTATATCATGCAATATTACAACTTGAAATGTAAAAGAGAAAGGGATAGAAAAGATTGTGCAAGGATTTTGTCCTGATTCGTTTTGCGGTCCAATGCAAAACTACATCCAAGCCTCCCCTTCTGATCTTGGGAAATTTTCTTCTTCACTAAAAAACACAATGTATAGTTACATACACGCTTCCAATTACAAGACTCGAACGCTCCTTTCTTGGAACCCAAAGAACTTCGTCACCGTTGGTTTGACATTTCCTAAAATCGCCTCCCAAGAAAACCTTTCTTACCGCGATTCAGCCCTAGCCAAGGTATCGCTCTTTATCCCAAGACCTCCAAATCTTTGTGAAGAACACCTTACCTAACCGCAGCTAGGATATTCCTAATCCTTGAATTATAATGCTTTGAGTTATGAATGAGTACTTAATACTCGGATTTTACAATAACGATCAAATAAAACCTAAGCAAGAACTCACAAGACTTCCTAGTCTAATATGAATGTATATGCATGATGTTTCTGAAATTATGCAATCCTTAAAAAAGTATCTCTTTTCTTTCCAAGAAACACAAGAATGATGCAAGAAAGCTTTTTAAAGAACATGCAATATGAATATGAAACTTAAAGCCTTAGCATGATCTAATATTTCTCCTAATGCAACATGCAATATTTTCTCCTAGATATGACAGTGTGTAACTCGAAAATATGCAGAGAAAATGATATAAAAATGTATGGATTCTTATGCCACATATGCTAAGATTTCAGTTTAAATAGAAAGTGTCTAAAGTCTCAGTTAATCGATTAAGTACCCATTTAATCGATTAACGGGTTGATGAAAATAATTGTTTTCAGTTTCTGTTGAAACTGTGATTCTGTTAATAGATTAACACTATTCATAATCAATTAAACAGTGTGTCTGTTAATAGATTAACAAAATTCATAATCCATTAAACAGTGTAAAATTAGTTTGTTAATGCATGGTGAACTACCTATATGATATATGCTCATGCAATACATGATTTCCAAATATAATACCTTTAATCCACAAAATCAATGTATTCAAATGCATGAACCTAATATCATATATTTCTAGATGATGTCTCATTTTAGTGGATTAATTACTTTATTAAGTCTTGTGAGACTCACACCTAGGTTTACCTAACCTAGACTCAATATCTATGGAAAGCATCTTAGACTTCTTAAAAGATAATAAAGAATTATAACCTAAGTCTTATAAGTCACCACTTGAGTCCTCGGCATATTGTTTGTTGAATGATCTTCAAGCTTGTCTTCACGTTGGTCTTCATGTTTGTCTTCATCAAAACATAGATCAATCTCCAATGGTGCACTTCACTTTCAATAAGATATACATATGTATAATTAGAACAATTATCAATATGGGTGATAAAATAATATTTTCCATTTTTATTTATTGTCTCATCTAATTCATATATATAAGAGTGTATCAAATCTAAATGCTCAGATTCTTACACTATTGATTTATGTGGATTTTTTGTTATTTTAGCTTGACTATAAAACTGACAACTTTCAAAATCATTTGGAGATAACTTTGGAATTAAACCTAAGCTACTCAAGTTGTAAATTGAACGTTTGTTAATATGACAAAGTCTAGTATACCAAATATCATAATCACAAAAAATGTAAACTGAACGAGAAACTTTATTCATAATAACATCAAGATTCAATTTAAATATGTCATCAATGACATATCATTTCCCTACAAAAATCCTATTTCTAATAAGAGTATACACGTTTGTGTAAGTATGAGATGACAACTAAGAGGGGGTGTGAATTAGTTTTCTAGACAAGAGTGAATTTTTCTGCTATAAAATAAAGATTGCAGCGGTGGAAAATATGTAGAAAAATATCCACATAAAATAAAGAGATTAAGGAGAAGAGTGAAAATGCACAATAGTTGTTATATTGGTTCACCTTGTTGTCCACCGAAGACTACGTCTAGAACTTTTGTCGCACAAGAGATTTTCTACTCATACTTTGAGTTGTAATTACAAATCTAACTCTGAGGCTACTAGTACATTACACACTCACAAATATATCACCATTTAGAAGAAAACCACTTCTAAGTAAACATCTTTCCCCTTTCCACCACACCTTAAGGTGAAAAGTAATTACAATATAATTGAAGAAATTTGACTAGGGCAAGGATTACCTTACAAGATATGACAATGCTATAACTTGTAATCCTTTGACTCTTTCTATACTCAGTACACAATGCTCTTAGTGTTTAAGTTTGGAAAACTTTAGACAAACACTTGTGTGCAACTTCAGAAAAATCTGAAACTCAAAACTCAAGTTGAATGAACAAAGTGTAGAAAATTGTATGTGAAAGTTGAGAAAGAGTTGTTCAAAAGTGTATCACGAAATAGGTGTCTTAGTGCCTTTAAATAGGCTTCCAACCAGTCATCATACCCCTATGTGAAGGTAGAACTTGATTGGAATGAAACTCATTCATTTTGGATGAAATCTGTTCAGTTTGGATTTGAAAATATGGTCCAACAACTCTCTATAACCGATTATTGAAGGTTGTAACCGATTACCCAATCTTACTGTCCATTGTAGGCCTTTTTTGCATAATAGGGCAAGTGAACCGTATTGTTCAAGTAACAAAACCGGTAAATACAGGGATATCATCCTCAGAGAGCATATTAGATCTATATTATTTTCTAAAATATGGGTTTATTGAGCATATATGTATAAGGATATGAAATGATGTTCATTAAATTGATTTTGTAAAAAACAAATGATTGAAAATGTTCTTCTACTTTAAATTTAAAACGGTTGGGATTGAATTTCATCATTCCTTCTCTTTGTAACCCTTAGAATCAATTCTATACAAACTATGATATTATAGATCTTGATGCAACATATTCAAATCATTTATATCAATTCCTTGATTACAAAATTCTCAGATAATTTCTCAAATACCAATTCCTTGGATATTAAACAAATTATCTAGCATTAAGTTTAATGTAAAAGCAATCAATATATTATCGTCTATTCCTAGATCAACAATATATCAAGTAAGATTATCTAGATTCGATTCAAAGTCTCACTTTCCAGTTGAAAACTTAGATCCATGATCCAAGATCAAGTATTAAGCAAAGGATAACTTAGGTCCAAGATCAAGTATTAAGCAAAGGATAAAACATACAAGATCAAGTATTAAGCAAAGGATAAAACACACACACACACTTAATCCATGGAATACAAAAGAGTTAGAATATCCCAACACTAAGAGTTTAGTTGCTCATCATATCCATTACAAAGATCGAACAATATAAATCCAAGAAATCCAGCTCGAAAATTGTTCCCACAAACTTCTTCACCTTCTCTCTCTTCTTTTTTTTTCTCTCTCTCTCTCTCTCTAAAATAAGTGAAAAGTGGCTGAAATGGCAGAGTCCTTTTTGAATTCATTAAACTGCCTTAAATAGTCCTTTTTTAATTCATCAAACCGCCTTAAATACTATTCTAAATATTTGACTCTCACTTAAGCTAGAGATTCTCGCTTAAGCAAGAGAGAAGACTTCAACATGAAGAAAGTCCCCTCGTTTGTGCGACAACTATGGCTTGGGCGAGAGGTCTCCAGGAGGATTGGATTTTATTTCATGATTCTCTCGCTTGAGTGCCAAATACTTGCTTGAGCAAAAAGACAAATTCTGGCTTGGGCGACACCTCTAGCTCGGGCGAGAGATCTAATGCTAGCTTTTCCATCAAGGCTTCATTTTTCTTTAATTTCAAGCTTCTTCAATCTCATTTATCTTCAATAAAACCTATAAAACTCCTTTCTTGATAATAATGTACCTCGGTTTCTGAAAATATGCAAAATTCATAAGCAAGAAACAATTATAATAATTTCATTGGAGTTTATACAAGAAATTCATCATAATTAAAGCAATAAGTGCACAAAATTACATAGATATTATTCACAAAATAGCACTTAACATCCATCTGAATAATCAGTTACTCCTTAGAGTAACTGATTACTTTATATTATTTTTGTTGGATAACTCAATGCTCAATTTGGAAACCCATTAATTAGTCCCAATAACCTATTACACAGTGTCACACAGTTCAAGTAACATATTACTCAAGTCATGTAATCTGTTACTCGGGTCAAGTAACTCGCTACTTAGCATTTTGAAAATTGATTTCATTTTGAGCAAGAGTTTCCAATTGATTTAAATATTTTTTCTAATTAAGAGAATTGCTATTAAATATATAAAAAATATTAAGGATAAAAGTACCTATAGAAGACTTTGAATATATTAATCTTGAAGCTTGATTTTCTATGTCTTCAGGGTATTCTTTTTTCTTCCTTTTGGTGATCTTGGTGCTTCATTAAAACTGTGTCAAGGTCAGGAGTAAGATCTTCTTCAAGTTTGCTCTTATGGTATCATTAAAACTACCCTTATTCATAAGAAAACCAGAAGTTTCTCCTTAACTGCCAAGAGTGGCTAATCAATCATGTTGGCTTATGGAGGACCATTCATTGGTTTATTCTTGCACTTGTATGCAATGTGTCCTGGTTTACCACATTTGAAACAAATAAAGATGTTACTTCTCAATAGGTGGTTTAACATATTGGACCTTTTGGGGGTTCCAATACTTGTTGCATTTAATGTTCTTATTCTTATTCCCATTGAGGTTCTTATTCTTAAAGTTATTGTCAATAGACTTTAAAACCGCACTTGATAATTTCATCTTTGTGTTATTGTTAGAGACAATCAACATTTCATCTATATGATTCTATCTACGAGCTTCTTCCTCAATATGCAGACGAGTATTAGAGATTCCAAAGAGAATTTTGTGGTCTTATGTCTGAGAAGATTTTTAAAGTCTTTCCAACCAAGAGGCAATTGTCAATAATGACAACCACTTGAAATTACTCATCTAGAGGCATACCTTCATATATGATTTCATGAGCAATTTTTTTATCTCATGAAATTGAGACTCTAGTAATTTATCATCAGTAATTTGATACTTGAGGTAGCGTCTAACAACATAATTTTTAGTCTCAACTTCCACCGTATCGTATTTCTTTTCAAGTGCATCCCAAATTAATTTGGTAGACCTATATGAACTATAATAATCATAAAGATCATCAACCATCCTATTCAATATGAAATTCTTACATAAGTAATTATTTTCATTTTAGAGAGCTATTTCTAAATTTATTTTTCCGGCAACACTAGTTCATCAACCACTCCATCTCCAAGATAAAAAAAATCTAGTTCTCTGTTTTGTATTTTTACTGCATTGTAAGAACTGATCACAAATATACCTGCAATATAGCTACCAATGTCAATTCTCAAAATATCCACAGTATGGCTATCAGTGTCAATTCTCGAATTTTTGAATTTCCCATAATATGGATACTAGTGTCAATTCTCGAACTTCTCACAATATGGTTACCTGTGCCAATTCTAATACCATAGAAAGAAAGAGGGATAAGGGAGCAGGAAATGATTCAACCAAGAGAAAGAGAAGAAAGCTTGAGGAAATACATCTCAATTGGTGTACTTTTTTTCTAAATGAGGGATGCCTTTATTTATAGGCAGAGAGCCACAATGCCACATCGATCCGACAGTCCAAAAAAGGATCTCATCTTAAATTGTCAGATTGATTTGGCAGTCAAGATAAAGCTAACGACCATATGGGTCGGATCTCTCTCCTCATCCCCTAAATGCTGACAACGACCATTTTGACTTGACCAACATGTGTACCAAGTGTGTATTGACTTGGTCAACACATCCCAAAAAATAAAAAGTTCATTGGGCCCAAGTCCGAACCGAGCCGGTCGGACGAACAACTATTGAGGTGGTGCATGTGTGGGAGATTTTTATTGTTTGTGTCATCACCCACCACAAAACTTTTGTATCTCTTGTGACACACATCAGGAGAGCACTTTAAGGTTGATAAACATTCTTCAAGTTTCCATCATCCTATGTAGTACTTGAGGTTTTTTCGTTTCACACATCAATTGTCCCATTTGTTTCAACCAAAGAAAATATAACGAGAAGGAGAAATCCTAAATGTTTATGAATTATTTAATGGAATCAAGTTTTTCTTTTTGCAAGAGGATAAATTTCTACTTAAGTTTCAATTAATAGGTGGATTTTCAATTTATTAACTTGTTTATATGTCGAATATATGTTGCAACCTTGCTTACAAAAGATCCAAGCAACTGAAGTTACTGTTTTTTTACAAGTACGGCCTATGACAAAGTGCACTTTACCGGGTAGGATTCTTTTCAGGTGAAGATTAGTTATATTTTTTAGAGATAAAACTCCACTAGTGAGAAAAAGACATTAAAATTTTAACTCACCGACCAAGTTATTGGCCATAAAATAATAAAATATGGTTAAGACATCATAGATGATTTTTATAGGATGATTTACGAGTGATATATTTTCAACATGTTTGCTTAACTCGAATTACACAAGTTCCATAAATTACTATATGTACCAAAACTACCATTATTAGTTTATGAGAAGGAAAAATAACATCAATGTTATTACTGACAATTATTTACCAAATCTTGCCGATAATTCTCTAAAAAAAATTCTAATTGGTTTTCTTACTTGTTTTTGCTTTTCTATAATCTATATCTATACTATATATAAAGGCAAAACATAGTAAAATGTGGTTTGGTTTATATTGACTACAGAAAACATAAAATCATATAAGCTACAATATAGCTCTACCTTTGTATAAGAAATGCCATGCAAATCAAATCACTGCCTTAAATTCACAACTTTTAACACCATAAGAGGCACAAATGCAGATCTTCACTGATTTTCTCTAAGTCAAGAGATGACAAATAATAACAACAGAGACCAAAAGCAACACATTAAAACACACAAAAAAGGTAAATATAAATTTCATGAACCATTTTGGTATCTGTCAAGTGTCAACTACAATATACATGCTAACTAATCCAACTCTGCCTCATTGATACAATAATAAGTTGCAGTATTTTCTATGACATACTTGCTTGTAATTTTGCTAAACCAGAACAACAATTAGATTACAGAGTAGTACAAAATGAGCAACAAATTAGGAAATAAATGTTTTTACTGGTTGGAATTAAAAATTTAAATTGAGTGAGTGGCATGACCCCCACTCCTCTATGTGTAATGATAATAGTAAAATGTACGTTATTTTATAATTATATTTAACCTTTAATATTAATCATTATATGGTCCATATTTATTATTTTAATAATTTTTATATGACAATTATTTTCACTTGAATTCCTTTAACATTAACCTTTGTATATCTTATTAACATATATCTATTATTATCACTATAGCATGTCAACAGGCACTTCGTGCCTGTCGATCCGCTTTCTTATTTCCTAGAATTAAATATTTAATTTTTATGTATTTTATTTAAGAGAATCGTATCACATTTTTTATATTCAATGTACATGATATTATATTTTTTGTGATAAAAGAAATATGAAAATGAACTATGATTGTTTTAAAAAACAAAATTGATAATATGATATTTTTAGGTATGTAACTTTCTCTAACTCCTATTAATATTTTTTATTATGTATAAAAACATTGTAATAATGGTTAATTAGAAGGGTAAAATAGGCAATAAAAAATTATATCATATTAGTAGTTATAAGATGTTTTGACTTTATAAATAGTATAGATATAGAAGTATAGATACATATAGATGTATAAAAACATTGTAATAATGGTTAATTAGAAGGGTAAAACAAGCAATAAAAAATTACACCATATTAGGCAGTTATAAGATGTTTTGGCTTTATATTTATGCTAGTATAGATATTCTAATTCTTCAAAATAAAGTATATAAATCTTGAATGTTTGACATCATAATGTAAAAATGTGGGCATATATGCACAAAATGCCCCTAACCAACTAATCTTCTATATACTATATAAAGCATGGTATAGTTACCATGAAATTTTATTTTCCTATTTTACCCTTAAACTTTTTAATTTTTACAAAAAAATCATTTAAGTATGTAACTATCAACAACATATTAATCACCTTTCTCACTTTAAGTTGAACATTATAATAAAATAAAAAGTTATAATATAAAGTATCTCCATTAAAAAAATATAGTATAAAGTATACTCAATACAAACATCTGAAATAAAATATATAAAACTTGAATATTTGATATCATAAAAGTACGAATGCAGGCTGGCAGACAAAAAGTGTGTGTCACTAGTATATATAAAAGATGGGTCTGAATAGTAGTGTATTACTTATACGAATTCTTACGTCATTAATAATTATTTATAAAATATAACTTATCTTCATAGATCAATTGACTAATAATTGTTTGTCATAAACTGATAGCCCTTTCATAATATTCTTTGAGTTTTATGTATGGATGATAATATGTCTGGATGGATCTGAGTAGTGTATTAATTAGACTCGTCTTGTTGTTTCATTTTTGAATCGAGAGTCGTCCCAGATCCATGCTAATACATACCCGCTATGTTTACTACCGCAAGTCCTTGGACACCCAACGAATTTGCGGTTACCTACAAATTCCAAAAAATATAAAAAATAATTGTAAAAAACTTACCTACTTTTGTATTTGTTTTGTACAATATTATAAGTTATTCGATTAATTAACAAGAGAAAATTATAAAATATAATTTAAAGTTTTAAACATAATTTAAATTGTCTTTTAAACATAACCATGTTACAACATTAGATTAGTCAATATAACATTATATTAATAACATAAAATTACAATATAAAATTACAATCATGATTAACATGATATTACAATTATGTCGCTATATATATGAAAGAATAGCGGATCCGAGTACCGTGAGTCTGGGTATCTTATGACCCAAACTCAGACTCATCCAACAACGAGTCTCAAAATCTTAGGTCTCAATTACCTATGGGTCCAAAAACATGGACCTAGACCCAACCCGTTGCAGGTATTATTTGTGGGTACTCGCGAGTCTGGCACCCATTGTCATCCCTAGTTTTATGATTTTACATTGGTTTAGTATAAGGATGGCAATGGGTCTAGATGGGCCCGGGTAGTGCATTATCCAGACCGCCTTGTTACTTCATTTTTTGACTCAGACCCGCCCCAGGCCCGTGCTGATATCCACGAGTCCTTCGGCACCCAGCAGATCTGCCGATACACACAAAATTTAAAAAAACATTACAAATAATTGCGAGAAATCTATGTAATTGTGTGTTTGTTTCCTACAATCTTATATGTTATTTAAGTAATCAACAAGAGAAAAAATTATAAAAATATTTAAAGTTTTAAACACATTTTAAATTTATTATTTCAATATTATGATGTAAAATTGATTTAGTAAGAATTGTTCAATCAACAAAATATTGGATTATACATATAAATTAACAACATAACATCATATCAATACTAAACAATATAAGATCACTAACATCCCTCTTTAACAACATAACAATCACATTTATGAATTAACAATATAACAATATATATATATATATGAAGGAATAGCTTGTTTAGATACTCATGAGTCTGAGTATCTCATTACCCTGACCCAAACTCATCCAACATTGACTCTTAAAATCTCTTATCTCAATTACAGATAGGTCCAAAAACATAGACCCAGACTTGACTCGTTGTAAGTATTTTTTATAGGTACTCAAGAGTCCAGATATTCATTGTCATCCCTAATTTAATAAGTACTTTTATAACATTCTTTGAGTTTTTTCATAAATAGATTCTTTGAGTTTTTGTTTTAGTCTTATTTATATGACATTTTGTAAAGTTCAATAAATAATTTTGTTACCAAAATACCATTATTTAAACAAATAATTTGAGTGAGAAGGGAAAATAGTTTTATTAATATAAAATAAATATTGATACATGTGATACATTTATTGACGAGTTTGTTAATATTTCTACATTTCTTAATCCACATGAAGATACACAAAAAGTTCCTATAAAAAGGATTAGAGGTAATACTCTAATACAGTTAATTTGAGACAAATTTTATTGTCTTGTTATGCATTTTTTATAATTTATGGAGATACCTCATATAAACAAAAGAATAATATATGTTTTAAAATGAGGCTACTTTATTATTAGGGAAACTCTATCCTTACTTTAAAGAAATTCCTAAAACTATATCTATTTTAAAAGAAATAATATATGTTTCAAGATTTTTGCTTAAAAGTGTATCAGTCATGTCATAGTTGTTTTTCATTCCCTTTATTTCACATCACATATTTATATTCCAAATATTAATTTAATATATATATATATATATATATTAATTATATAAAAAATTAAAAATATTAATAGTATAACTAAATTTGAGAATGACTCAAACAAATTCAACATTTGTTCAAAACTCGACTTATTATTTAATTTGATAAACTTAATTCAGAAATGAATTGCACTTAGACTGAAAATAGAGCCCATTATCTATGTGATAAGTAATTATTACGGTTAGAAAGGAGTAAATGTAATACTCTTTAATACTATATATATTATATTATGTATATCCCTAAATTTAAGAGATTCTGACTTAAAATTTTATCTTAAAATTTGAGTTTTATATGCAATGTAGTTTTCACTAGTCTCTGATTTGAATCATTAATTTTCAATTTTTTTTAAAATTAGTTTATATTTATTATTTAAATAAATGAGTAGAACTTAAGTCAAATACAATCCGATTAATTAAATTTATTAGTTGACTCGATTATATATATATATATATATATATATAAATGATAATAATTCTCATATACCTTGACAATTCAAATAAGATTAAATGAACTTTAACTCATAATTATATTTATGATTAATATTCACAAACTTTTTCTAATTGTATATGTATAATCCACCAACACTTTGAGTTCGTCATGAACTTTAATTGAATCAAATTTTAGCTAAAAAAATAGTTCAAAAATAATCTTGGCTCAAAACTTGACTCGGGTTAATCCTAAGTAAATCGAACTAAGTTGCGCAAGTTCGACTTAACTCGATTGATTCTTTTCAGTTGAAGTATAACTATAGATAAAAATATGATGTGATTTGATAGAGTATTAGAAGTCTTACTATGATGACATTAATGGTATTTGTTATTAAACATTTACCCACTTTTTTCTTTATAATGTGGACCTCTCAATTTCCTACATAGGAAACCTGCAACCAAAGCCAAAAACAGCTCCACATACTTTGGCAATTTGATGTTTTCACAGAGTCAGAGGAGTTGAGCAAACCAAAGCTTAGAATCTTTAGAACAAAGGGTGGCACCCACTTCCTCTGCTTGACCCACCCTTTCTCTCTCCATACTTCTATTTCGATACCAGTTTCAAGGTTCTGTAGGTAGTAAAAATACCTTCTTGGGGATTAGGATTTCAAAGATCTTGTTATAGATTCTCCCCTTCAAATTTCTCAGCTACTTAGCTTCAAAGTTGTTGTTTTTTTGTTAACCAGAGAGCTAAAACAAGATGGGTATGGGTAATCAGGAAGCAATCAAGCAGTTGCAGACCCTGATGGAAAATGGTTTGCATAATAAAATACTCAGCTTATATTCTTTTGTGATCTATGCTTATGATCAGTGATAAAGTTTCTTGTTTTGTATCTTGATGCAGTGGATGAGCAGCAGAAGAAATCATTCCAGGTTTGGCTTTTAATTTCTTAGTTTTGCTTGATCTTGGGTTTTGAGCAACTTATAAGGAAAACTAATTAAATAGATGGTATGATTTGTGATCTGTAATGATTTTAGATGCATATTTTTTTTATCCTAGATAAAACCAAAAATTAAATTTTGCTGCCAAGTTGATCTGGACCATTGATATCTTACAGTTGCTAAGAAATTTTCTCTGGATAGTTGTTCTATCTTGATAGCAAAGGCTTACTTAAGGACCAACAAGACGTTGGTCTAGTGGGCTACAGAGAGACCAAAATGTCAAATGTTTGATTCCTGTGAGTGACACTTTTTGGGAGAGACAAGTACTAATCTTGAAAGAGATTAGTAGTTTGGTAGTACAAAAAAAGGCTTACTTAAGAATTAAATAGTTCAGTACTTCTTGGAGTGCAATTTGTCTTTATATATTTAGCCATGAGTCTCCATGAAAAATCACACTAAAATGTCTTTTAATGTTTTCCCTTCATATTATTTTGTAAATCTACATTTTTTGATCTATCAATCAGCCTTTCATGGTTATCTGATTTTGTGTGTTATAGTAAGAATATATCATCTTATCTATGTCTTGTTATCTGCAATTATGAGTATTTTCTTTTTACATAAAACTTTATCTTTATATTTCAGAATCTGCACCAGGGCTATCCAACTGAAACACTAGCACGGTTTCTTAAAGGAAGGGACTGGAATGTTGCCAAAGCTCATAAAATGGTAAAGTTGATTGTGTTGTGATTTGAATTACTCGAGGCTTGATCTTTGGATGTATATATTTTCTGACAATTTAAACCGGTACAGTTAATTGATTGTTTGCAATGGAGAGTGGAAAATGAGATCGACAATGTTTTAGCGGTGAGTTTCTTTCCTGTACAAATTTCTCTGAATTCTACCATTTTGTTGTTCTCTATTCCTAAAACTTATTTTCTGAATTCTGTCATTCTGCCTTCACAATCACCTCATTCAAAATGTATATTGGATGTTGTCATTTAAAGCTTTTCCTAAGATAAATAATGTAAGGTTACAATATGTAGATGGGTAATATAGATGAAGTGCTCATTTGGAAAATATTTATCTTAATGAAGATATCTAGTAATTCTGGATTCTGCGACATTCTTAATTTGTGTGTGTTTCCGCCCAAAATACGCATAAAGCAAGTGTACCCATTTATGCTATTATAAAAGAAAAATGCCAATCCTTCTGAGTCGTTGCAGTATCTTCATCTAAAACCTATTTCTTCATATACATGTGAATAGTCTCTACTGACAATGTTAGTACCTTGAGTTGGTTCTAAGAGTAATTTCACTCTACAAATGAAATTCACACGGCCACTGTGATTATTTGACATTCTTTATTATTTTTGTTCTTATATATGCATCACACTTTTTAGCATTAAAATTATGTTGCATTGTTAATTTATCCTTTTTCTGTAACAGAAGCCAATACCAGCAGATTTGTACAGGGCTATCCGAGATTCTCAACTTGTAGGAATGTCTGGATACTCAAAGGAGGTAGGTATACTTTTGTGTTTTTGATTGATCTTATCACCATAAGAGTTTTCGATCTCTAGTATGTTTTATTTTTATCCTCTTTCAAGGTTCTTCCCTTCTCTATCTGGAACCTTTATTGATGATGTTTTAAGAAATTTATAATAAGAAATAAGACATGTCATCTTTATACGTAATCTCAAATGCTTCTACCTTTATGATTGTTATCTTCTTTCATTTGTGGCGGAATTATGCCAGGGTCTACCTGTCGTTGCTGTTGGTGTTGGGCTTAGCACATTTGACAAAGCATCTGTAAGGATCTCCTTAACATCTCTGTTATGATAAATAAACTGCACTAATTCCGTGAACAATGGTTATTGGACCAGATATCTTCTTTTCTTCTGTGGACTTTTCGATCTCTTATCAACGTACACATTAATAATTAATATTCACATGCTTCTACAAGAGTGTTTTAGTGTTCAAATCAAAGCCTTCTTGTTGTCTTATTATATTCATCAATGTAGCTTATAAACTTCTTTGGGTTGTTATCTATTTGATATTAAGTGGCTAGTTCTTTTGTGCAGGACAAACACTATGTACAGTCACACATCCAACTGAATGAATATCGGGACCGGGTCATCTTGGTGACTACCTAACACTGTTTAACTATTTTTTTATCATAAATTTTCTATTGCTGTAATGCTTGCTTATTTGAAATTTTCGTCTTAGCCAACCGCTACAAAGAAGCATGGCCGATACATTGGCACCTGTGTGAAGGTCTTGGATATGACTGGATTAAAATTATCAGCACTGAGCCAATTGAGGGTAAGCCAGTTTTTCAGAACAAAAATTATTTTCTTTTCCTCTTGCTTTCTTCATTATTTAATCACATGAAACCCTCTTGTTTGGATGGACTTTATTGTCATCAGTGTTAAATGTCATTGCAATTGAGGTTTCTCAGTTCTCGTTCCTTCCATCTGCTTGATGCTACTTATTGTTGACACTTTCTGTTTTACTACCTTCCTCAGCTTTTGACTTCTATATCTACAATAGATGATTTGAACTACCCGGAAATGACAGACACATACTATATTGTTAATGCGCCATATGTTTTCTCAGCATGCTGGAAGGTTTGTGTATATCTTAATGATTCAACAATTTGGAATGCTCCTCATCATGTCCTTGTCATAAACATACTTGCAATAACAATTTCAGGTTGTAAAACCTCTTTTGCAAGAAAGAACAAGGAAGAAAGTCCAGGTGCTGCAGGGTTGTGGGAAGGAGGAATTACTGAAGGTAATCGTAAACATTATCTTCAATTTCTGAGAACCATTAGTTTCATCAAGAGTGGAATGCCTTCTTGGGTTCTGCTTACCTCCAAGTTGAGGATCATTACACTGAAGTCTACTTGAGCTCTCACATTAATTTTTTTGGTACTACCAAGGGTATTTATTCCCTTACCTTTTGAGTAAGGAACTAATCCCTTTCGGGGTGCATGGCTGCTCCTCCCAACAAGTGTCGCTCTCAGGAATTGAACTTTTGACCTTTTGATCTTTTCTGGGGATCTAGCAGGACTTTACACCACTAGGCCAATGCCTTCTTGGTTGAGCCTTCACAGTATGATATACATGTATATGAGTTTGCCTCCCAGTTCTCTTGACTAAATTAAAGTAAAATTAATGAAAATAAATGCATGTTTTTATCATGCTTCAGATTTAGACTCAATCCAGTGCACATCATTTTATTTGTTTAGTTACACTAGTAGTCATAACTGCATCATGCTTATGGAATTTGTTTGTTAGCTTCCAGTTCAACACTGAAATTTGTAGTATAAGGAAGATACTAATCTTGAATTTTAATGTCATTTTAAATCATAACAAACAAGATTTTGTGAATTTTCTTTAGAACTGCTTATAGACAAATGTGAGGTAAAATTTGATCAAATCAGCTTGGTGTCCTACCTTTGCATTAATGGAAGATTTAGTATATTATAAGTCTTCCTTATTTCTCCATCCTAATTATTCTTCGCATTAATATTTATGTATAATGTGTGTTTGATGGTACTCATTGAATTTCATATTGAGGCTCCAAAAGTAGCATCTTCCTTTATTTGTTGCTACTACAAGATAATTGTCATACTCAACATTCATTTTAAAACTCGTGAGCAGATAATGGACTATGCATCCCTCCCGCACTTTTGCACAAAAGAAGATTCCAAGTCATCAAGACATCATGCATCATTAAAGACAGAAAATTGTTTCTCCTTCGATCATGTCTTCCATCAACAACTCTATAACTACATCAAGCAACAAGCTATTATTATGGAGACAAGTTCACCGATCATGAGACAAGGGTCCTTCTATGTTCACGTACCAGAGCCTAATCCAGATGATGCCAAAATTGCAAAGACCATAGAAACTGAATTCAACAAAATGGATAATCAGAATGGCTTCTCAAACTCTGTAAATGGTGTTGCAATTAATGGGCATTGAAAGCTAACTACACTGTTTTTGGCCTCCTTCAGACTTCTGGTCTGAGCCACTGATATTTGATTACTATGCTATCCCTTTTGAATAAGGTGCTATACTTGTCCTTTATAAGGGTTATTATACTTAATTACTAGATGTTAAATATTTGCATCAACTCGATGCAAATTTCTTGCTGGAGAAATTTCAAGCTAATTCTTGTAGCCACCTTAGGATGGTGAGCATAGTATTGACCTATGGTAATTTGTTGATGATGCTTTTGAACATGGTTATTCTGATGAAATAAGAATATAAATTTTAGTACTTGATGTAGGGTTTTTCTATTGTGTGCTTTGGAGTTGTCTGGTCATCGCACTTATGTCCTTTGCATGTAACACCCTCCCAACAAAAAGCATGGCAATCTCAAATTCATTTGATTAAGGAAGTCTAGGAAGATTTTTATGTCGCGAGTCAACTTAGTTTTAACATTAGATAAAGAGTAAAGACCTATTTTGGTCCCTTCAAAAATTTTGTATGCACTAATCTAGACCCGAAAATTGAAAAACCCTAAAATAGTTCCAAAAATATTAAATGTTGGTCAAATTAATCAGTTATAACATTTTTGTAACACTATTTTGACTCGCATTCACAATCTCTGAGCACTAGTTTGGATTTTTTTTATGGATCAAATTGGTATATGCGAAAATTTTGAAACACCAAAATGGGTATTTACTCTTAGATAAATTAATACTAGGGTTATTATTTGTTCTAAAGTAGTTAGTAGGGTCAGAAAAATAATGCTTCAGGGCTTCAGATCTATTTCTAACATTCAGATTAAGTGCAATTGGGAAGGTGGCTGGCTTTCCTTTATGGCTATGGGAAGAGTTCATAAGTCTTGAGTCCATGGTAATACTATATCATATTTTGACACTTTTTTGCTATTAACCTCATTAATTAACCAACTTCTTGATTTTTCAATTGTATGTTCTAGTAGGATCAGTTGATTCCTTTTCTTGTTGCTCTGTGCTTTACAAATCAATAAATGCTAGAAATTAATCCCAACTAGGTAAACTTTGTACTAGATTTGAATATTATGAGGCTAAGATTATATGTTCGAATCATTTCCACCTAAATTACCTATTTTCTAAGTGCCTCAGCAAATTGAAGTAGTGAAGCAATACAGAAATAGTCGATATAATTCTATAGTTAAACTATACTAGCATCTTCATCTGAAGTCATTCAATCATATAACAGCCGGAACTATCCAAACCACTGCTATATAACACTACCACATGGATTCTTTAGCCACCATCTTGGTTCCTCTCATCTCATTATAGCTGTTTGTAGCAGCTGTAGGCGAAGGCAACTGATGCAGCAGCGCAAACAACTGCAATAGCAGCATAAGTATCTTCTCGCTCCCAGCTGTCAAGTTCTGTTGACATGGAGCGAAACTTGCGCGATGCCCTTTTCCCTCTATTGATCCGACAAATTGTGTTCTCATTGCTCTTATTATCAGCTAATAGTTTTGCCTCCATTGCAAAGTCGTCATGGTTTTTTATCCTTTCTATTGATACATGGTTCTGGTAGTGAGAAGAGTCGTCATTCTCTTGGCAACAACTAACAAAGTTGTCCGGAGATCGACAAGCAGCAGTGCTTTTCTCATTATCGTTCATCTGCATCAACATTTTTGTGCTTGCTTTTAAACCTCGTTCACCATTAAGTTGAAGCCTTTGTTGTTGACTTTTCTTCTGTTCATTCTCTGATAAACCCATCTGACCCCTGATGAAAATTTTACAATGTTAAAAAATGTCCACATGAATGAACAAATTCAAATCAGCTAGTGCCTCCAAAAGAAAACTACAGAGAGAGACCAATTATTGTGTTTCCAAGTATGGAACAAATACATAACATTAAAATAGCACAAACAAATAATGCAGAAAAAATTACCTCCATAAAGATTCTAAAATTTTCCCTTTAATGATATGTTGCTGAAGCAGTACAGACACATCTTCAGGAGCAACATATCCATACCTACACAATTAAGTTGAAAAGAAGCTGCTCAGCGCAATATCGAAAAAACAGAAAACAATGTTATAAAGAAATGGAAAGTTCTGTCAGCAAAAGAAATGTTTAGTAACCATAAGAATCACCTTACCAGTGTCCAGTGACTTCTCCATTAATGGTTGATCCAAATATAATGACATTTCCTGCATCATGGTGCACGCCAATGTTGGAGCATGGGCTAACAAATACTTTGCCTTGAAGACCATATAATTCTACCTCTTCCCGGAACCTGCTAACCAACATAGGTCCACAAACCCCACATCGACAATCATGGGATCCGTGCGAACACACGAAAACATATGAAGCTTCTAAGGCTTCTGGTTTTCCAGGAAGCCATTCTCCATCATTGACAAGAACTTCTTCAACAAATGATTCAACATCAAAATGTGTTAACCTCCTGCAATTTCACTAAAATTGTTATTCCTAATGTTTTGGAGGAAAAACAACATAGAATCTTTATATAGGAAGGTCAAAAATGGCAAAACAGAACTCGGACTAACCTATATCTGATCATGTCCGGAAAGATTAATAAATCTCCATTCGGAATTTCAGTCTTGTCGTCCCCCTCGCATATGGTTAAGCAAGTCTACAAAGAAATAAATCCAAGACAGTCAGTCACACTCAGCATAATGTTAACATGATTTCCTTAGAACAAGATTGAACAAAGATGGGTTATGAACTAAGACAGATGATAGTAGCAAGTATTAAGGGAGTTGCAATGCCAGAAGTTGTCAAATACATGGTGATTGTTTTAGTACAAATGAAAATCCATCAAAATATGAAAATTAAGAAGCAATGAACAGTTAACAACTCATCTTAGGTATTCATAACCTTGACAGGAAAAAAATGAGATACCATCTCCAAGCACTAATACTTTAACACTGCTGGACCAAGACTTATTGGTCCATCAAACATAGTTCACTAATACTTTAACCAAATTTAATCTTTACTTTTCCACATACATTCTCCTTAAATAGACACTAAACCAAAGGCAGACCTTATGTAATGAAAAATTGACATCATTTTAATGCATCAATAGGACATCTTGAACGACAAAATTTCATTTATCATGTAATGTGCATAAAAACTTCATTATTATATATAAATAAATAAGTCAACAACGTGAGTTCAAACGGTGTGGATATGCATGAGTCATATCATGATTTGGGTAGAGTAGTTATTTATTGTGAATACAAATGTGTGTAAATGTTACTTGGAGTCTTGGACAAATAACAGCGTTGACTTCAGTTACAAAAAGGCATCCCAAAAACATTTTGAAAAGATTAATACTAAATGCTCTTACTATTTGAGTCTAAAAGTAAACAAAAAATATGTATTACATAAAAGCATACTAAATGCATTCAATGTGTAAAAATATAAAATAATCAATTCAAATTTGAGAATATTATATTTGTTCATAAATATAAATAATTATATAACATGTAAATAATATTAAATAATTTATATATTAAATATATCTCTAATGTATTGATTCCATATTTATTACTCTTTCGATATTAACCTGACTACTTTTTCATAACACGGCTTATATTATTCTAGGTAGTATTCAATAAAATTACATGAAATGGAAAAGTAATAATCAATTAGTTAAAAAGATTATTACAATTAAGAAAACTTTAAATATAAATAATTTTGGAATGTCACATATTTCTTGATAAGTTTAATGGTAAAAACTTTACCTAATTTCCTTAATCTATGGATAAAAAGACGGAGTGGGAAATTTAGATATATTCATGTAAAAGCATGGAGAGAGAAAAAGGAAATTCCATAATGTCACAATGATATTTCACTTAACTATACTGATACCTCTGCTTGTTCAAGAAAGAAAAAAGGCTAAACTTATCATTATCAACATTGAAATTATTATCAATCTCTTTAAGGAAGATTAAAAGTTAACAAATATGATTAAGTGAATCCTCTAGTTAATGTAGTTTCCGAAAAATAATGACAGCATCACAAAATTCATGGCACAAACAGTATTGATTCACACTCCCATAAGGAAGACAAATGTTATTGTGTATGAATTATTTGTTATTTCGTAGTACTCTTCAAGATGAGTTTGATTCCACACTATTACATTAATTAATGAGCAGGATGGAGAAGCAAATACCGGAAAAATCAAGAGAAAATAGAAAAACAACATGATATATGTTATCAATTTAGATACAATGGAATAATATTTTTATCTAAAAAAACTGATAGAAAAGGATTTTATGCATTAACATACCTCTTGGTTCATATCTTTCTTCCTAGCCACAACAGCAGCATGCAGCAACCGTGGCAACCGGTCAAACTCTGACGCGTCAATCCGCGGTGGCCACACCTCCGGTTTCTTATAACACAAAAACACATGTCGCCGGTAAAACTCAACAGTGCCGGCGATGGAGCTCTGCCGGAGATCGATTCTTGAGAACCCTATCTCACTTTCACCAGTACCAGAAAGAACACCATCATTTCCAGAAGCACTTGTTGTTTGAGAAGAAGAACAATAACAAGAAGAAGAAGTAGAAGATTGGTTCTTGAACATGTATGCGTTTATGTCTTCTACTTTTCTTTGAATTTTGTTACCTTTTTCTATCGACATTAACGTTAAATATCGAAGAGTTTTTGGTGAAAGAGGTTGAGAAATAATAGTAGGACGAGGTTGTGTTCTTCTACGTCGTCTTGTTCTGTTATGATAATATAGATCAGACATTGATATTTATGTGCGAGCTTCCCTGGTATAAGTGTGAATCAGACTCCTATGTAGCAATAAAATATTTGTTGTGGGTTAATACAATGTGTATATATAGAAGAATGAAAGGAAAACAAATATGTTAGTAATCCATAGACTCACACTATAAAGATTCAGATTAAAAATTTATGAGAGTGAATAGTGGTTAACATATGAATGATTGACTGATAATGTAAAAATTATTTATACTGTTAATATAAATATATTAAATCCATAAAAATTTATGTATAGTTAGTCTATCATCTACCATTTATTTGTGTTAGTATTATTATAAGATCTCCAACATTATAAACATATTTATATATTTTTCAATAAATATATGATGATTTTTTTATATTTTTGCTGAGGATCTACAAGATTATGTCACTGATTTGTTTTTTTCTTGGGTGCAATTATTAACACATTAATTAGTGTTAGAAATAAAAAATAAATGGTATCACGAATAACAATATTGATATTTCTATTAATTAAAAGCGATTTCAATTGATTACAGAATAAATGTATGATTTACATTAGGGTTAATATTTTACCTTTTTTTGTTATAATATTTTACCCTTTACAACCACCTAAAAATGCATACAGTTGCAACTTGCAAGAATTAAATTATAATTATGGTTGATTATTGAGTTAAATCTTATGCGTGGATATGTTTGCTTTTAAAATGATTGTGTAAACGAATTGGTTTTATTTATTAATATAAGTTAAACAAAAGGAGTATAAAATTTACTTGTTTAGATGATAAAGCTGGAATAATTAGAAAGGAAGAGAATTAAAATTGGGGTTTTGGACTTTTTTATTGCCAAACATCATGTTGGATAATGAAAATCACATTTACCCTCATCAAATAATGCGTTTTTAGCAATAGAAACAATTATTGCAATAATTTCTCATATTCAATTGTGGATATAATGAGTGAAAGAAATGAAGGAAATAATTACGATAAATTAGTTATTTGTGGATGTAATAATACTATTAGTTGAAGCTGTTTGTTTGTTTTACAATTTCCGTATTAATTATGATTTTCCATATTTCCACATTAATTAATACAAAAACAATTATTTTCCTAATTTGTTTTTGTGAATCTATTAAATCTTTTTTAGAGTTAATTACACTGACACTCTTTGAGTTTTAGTGAAATTACACAAATCACTCATCACTTTTCTACACCTACACAAACCTTCATAGTTTTTATACTTTCATTACACTGACAACCTATGCATGATAAATAAGTGCAATCTTTTAAATAAAAATGTGATAAATGTAATGAAGTTAAACAAAACATGGTATATTGTGAGGAAAAATCTAAATAATATCAAAATTAATGTATCTTTATTATTTTTTATTACAAAATGCATCAACAATTCTAAAGGACTATTGTTTAAATCGCTCTTATGCTATATCGTAACGAACCAAAAATAATAAAGAAGTACCAATTCATATATTATTTGGATTTGTCTCGACAATATACCATATTTGTTAATTGCATTTATTACAATTTTTTCAAAGATTACACTTATTTCTCATGCAGGGTGGTCAGTGTAACTAAAGTATAAAAACTATGGGAGGTTTGTGTAAGTATAGAAAAGTGAGGGGTGGTTTATGTGATTTCGCTAAAACTCAGGGGGTGTCGGTGTAATTTACTCTCTTTTTTATTATCAAATTATTTATATTTTTAAAAGAGTTGAATTTGGATGTTAATTTTGATAAGTATTATCTAATGTAAAGAATTGTACTGAATGGGTTTTTAAAGAGAAAATAGTTTATACACGGGCAATCCAAGAGTTTTTTTATATTGTAAATCTCCTATTCATATATAAAGTATTATTATCGAGTAATACACATAAATTAATTACATCATCTCTCTTAAATATACATAGGATACAAACCACACGTGATATGAAAATATTAATCTTGGATTAAATCATAAATTTATTCTGCTATCAATTGAAATGGCCGTTAATTAATACAAATATCTATATATTTATAGGATTTAATATATATATTGTATTTTTTACGACATCAGTAAATCATTCATCATTTATATCTTAACTAGCATTGACTTTAAACAAAAGTAATACAAATCAATGATGATGATATGTCGATGGTGTAAATTTTTTTTACATTGACTGTGCATAGATTTTAAACTCATATTTATATGTATGTAATATGATTTATTTTTAGAGTAAATTATATTCATACTCTTGAATTTTAGTAAAAATATATAAATCATCATTAACTTCTCTACACTTATACAAATCCCCTAATTTTTATATATATATCTTACTAACTATCTGTACAAGAAAGATAAGACTAATTTTTTAAACAAAAAGTTGATAAATATAATTCAGTTAAACAAAATATGTTATATTGGGAAGATAAGTCTGAAAGTATACGAGTCAATATATATTCATTACTTTTGGTTCATTACAATATAATATAAGAGTGATTTAAACATTATTTCCTTAGAATTATTGATGCATTTTTTAACGAACAAAAAATAATAAAGAGATTGACTCTTATTCTATTTGAATTTGTCTTCACGATATAACATATTTTGTTTAATTTAATTACATTTATTATTTTTTAGTTAAAAGATCACATTTATTTCTATTTCTCATTAAGAGATAATTAGTATAATGTATTAATATAAATAGGAATGATCTCTAGATATACAAAAAAGAAATGAATAATTTTACTAATGTAATTTCACTAAAATTCAGTTAATATAACTTAAATTCAGTCAATATAACTTACTCTTATTTTATTTCCAATGCTAATTGATGGGTTAGTAGTTTCATTGGAGAAAAACCAATAAGGGACATAATCTTATAGTTGATGTAAATCAGTCTTTACACAAATATCTAATCACATCTTCCATCTTAAATTTTTTGTCATGTTAAACGTGATAGATGGTAAAATGAGAAATGTTCATGGACACGCCTGTATAACTTATATTTTTTTTATGGACAAGACATAATTTTTTTTATCCATTTGTATGTTTGTCTTTCAAGCCTATGGGAATTTCTATTTGCAATTTGGGTACTCGATGGGCATACTTAATGAAAAAATTCAAATAAATTATGAACTAATATCATTTTTTAATACCTCAAAAAATTATAATTTAATGTGATTTATTCAACTTTATTTAAAATATCATTTTATTATTATTTTCTTTATTTTCAACTACTTTATTTAATTTTTTATTTTTTAATTATTGAGTAATGTTCATGGGCCACCTGCGTGTCCATTAGCCAATTTTAAAATAGACAAAACATTGATTTTGTCCACTAAAACAATGCGAACATGCCATGTCTGCTTATATTTTTGTGCACAGAGACAAAACAAACAGAAGAATCCGTTTTGTCATCTCTATTATAATTATTATACTTATAATAGTCTATACTAGAGATTTATATCTGGATATTATATCTTCCACCATTTATATTACTTGAACTTAAAAGAAGTTATGATGTAATGCGATTTTTAATCCCTAAAAAAATTGTAATCTAATGTGATTTGTTAAACTTCATATAAAATATAAAAAAAAATTGTTAATTTTTTATCTTCAACTACTTTATTTAATTTCATTTCATTTATTATATGAATTTTTTCTATTTTTTTTAAATTATTTAACAATGTCTGCGGGCTGCCCGCAAGCCCTTTAGCCCGTTTTAAAATGACATGACATTGAATTTTATTCGTTAACCAATACGAATATGCATGCGCTCGCTTAACTTTTTGCGGGCATTTGCAAGTGCGAGCTAAACGGGTCGAGCAGTCCATTTTGCCATCTCTCCTAGCAACCATCATTTCCACATGATAGATTTGACTAACATAAATCAATTCAAAAAAAAGTGAAGAGTAATTGACAGTGAAGACCTTGAGGGAGAAGAAGGATTACATTGACGAACATAAAACAAATGAATAGGGCGTTCTTTTTTATTTTAATTTATTTTAGAATTATAATTATGACATGGCAAAAAATTTAAGATGGCAAATTGTGATTGGATTTACGCTTACAATATATACACCTTATACTCAAAAAAATTGTTACCAACCCTATATACATTTTAGATATATCTTGAAAATTATGTTAATTCTAATGAAAAGTTAAAATTATAATAGTCCTCATACTAAATCATCACATGGATGATTAAATTTCAAAGTGTATAACAATCTATCAAATCTATACTATAAGTGGGGTGGAAATGGGTGAATATGACTGAATTTGAGTTTTACTTAAGTCAATCCAACCCATTAATGATTGACTCGAATGAAATTCGGTATAAATTAATTTTCAACTCAAAATCAATTCAATTAAAGTTTATAAAATTTTAAGCAATTAGCAAGTTCAACTTTATATCACTATATATACATTTATACATATATATATATATAAATAAAAGTACGTGTATATATATATATATATATATATATTATGAAATTTAAATGAATTTGTATAAAAATATTAATTTTAATATATACAATATCATACTAATATAAAAGTATATATATAATAATTACAATTTTTTTAAAATATGTATATTTTATATAAGAATAAAATATCTCCTTATATCAGGAGATAACTTAACTCTTCTTGCTAGTAAAAATATGACATGTATATTTCTTTTTTAGTTTTAAAAATATTTTTGTGAAAAACGATTAAATAAGATATATGTGATGATTTTACTAATAGAAGGAAATAATTTATCTTCTTATACCATGTGATACTTTATAATAATTTTATATATATAATTATATATTTAAAATGTATCCATTTAAAGGTTTTATATATATATAATCAATTGGGTTCTTAAAGCCAATAAATCAAACTATCTTGATTTAAATTTGTTTGATTCATGAAACAAATTTATTGAACTAAATAAAAATTAAGTTTCTAACAAAGTAGAGATGATTTGATTCAATGACAACATTTCCATAAGTACAACAACCACAACTCAAAACACAATACTTATACTATATACAAATAAGACTACGCATAATCCTCCCACTTTATAAAAGCTATTGAGTAACTGTACACAACTTTAGCCCACAAGGGAATAGATTGTTCCAATATTTAAACTCAATCTCTAAATTACGAAATAAACAACTTATGTCAAATCTTACTATCCAATACTTATACTATATGACAAGATTATCTTTTTAAATGAGCTATTACTACGATAAAACCTTGGTCCCAAGAAAAGGAAAAATAGAGGAAAAATGAAAAGTACAAAGTAATAAATACATTCAGTTAAATCCAATTTGGCAAACAATAATGAGTTACAAAATAAAATAAATCAAATCTCAAATCTTGTTTTTGACTGGTTTAAACCAATCTAATATGGCAATTAAATGACTTATCCAAAACTAGACTTGAGAGGGGTTCCCAAATTTTCCTTCCAGGTCTGATTTTGACAGCATTGGACCAAACCACCAGATATGAAAGCTAAATAAAACAACACATAAGCCTTTACCCCACTAGATGAGTTCGGCTATATCGACCGAACACGCTATATGTTCTAAGTATTATAATCTTCTAATTGGTAAAATTTACACGATGCATCACAAAATTTGTCCCCAAACTTCACAATCCTTTTCTTCAAATAGAGTACAAAGATAAAATTGGACCAAATCTCTAAAGTCTGAACTACACACAAATCATGTCTCTATCACATTCAGATATTCAAGAGCTGCACAAACAACTACAAATACTAAATTTCAAAGAGGATTCTCACCAGGCAGATAAGATCCACCATCAACTTGGTTCTTTTTCCTGTGGAAGATACCACTGATACTAGGCATGAAAACTTTCTTTGAAACTGAAACCTTTTCTTTTTCCAACTTCTTCACCCCTACTGTTGTTTGAGGCGAATTCTGACTTTTAATCCTGTAGTGCTGAGGAGATGATTCCGACGACATCTGTGTTTCAGCCAATATCCGGGATGCAGTTTCTGCTGCCTTCTTCTGCTCCCTCTCACGCCACTTCCGAAGCTCGCCTTCCACTGCCCGCTTCGCTGCTTCAGCCATTTCAGCCTTTTTCAATGCCTCCTGTGTTGCAGCCTTCAAATCCTCAATCTCCTTTTGAGTTGTCGCTAACCTATTCAGAGCCTCGTTTTCACTGGCCTTCACAGCTTCGACCTGTGCCTTGGCAGCAGCTACTCTCATGTCCGCTAGTTTGTCAGACTCCTCGACTTTCCGACTGAGTGACTCGAACTCCTCCTTTGAGATTGATATTTTGCCACCAGATTCAGATGTTGACACACGTGCAGCACTGGTCCTTTCAGTTAGCTCTGTGATCTGGTTTACAGCGAATTCCTCGGCTGCTTTTGCGGCTTCTGCTTCTTCCAATGCTGCGCTAAGACATATCTCTGCATCTTTTAATACAAGCGCGGTAAATCCAAGCTCTTTCTTCAACAATTTTGCCTTGTTTTTCATAGTTTCTGCTTCTCGCTGTGCAGTTTCAGCTTCCGATTGCATCTGGTTCAGTGTGAAGATCACTTCTTCAGATGCACCACTAACTTCAGATTTTTCTGCCAAGCAGGCTTCAAGCTCGGACTTACTTTTACGGAGCTTGACATGAAGATTCCCAACAATGGATTCAGTTTCAGATTCTTTCTCCTTCAATTCTGAATGTTCTCTCTTTACATTCTCATTTTCTACCTTAAGAGATTCCACCAAGCTTCTAAGAGAGCTTTCCTCATCGGCTAATTTCTGCAGTGACTCCTTAGCACCATCAAGCTCCAACGTGACCATTTTGATAGAATCCAAGTCTGATTTCCTTTTATTTTCCATTTCCTTTTGCAGAGCCTCAATTTCACTCATTGTCTCAGCCAGCTGCACTTCAAGAATATTTGTGACCTCGGGATTGAAGTCCTTCTTTAAAGCAAGCAACTCCATTTCAGATTTTTCGAGGGTGGCTTTACATGATAGTCTTAGAACATCTTTCTCAGCTAATATAACTGATTGCTGTTTCTGCGCTTCAATAGCTACAAACTTGGTTTGACCAATTGAATCATGTACAACTGAAATTTCATTAGACAGCTCAGATGCTCTTTCTGAATTTTCCTTCAATGCATCTTCAGCTTCTACTGCTTGCTTCAAATAAGACGCTCTCGCCTCCAAGGACGAAGCATACTCCAGACGAATATTCTTCAGTTCTTGCTTTGCAACATCAAGTTCTGCAATGACAGATGCATATCTTTGAACTGCAGCTTCTAACTCTTCTTTTGAAGCACCATGTGTTTCATCAGGATTCCCATCCTTTTCTTCTTTAAGCTGGTTGGCCTGACTCTTCGCATCTTCCGTGGCTTTGATCGACAACTCTCTGGATTCACTGATAACTTTTAGCTTTTGAGTCAGATCCTCGATTGTCCTTCTAGCCCTTTCAATCTCCACAAGGGCTTGAACCTTAGTAATTTCAGCATTCCTTACTTGTTCCTTTAGCTTGTTCAGCTCCTTCAGTGCAACATGAAGTTGTGTCTCCTTGGCCAAAACTCTCTAGTGAAAAAACAAAGCTTTGTTAATTGCAAAATACAAAGAAGAAAGTACATTGACAATTACCTTGAAAGGAGAAAAAAGAAAATAATAACCAGATAGCCTAGTTTAACCGTACATTAGATATTCTCTTTTAAATGATGAAAGCTACAGTAACTTTTTGCTCAAATCTTTAAAACTAAACAACCCTAACTTTATTGCCATAGTTTACAATTTATGGAGTAACATAGTAGCTGAAAATTAATGGTTTGGAATAATAGTAAGATCGCAATACAATTAACTGTATGAAAAGGCACTAATCAAAAACATAATATCTACCAATGTAGTTTTAGTATCATTTTCAACCAAGAATAATGTTGAGACACCTCATAAATTTTGTTTCTAATTATGATGAGCTATAAATCTGCAAAAGGATCTTGTTCAGAGTACAGACCATTTAAGGAAGAAGATTTATCCTCTATACCATTAATACTCAAAATCTATAATTTACAGACACAATTACCTTAAATGTAAAGCATAACTAATAATGATAATAACCATAAGTTAGCGATAACAAAAAGTCAAAAACCACACTAATATAGAGGTTGGTTTGGCCAGAGAAGGCTGAAAAGAAGCTGAAATAGAACAAGTGGATGCATGAAACAAAAGTAGGATGCCGGAAACTTTCCAAAACAGTGCAGCAAGTGCAAAACAGGCTTAGCCTGCTAGGAGCTTGTTGAAATGGGGTGGGTGCTGCTGAAATAAAAACGAAGGAAGAAGAAAGTGGGTCTCTATGCAATGGGTTTGTGCGAAGGAGAAGGCAGGTCTCTGCAATAGCTAGTAAGTGTCGTGGCCATGCTCAGTGAGTGTGCTATTGACGAAGAGACAAAAAGCAGGTGTATTCTCAAATAGAACAATAGATCCAATTTGTAAAAAGAAGCACAGGGTCATCTGTACATAAAGCATACCTAAAACAATGAAAAAACGGGAACGTTCCTTATAATTTATCATATTCGAGATTCATGATTTCACAACAAGTATGACATTATTATAACAGTAGGAATCACTCCTTGAAAACGAAAAGGAACTCGAGAAATATAATAATGTGAACTTTATATAGTAAACTAAGTAACTATGTGATGAAAAGTATATTATTAATACTTCATAAAGTTCAGATAACATTCGGTCAAGTTTTAATATTTTTTCCTTAAAGGGTTAAATAGCCTATCTTGAAAAACACACTAGGTTTACACTACACTTACTATAAATTTACAGTATACACATTCATGAAATGCAATTTTCAGATATGATTTTGCAATGCAGCAAGGGATTTGTAGTTTCGAACATAAAACAAATACAACAATGACAATTACCTCCACAGATCGAGGCTTTGACTTCTTAAAGGCAGGTTTTTCACCAGAGAAAGCACCTTCACCAAATAGAGAGACAGCATCTTTAACAGATTGAAAAGGAGGACTGGTGTCAATCTCTCCAACCTCTGGTTTTGGATTAGGAGAGTCGTTGTCATTTTGCCGGATTTTTGTGACCATTGTGTGTTCTATTTCAATATTAAAGACTTTGGACCAACCTGTCAAAAACAATTTTTTACAACAAGGAAATTAAAATACAACTATTATCATCATAAACTAGTTATTATACATACAATCCGATATTTCAAAATATCCAATCCTTTAGGAAGACCACCACCAAGTGAGTAAAAGAAACTAAGCTCCATTTACCAAATACCCTTTTACATTGACTTCTGGCAGAAAACAGGATTATTCTCCAACAGCCAAGGGCACAAAACTGATGCTTATGAATTTATATACAACATGCTCATCGTAAAACTGGCAACTACTATACATGGTTCCACATGATAATGTCCTCAATGAATAAATTCACCAAAGAAGTGAAAGAATAAACTATTTGGCAGCTTTAACAATGCATATTAAGATTTCATTACAGGAAAAAAAATTAATACATTTATCTTTCTACATGTTCAAGAAAAAGAAAAGGAGAGAGATGAATCTAAATCAAGAATATTATTGAAAGATGCAGTGAGATTAATGTAATCCAATGTGTTGTGTTACAAAAGATGCATCCAAGAGTGGTATTTATACATAACCCTAATTACATATGGGGGAATCTATACAATAATATCAATGAGATATTTTCCAAATTCCAACAATTTGAATGTATTTAAGATGATGAGCTTTCTTCTGTGCAAATACTTTCTTAAAACAATGCAAAAATTGAAGGCACTTCAAATTGGACATGTGAAAATAATACCAAAACAATTCAAGTTCCAGTATCTATTTCGGTTCCAAAGGTTATTCAGTTCAAAGTACCACTTCAATACAAAAAGAACACCAAAACTGAAATAAAAAAAAAGTAGCTAATTTATTTTTATAATAAAATTTGATAAAATTATACTCACAAGTCACAATCCACAAGGCAGAGTAAAGAACACAGTGAATTTGAAGTCCCTCTGTGCACAAAACAAGTTTATTAAAACGACATGAAAACGACATAAACATCATCAAATGCCGCAAACAGAACTCCAAACGACAACAAATGGCGAAGAACAACAACAAACGAAGCTGAAACTAACTTGTTAGGACAATCCAACAAAAATCCAAAATAATCCAAACCCAAAATCCTAAATGCAATAAAGTTTCTAGCTTTCACTAAATCCGCAAGAAAAATCATCAAAAAAGTAAATAAAAAACACACCTTAAAGCTTCTCTACGAAGCAGATTCTTTGAAGCTATCAAGATACTGAGGGAATCAATCTCTGATACTGAATTTCTGAGCGAAGAAAAGAATGTTTGAAGAGAATGAGAGAGAGATGTGTTTGAAAATGAGAATGTTGTTCAAAGACAATTTATATCAGCATTCAGAGAAGCAAAGAGATGATGAGTGAATAATCATGTGCGAGCGTTTCTATATTAAAATCTGTTTTGTCTTTAACTTCGATGCATGTATTTTGACTCAATGACTATTTTGTCCTTCAGTTCAATACACGTGAGTTCTATGATTGGAGGGACCTACCGTAAGACTGTGAGAGAAGAACTTGGAAAAGATAAACTTTGGCCACGTCATCATTGGAATCGTTAACACTCGTGGGTGACGACGAAGACCAAAAACAGGAAGATGATAGAGATGGAGAGAGAAAGAGTTGCTAGATAGAAAAAGGCAAGTACTTTCATTTTCTCTTATTTTCACTATATTTTAATTTCGATCATGCTCCTTAGTTTAAAAAAGTTATAGCTTTAAATATCACCATTGCTATGCCGTTTTTAAACCTTAATCTGAATTTTATTAGATACCATAATTCATTTTTAAAAACAAAAGTTAGATACATTTGTATAAGAGGTTCAATTTACTCATGGTTGAGTGGCTTTATTATATGAGTTATACTGTGAGTGAGGAAGGATTCAATAATTAAATTAAAAAGACTTCCAATTAAATATATCAAGTAGTAATTGATGAAGTGACTCTAAGTTATTTTTTCGGTGGTAAAACCAAAGGCTTAGATTAGTGGATAAAAAAATTATTAATGACCAATCAGAATTTCATAACAAGATTTTGTATTATCCACATAAAAAAGTTATGTTAGCCTGAAGACGAATAAGTAAGCCCAACCTGAATTTATTATGGTCCGGTCATATTAGGCTTGGAAGCCCATTTTAAATAAAATATTCAAAATTTAATACCAAAGTCTTATACATTTTCGAGTGTGGGCAATGTGTCACTATACCCAGCCCATTTTGATAGGTCTAGTCTTTATTTACTCAACAAAGTATGTGTGTTGATCTTTAACAACATCAATGCACAAACCATTCAGATTGTTCTTAGTATTATGAGTTAGGTGCTCGATGAGCTAGACTCTTGTTGTTCTTAATGTACGATATTTGGTTTCATTTCTTTTAAAAAATTGAATACAATTTGGTGACCTTTAAAAGTCTAGAGCTTTTATCGAGTCTACTTTTAACAAGACCTAAACTTCAACATAGGATTTTGACTTTTAGGCTATCCAGAACCTTGTAATTGTACCTTACGTAAGACACATGAAACAAATCATATTCATCATTCTTCTCCATCCATACATGTCATAAAATGGGATTATTAATCCTAAGTTAGATGAATCTAGCACCCATGGATAAGTGATATAAAAATATCATAGCACTACGATATTATTTAATCCACTTTTAACAAGACCTAATACTTCGCCATATGTTTGTGATTTTTAGGCTATCCAAAATCTTGTAAGTGTACCTTATGTAAGACATAGGAAGAAAACCATATCCACCCTTCTTCCTTATCCATACATGTCATGAAATATGATTTATCATCCCTAAGTTAGATGAATCTATCATCCATACCTGAGTGATATAAATATGTCATTTGATGCAATCTTATGACCTTTAGAATTGTATAGCTTTTATCAAGTCCAATTTTAAGAAGACCTAGTACTTCAATATAAGGTTGTGACTTTTAGGCTATCTAGAACCTTGTAAATGTACCTTATGTAAGACATAAGAAGCAAAACATATCTACCATTCTTCTCCCTCCATACTTGTCATAAAATGAGATTTACCATCATTAAGTGATGAATTTATCATCCATGCTTGAGTGATATAAAGATATCATTTCACTATAACATCATTTAATCACAAGGACGACAAACCTTTATTACATACATCATTCGATGGGCTCAACTCCCTATTGATAAATTTCATTTTCAACATACCCCAATGAGCCCGGACACCCTAAGGATGTATTTTTTCTCATTTCAACAAGATTGTGGTTATAATGTTTAAATCCACCCTAAAATTAAATTTTAGTCATCATTACTAGGTTAGAAACGAGCCGAGCCGAGTCAAACCAGAGCTCAGCTCGATTCAGGTCGATAAAGATTGACTCAGCTCAAAACTCGACTCGAGTTCGATACAAGTTATTTTTTTAGTTTGAGTTTGACTTAGATAAAGTTCATGAACAATAAATATAAAAAACAATGTATGAGTAATAATAAACATAAAAATTAGTTTATATATATATATAGAGAGAGAAAATGATGTATACATTAACAATGTACGAATTTTTTACACTGTCACTATATCATTCATCATGTAGTTTTAATCATCATTGACTCTTCAAAAAAAGTAATCCAAATAAATGATGAATGATGCATTGACTATGTATAAATCTTTACACTATGAGTGCATAGATATTACACTCATATATATAAATATATTGAGTCAACTCATGAACCTGACGAATCGAATTGTATGGAACTCAAGTTTAACTCGTTTATTTAACGATCTCAATTTCCAGTTCAAGTTCAGCTCATTTGGTTCATGAACCAAGTTTATCAAGCTAAATAACTAATTGAGTTTCAAATGAATACCAATTTGGTTTAGTTCATTGCCAGTTCTATTAATACCTGTCAAAGGACTTAAGGATAATTTTCTATTTCACCTTAGCAAGCTTAGAATTATACTGTTTAGTTTCATGTACGCCTTGACATTATAATAGATGCCAACTTTACCATATTATTTATATATATTGTAATTAAGGTTATATTACCCTCAAATAAGGGTCTGTTATACTAAGGGCATGAATTTTTCATTATCACACACTCCACCTATGCATACATGCATTTAAAAGTGAAAATACGTTATTCATACATTCTTCTACTTATTTATATATATTCATTCATGCACACATGCATTTTAAAATAAAAATATATAATTTTCATATATTCTTCTACTTATTTATTTGTTTATTCATTCATGCATACATGTATTCAAAAATAAAAATACATCATTCTAACATTCATTAGCTTATGAATTCAAACATTCATTCTCTCGTGCATTACAAAATTATAATTCAAGCATTCATTCATATAAAAATAAAAAAAACATTCATTCACTAATTTATTCATTCAATTACCCATTCATACAACATATAAGTCAAATATTCATTCACTCATTTATTCATTCAATTACCTATTCATTCATACATTTAAAAAATGTTCATTATTGGCTTATGCTTTCATTCATTCAAAGGAAATAAATCATCATTCATGCATTCATGTATACGTTCATATAAAAAGAAAAAAATGCATTCATGCATTCATGTATACGTTCATATAAAAAGAAAAAAAATGCATTCATGCATAGGCACACTAATTCATTCATTTCTTTATTCATTCATTCATTCATCAAAAATAAAAATAAATCATTTAAACATCATGCATTCTAATTCACTATTTTATCAAATCATTTCATTAACTGTTGTAAATTTTCTCATTTATAATTCATTATCATAAAAAATCATTTCATACATCTTCAAACATTTCACATATATCGCATTCATGCATTCTAAATCATATGTATCATAAATTGCATTTTCTAGCCATCTTATGCATACAAATAGAAAATCACATACATTTATTGGTTGCATCCCATGCACACAAATTTTTTTTAATTACAATCTCATTTGATTTATACTTCCCTAAATAAATCAAATGCACATTCAAATGTTTGTTATGTATTTTTAAGTAGTATAGGCTTAAGGTTAGTATTACTTGTCGTTCATGCATCATTATAGGTAGCATTTTAATCAATGTGACATGAGTACAAAAAAAAAGAAAAATACCCAATTTATGTACATCGTGCATAAAAAACATATGTTCTACATAAATTTATTAATCCCATTACCGAGGGACTCATCAGTTAAATGATTGATTTTAGATTACTATTGTCGGACTAGATTGAAATGAATCATTGTTGAAGCTACAGAAATTCAAAAACATTAAGAGGATCCTTGTCGGTGATCGAGACCTCATAGCTAAACATGTCACACAACATGGCGCATCATATCCTACCTCAACCCAAGTAGAGACAAGTCTGGAAACTTCTTTTCATTTGAAGACTCAAGTCAAAGTCAACCACTCCTACACTCATCCATATTTCATGAGTAAAAATTTATTTTCTAATGCATGTTTAATGAGTATATATTAATATTGATCATGCGAATTTACTATCCCATGCTACACTCTACCAATCACACTTATCCAAAAAATCAACAAAAACAAATCAAATTTAAATTAATTCATACATTAATTTGATATATTTATTCAAAAATAAAATGAAGGATGATGTAAATATAAAACCTAATATGAGGTACATCTTGAGGCATATTTTTTGATGACACAAGGTTTCTTTGTAATTCCCAAACATTGGGGATATATCCTTAGTCACCACATTTGAGCTTATACATCATGAAAAGAGATTATTTTGAATAACTTGCAAAATGTCAATAACCCGAGGAGTGTAGTGTTTCAATCATTTTCCTTCACATTCAATTCTTAAAGAAATAATATATTCTTTCACATCACATGTGACTGAACAATATGAGAATACAAATAGTGTTCATAGCTTAAAGTAATAAAATGAAAGTTATACAAAAAACATTGAGAATTCTTAATTAATATCTAAAGAAAAAGTTAGGGCAAATAAAAGTGCAATATTTTCACCTAAATCTTAGGTCGTTTTATCACAACCTGCAAAATTCTTTTAATTATTGAATGTCATGTTGAAAATATGATAAATAAGAAAGACGAAAGGTGGATATAGGAAAGACATACTTTGAGTCTTGTACCTGTTTCTTGATAACTCTTAGTCAAGTCGCAATTTGCCTAAAATGCACACTAGAGAAGAAAAATGATGACTCCACTAAACTAATAATTTTAAAAATGATGACTCCACTAAACTAATAATTTTTTGAGAAAATTATCTCACATTTAATGCATAAGATTAGAATTTATTCTCTTTCACCACTATCTTCGTCAAAACTCACATCCCAAACACATATTAAATTCTATCATCATCATCAAAAGTCCAAACACAAACTAAATTTTGTCATCATTAACACAACACCACTTATAGCCCTAACTCTTATCAAGTTTGTACGATCATTGTCTTTGGTATTTCTTTTAAAGAGTTATGCATGAAATATGAAATACTAAAGCAAATGAATAATGAAAGCCTCCCAAACTCGGAAAGGTTTTGAGACATTTCATGATTTAAGGCCCACCATGCTAAGCCTTCAAGGACAATATGAACAAGAGGATGACACTCAAGTATCTCACATTATGACAGTTTTTGGGTTAATCGCATTTTCACATGTGAAAAAATTATAAGAAGCACAAAATTTGGACAATAATGAAGTTGTTTTTCACGATGACTCTATAACCAATAACAATCACAAAAATGGAAGATCCCTCAACTAGGAAGAAGCAAGATATTATACCAACAAACCCCTTCAACAATAACTTCAGCAATGACTCATTGTTCAAGGCTTCTAATTCTTCTTCTTATCAAGTAAAATCACCACATATGACCATGTTCACAAAAAAAAAAAGTAGAAACAAAAATTAGAAAAAGAGTGTTAAGTTGAAAACTCACATGGGAATCATAGGAAAAGAAGAGTGATTCTTTGTTGAAAACCTACAAAGGCGGCAATGGAACATAAAAAAATGAGAGAGTTCCCAACAGGTACCTGCACATGTTATTATGAGCAAAAGTTAGGGAAAATTAAATGAACACCCTCAAAATGAAGGCTTACTACCACTTATCCTTAATTACCTAAATTGGGGCAACTTTGTGGAGAATCTAAACAATAACCTCCTAGTTAAAGTTGAAATTTCAGAATAGACACATTGATGATGTTTTTGTTGTTAGAAAAACATTAAAATTTTGGAAAGAATTTCCCAGTCAACCTACACTAGGACTATAGTTTTGGATTTTTCCATTCTCCTCAAGATGATACCCGGGTAGATTATATGGATTATCTTAAAAAGAAAAGGTGATTTCAATTACATTGGGCAGTTTTTGTTGTAACAAAAACATCAACATTTTGGAAATAACTTCCCAGCCAGCTTACACTTGGATAACATTTTTGGATTTTGTCATTCCCCTCAAGATGATATTGGGCCAAATTATATAGATTACGTTAGTATAAGAAGGTTTTTCATGCAAACTAGGGCAACTTTTGAAGATGTGATAGAAATTACCAATCAATGGTAGTCAACAAGAATTGCTTTAACTGGGTTCATGTAGTTGTAAAGAACGGCAAAATTATTAATTTTGCTATCCCAAAAGAAAACAATGAGTGATATAGTAGAACGTTTGTGCATGAGTCTTACCCCCAATTCCATTGCACTCAAACAAACATATATTACTCATATATGACATCGTTCACATCATTCAAAGCATGACAAACATCATATATAACATACTCTCAGACACTTATACTATTACTTCACATGCTTTAGAATACATGTTTTTGGGGTCCTCTACTTTGATGTGCAATTTAAGCTTTCTAGGTCATGTACCTCGATGAACATTTACAATCAAGCTTTATGGGTTCTTTACTTTGATGAACATTTATAATCAAGCTTTCTAGGTCCTATACCTCGATGAGTGCTTACAACCAAACTTTCATGTTCTTGTATCTCGACGTGCAGTTTTAAGCTTTCGGGTCCTATACCTCGATGAAAATTCACAATCAAGCTTTTTAGGTTATGTGTCTCGATGAGTGCTTATAATCAAACTCTCTAGGTCTTGTAACTTGTCGTGTAGTTTAAACTTTGCGACTCCTATACCTCGACCTTAATGTGTAATTGAAACTTTTCGAGTCCTGTACCTCGAGGTACAATTTAAGTTTTTTGGGTCTTGTACCTCGACATGCAATTTATCACATGTACCTTGATGTGATAATCAAGCTTTCCACATATTTTACCTTGATTTGCAATTGAAACATTGTACCTTGACATACAATTTAAGCTTTTTAGGTCATGTACCTTGATGTGTTAATTATGATATCCGGGTCTTGTACTCTTGATGTGTGTGTAACCAAGTTATGGCAATACACATACCTATGTTTTTGGTTTACCCTCATGTTATTTTCCTAACTCTCAGCAGTTCATTGACCTATACTCTTTGTTTAACCTTATCTTATTTTCTCAAGTAGTACACCAACTTACGTTTTTGGTTTTATTTTTTTGTCCCCAAGTTTCAGCAGTACACCAACCTATGCTTTTTTGTTTTACCTTGTTTTTGTTTCCAAGTTCTAGTAGTACACCAACTTGCATTCTTGATTTTATCTTTTTGCCCCCAAGTTCCGTTAGTATGGTGACTTGCATTCTTGACTTTATCCTTTTGTTACCATGTTATGGTAGTAATCTAACATACGTCTTCGATTTTACCTTTTTGTTCCCAAGTTCTCATAGTATATTGACATGCATTCTTGGTTTTATCCTTTTGCCCGTAAGTTCTAGCAATATACTGATATGCGTTATAGGTTTTATATTCCCCCCCTCATGTTCTAGCACTACATCGACATACATTATTGGTTTTATCTTTGTGTCCCCATACTTTTAGTAGTACATCGACATACGCTCTTGGTTTTATCTTTTTCTGCCTAAGTTTTAGTAGTACACCGATATGCACTTATAGTTTTATCTTTTTGTTCCCAAGTTTCAGTTGTACACCGACATATGTTCTTGATTATGTCTTTGTGTCCTCAAGTTCTGCACTACATTGACTTGCGTTTTTTATTTTACATTTCTTTCCCAAGTTTCAATAGTACATTGACCTGGATTGTTGGTTTTATCTTTTAGTCGCCCAAGTTCCAGTAGTACATCGACCTACGTTCTTAGTTTTATCTTTTTGTCCCTAAGTTCTGGCAATATACTGACCTATGTCATTTGCTTTACGCTTTTTACCCCAAGATACGACAATACATCATCGTATAAACTTGATTGACCTCCACTTTCTATCATACTTCATTAGAACAAACTCAAAGATACATATTGGAAAAAGACAATAAACACTTCCAATCGACAAGATACCGTCAAATAAGTTCTCTATAACTTGAAAAATTGATGTTTAGTTATTTACTAGTTAATTATCGTGATATCAATCAAACCTAAATTTAATTACTATATAGTAAGAAACAATAACGAGGGTCATTTGTGAACACCAAATTTTGTCTGGCCCAAAAAAAGTCTAATATTTTTTTAGCAAAAAATAAATTTTCAAAAGAATATTTATTAAATAATTTTGAAAATATTAAAGAAAATAAAAGCTTCTAGTTTGTTTTTTAATCCAAAAATAAGAGGAAAAAGTTAATATTTATCCCCTATTTTTTAATAAAAACTAACTAAATAACATTCGATAAACGTGCTTATTAATTTGTGGCACCCTTTTAACTAATTATAAAATTAGTTTCAAAATTAATAAATTAATGGGTTTATATATGGTTGTTGAGATTTAGTTTTCTTGATTATCTCTAAGAAATTAATATCTAATAAGGTTGATAACAAATTCAAGATAAGGATGATAATAAGTGTGAGTGAATATCATATTTTTGGATTGATGCTTATTACTAAGGCTCTCAAGTTCAACTATAAATATAATCCTTTGGACCTTAGTTGAACACACCATAAAATGCAATACACGAGAAACATATAGAGAAATACAGAAAGAGATGAAAAAAGTGATGTTAAGGGTAACAAATCATAGCAGAGAGAGACAATAAGTAAATTTACTTCATCACTAATGTTAGTATAAAATTCCTTTGTGTCATCTTTCTCTCTCCATTACTTTTCCATCCTTTGTGTACATTCTAACTTCCTCTCTCCATCTCATCTTCCTTTACCATCATTCTTATCTTCCAATTATTGTTTTCTTCTACTCTTAGCAGTTAATGACCAATTATGCTATTAATTTTTATTTATTTATTTTTAATTTTTATAATAATAAAAATAAAAACGATTTTAGTTAATTTTTTTGGGAAATCGATAGCAAGGTTAAGACTGTATCGTCTTTTGCTTTCCACTTCAAGCTGAGAAACTATTGTAATCATTTGCATTATCTCTTCTATTTATTAAAATGGGAAGATGATTAACAATCAATACTTACTATTCGTCTATTAATTCTCTCTTTTAAAAATAATTTATTTAATAATAACTAAAATGTTTTAATTATTTTTTAATCTAATAGTGAAGTCACAACTCATGTTCACTTTCTGTTTCGACCTGAGAAATAGTTGTAGTTATTAGTACCATCTCTTTTATTTATCGAAGTGTGCAATCAGTTAACAATCAATGTTGTCTCTTATACTATTAATTCTCACTAAATCAATCAAATAATTTTCTTAAGAAAAATCCAACCAACAAACCATTTTTAACTATATAGTCTTAACTGCCTAATACTCATAGAGATATGTAGAAGCAATATCCCATCTTTCCAGACACAACAAAAGATAAAATAATTTTCCTTTTAATAAAAAATAATCAAACAAATTTGAGTATTAAATTAGTTCATGCAATTAGTGAAGGTATCGTCTAGTATGGACCAATGAGTTGCTAATACCTTCTAATTTTATAACCAACTCTCGAATCCGAAATTAAAAAACCATCATATTCCTAAAGTGGGCTTAAAGATGATTTTCTATGTTTTGACCGCAAAACATAGTGGTCACTCCAAACACGTCGTTTATTTGATGCTTGACCAAAAATTGGGACACAACAACAATGTTTGACCCGTTGCCTATTGGTTCATCTTTCTTGATGTATATGTGTTTTATCTCTTAATCATTAATGTCAGACATTTAATGAGATCTTGTACACTTGCTTAGAAAGTTCTGATTATTCACTTGCATGCGCAAATTAATTTTTTTTCCATCTCATAATTGGTTAGAAAATACAACATATTATATTTGTAAGAATGTTAAGTTTCTCTTACTAAAAGAGCGTAATATTTTAATTATTAATAATGACGATAATGTGCATAAAAATATTTAATTTCAAATTAGTGAATGAGTAAAACATCTATGAATGATTCAAATTGACACAATTAAAATCATGCGATATGGTGGTCATTAGACACGATAGTCACTTGGATACAATTTGTCTTAGACACATGTGACTTAACTTTATAGGCATACATTATTGGATGCAATTCTCAATGGATGCAAGGATACGATAACTCACTAAGATGAATTTAGTTACTAGACATGTTTAACTTTTTATCAAAATAGATAATTCACATAATATAGTTGTTTGACGTGTTAAAAACTTTTCTCATATAATTTATATACTTGGTAATTAAGCATAAGTTATAGCAACATATTAAATTTCTCAGAAAATAAATCTTTGATATATCATGCTTCAAATTTAATTATTTGTTATCCATCAAAACATTAAGAAAAACACAAAATTAATAAGTTCATGCTACTAAAATAATTTTTACTTTGACAACATAAAATGACCATGATTCTAACACTATGAAAAAGAATTACTTTTCTACCCCGGATCATTCAATCAAATTATTAATGTTTTAATTGTTTCTATCTATTTAAAGTTTTATTTCTAGGATTCATAATGATTGACATAGGTGTTACGTACCAGTAGGTCAAAATACACCTAGGGGGAGGGGTTTGATTAAGCATAGGTGTTACGTACCAATAGGTGTTTTTCCGATATTTTGCACAGAACTGAAAATTGATGCACTTAATCAATTCAACTTGGTTTTAATCGATTAAGCAATGCTTGGAATTAATTGATTATGCTTGTGGATAATCGATTATCCTGAATCTTTCACTTCTTGATTTTAAGATTTCTTGCACAACAAGTTATTGATTACCAATCTTTATATAACAAATTGACTAAAGAAGTTACAGAATGATAACAATACAAAATATAATAGGCAACTCAGAATTAATCAATTAACAACAAAGTAAAGATCGAAAGTAAAGGAGATGATGGATAGAAAATTGTGCACAAGGAATTTTTATCCTGGTTAGTTTGTGGTCCACTGCAAACTACATTTAGGCCTCTCTTTCTGATCTTTAGAGATTTGTCTTCACCATTGAAATTGGTGTTTGTATACATGCATACTTCCAATTACAATTAGACTAAGTCGGTTCTTTCTTGGCACATATGAGCTTAACAACCTTGGTTTGACCTATCTAACTCGCTTACTTGTATCTCCTATCTTTTCGCGATTCGACCCTAGCCTAGGTTTCGCTCGAACCAAGACTTCCTAGTCTTTGTGAAGATTATCAAGATCTCTCTTCAGGTGAAACTACTCACCAAGAGATCAACTTCCTTATTCGTCACTGTTTTTGATGAGTTGTCTTGAGAACTTAATACTCGAATACAACGATTAAACTCAATCTAAACTCTAAGCAGAGAAACTCGCAAAAATCTAATCTAAATGAGAATTAATGCAAAGGGTTTTCGCAAAAACAAATTGCACACTTTTCAGAAACTTATTCAAGAATGCAATGCATTGAAAAACCTAGATATATATGCAATAATGGGAATATCTAAGCCCTATTCAGAATGCTATCACTCTCTAAGCTCTCTTAATGTAATTTCTCACTCTAATGCAATGTATGAAAATGAATGTTCAAAAGATTTTCGAGTTATGCAAGTTATGCCACATGGGCTAGAATTACAACCATTATAGCTAACTCATTGATGTTGTCATTAATCGATTATCATGTGTTTTAACCGATTAACGGGTTTTTAAAAACTAATTTTATGTCATGTCTTAATTGATTATCCAATGACTTAATCGATTAACACACCACAAGTTTCAGATTGGTTAGCTACTGTAATTTCGATAATCGATTAACACTATACATAATCAATTATGCTGTATAAACTTAAGTTTCTTGATGAATGGTAAACTACCTATATGACATGTGATACACAATACATCTTTTTAAAATATGTTATACCTTTAATGCAGAAAACCATGTATGTAGATGCATGAGCTTACTTATTATATAATTTCTAGATGTTATATCTCAATTTTAGTCTTGTTCATTTTTAGTTCTTGTGAGACTCCCACCTAGGTTTACCTAACCTAGACTTGATCTAAGGCAACCATCTTATGACTTCTTTAAATATGTTATACCTTTGGCAAGTGTTGCAAGTCTCTTTAGTTTTGAAATTGAGTTTAGGTAGTCCATCAACTAAATTGTGAGATGATAGTTTGTCATGATGTTTAATATGAACATACGCAACAAGCCCTATGCCAAAGCCATATATCACTTTCTTTAGAAATAAAACATTTTAAAAACAATGTAGTGACATCTTCCAACTTAACCATATAGATATTATTTATACGATGACCGACAAACTTAAAATTATTAGATATACTGTCACGAATAATACAACAATCAGAATCAAAGGATACTCGGTTACCTTTATTGCATAATTGGTTGATACTCAATAGGTTGTGCTCCAAGCCTTCCACATAGAGCATGTTCTCGATCACTGCTTAAGAGGTATTTCCAAATAACTCAACGCCAAGTATTTCCCTCGGTTGTTGTCGTCGTAGGTGACATACCCTTTGTCTTTAAGTGAGAGATCAAGTAATTTAGATCTATCACCGGTCATATGCCTCGAACAGCCGCTACCCATATACCAGTGTTATCCATGCGTTCGAAGGCATATCTACAAAACATATTACTGGTCTAGTTTAGGTACCCAAGTGATATTGGGTCTCTTTTTGTTAGTAACCAGGGGACTTTGTCCCTTTTCACCCAAACATAAGTACTATTAGGCACACCATACTTCCTAATAAAACATGCAATGGAGGTATGGCTATGAGTGCCACGGTTGAAACATGTAGGTATGCGAATATGTGACTTTTTATGAGTATCCTATATGGCCTTCTCTTATTAGTTGGGAGTTTATATCTTATTCCTATATGGTTACCAGTATTTCTTGATTCGACAAGTAATGTATCTAGGTTATCTCTATTGTATGTGAGCTTTGTCAGTTTTTATTTTAATTAGAAACTTTCAGTTTGCAAAGTCTCGCAAGTATCACATACATCAGGTTAAGATAAATTATTTTTAGAGAAATCACATGAGTTGCAAGAGTAGATTAAATCAAAAGTTTTATTTTCTAATTTTAGTTCATCTAACTCTTTTTGCATCTTAATAATTTGTTGTTCATGCAATAGGATTACCTGTTTTCTATCTACATTAATCCTAGCACGATTTTTCAATTCCTCATGTAATTCAACATAAGCACTATACAATTCATCATAGGTAGGGCAATCATTGGAAGAAGATGAAGTGTCAAAATATACCTCATTCATATCATCCTGACCACTCGAGCTGCAAGCTTCTTGCATTTTTACCATTAAGCATAGTTTCGCAGACTCCTCCTCATCGGATGTGCTTGATGTTGATTCCTCCTCGGGAGTATCCCATACGATATATGATTTCTTTGATTTGAATTCTCGAGGAGAGCTCATCTCGGATTCAACCTTTTTGAGGTAGGTCAAACATTGGAGTCTCATATGTCCAGCTTTCCCACAATCGTGGCAAGTGAAGCGTTCCTTTGGGTTCTTGTCTTTCTTGGTTGATTCTCTTGATTCTTTCTTTTGGAACCTCTTGAATCCTCATCTTTTCTTGATGAATTTTACGAATTTTCGTACTAAGAAATTCAAAGTCTCATCTTCCAGATTGGAGTCAGAATCAATATCCTCCTTATCTTCTTGATCTTGTGAAGATATAGCCTTAAGAGATGTGCCTTTCTTCTTCATATCTAAATCCCCATGCATCGTCAAGTGCCATAACTCCATCTCGTGCTCTTGGAGTTTGCCAAATAATATTGCTAGAGGCATGGAATCCAGATCTTTCGACTCCATGATTGTAGTTACCTTTGGTTGCCATTTCTTGTCAAGACAACACAAAACTTTATTCGTTAGTTCACCTTTAGCAAATGATTTATCAAGGGCAACTAAATTGTTAACTATATTAGTAAATCACTTCTACATTTCACTAATAGATTTGTTTGGTAACATGTGAAATAACTCATACTCGTTTGTTAGCGCATTTAGTCTGGTGCACTTATCCTTGCTAGTGCCTTCATGGATCACTTGTAAAGTGTACCACATTTTTTTCACATTTTGGAAATGTGAAACCCTAAAGAACTCGTCATACGATAGGGTCAATGTGATAATGTTTTTAGCTCAAAGGTTATGTTGAACCTTTCTACATTCATCATCGATCCATAGACTTTTCGGCTTTTCCTTAGGTTCATCATCCACCAAGTGTAGTGGAACGAAAGGACCATTAACCACCTTTAGTATGAAGATTTTCATGCACACTTTCTAGTAGGCGTACCCCTCGCCACTGAGTATTGGAGGGTAGTTGAGGGATGCGCCATCTCCGCCAAAAGGGTTAGTGGAACCCATACTGTTATCCTCTAGGATCAAATGAATATGCGATCAAGCTAGTACTTACGTATTAGGTCTGATACCACTTGTTGGCAACTAGCAGGTCAGAACACACCTAGAAGGGGGGGGGGGGTTGAATAGATGTTGCAGATCACTTATTCCGCTTTTCCGATATTTTGCGTAGAACTGAAAACTGCTGCACTTAATCAATTTAGCTTGGTTTTAATCGATTAAGTAGTGCTTTGAATTAATCAATTATGCTTGTGGATAATCGATTATCCTGAATCTTGCACTTCTTGATTTTAAGATTTCTTGCACAACAAGTTACCAATTGTCAATCATTATATAATCAATTGATTAAAGAAGTTACAGAATGATAACAATACATATTATAACATGCAACTCAGAACTAATCAATTCACAACAAAAGGGATAGAAAATTAGGCACAAGGAATTCTTATCCTGGTTCATTTGTGGTCCACTATAAACTACATCTAGGCCTCCCTTTTGATCTTGGGAGATTTTTCTTCACTATTGAAATTGGTGTTTGTATACAAACACTTCCAATTACAATTAAACTAAGTTGCTTATTTCTTGGCACCTATAAGCTTAACAATTTTGGTTTGACCTATCTAACTCGCCTACTTGGATCTCCTATCCTTCCGCGATTCGGCCCCAGCCTAGGTATCGCTCTAACTAAGACCTCCTAGTCTTTGTGAAGATTGTCAAGATCTCTCTTGAGGTGAAACTACACACCAAGAGATCAACTTCCTTGTTCGTCACTGTTTTTGATGAGTTATCTTGAGTACTTAATACTCGGATACAATGATTAAACTCAATCTAAACTCTAAGCAGAAAAACCCACAAGAACCTAATCTAAATGAAAATTAATTCAAAAGGTTTTCGTAAAAAAAATTTGCACACTTTTCAAAAAAATATTTTCCTCACTTCACTATTAAAGAAATCAAGAAACTAATGAAAGAATGCAATGCATTGAAAAACCTAGATATATATGCAATGATGTGAATATCTAAACCCTATTCAGAATGCTATCACTCTCTAAGTTCTCTTAATATAATTTCTCACTCTAATGCAATGTATGAAAATGAATGTTCAAAATATTTTCGAGTTATGTAACTTATGTCACATGGACTAGAATTACAGCCTTTATAGCAAACACATTGTTGTTGTCATTAATCGATTATTCTGTGTCTTAATCAATTAATGTACTATTAAAAACTGATTTTTTGATATGTCACTACAATAAAATGTCCTGTTAGCCATGATTAATTGGCCACACTAAATGGATTATGTCTAAATTAATGCTCAAGCCCATTAAAAAATAAGGCATCACAACATGTATTAACTTGGAGTTCTCTCTCCTTATCCTTCCATTTTTTACTTTTCTCAATCACGCAAATCCAGTTTCGTCTTCAATCACTCAAATATCATTTTTTTTTCATATACGCCACCATCTCCGCCATAGGAATCAGAAGCTCCATTTACTATTTATTAGTCTTCAATTTCCTCTTCTATTGGTTCTTCACAATTCCTAGGGTTTTGTCATTGAAATCAAAGCATGAAGCTCATTCCTCATGAAACCTTCATCATCGTTCCTCTTATCTTTCACCTCTTGTTGTATTACTCGGTCGTTTTGTCATATGTGGCATCGTTTGTGACTTGGTGCTTTTGTTCTTCGTGTCGCTTTTGTTTTAGTTTTATGCTTCGATGCGTGGCCCATTGTGTTGGGTGACGAAGAATGAGAATCAGGTGTGGAGTATTAGTATGGTGAATGGCGCGGTGGCGTTGAAAGTGAGGATGGTATTTCATTCGTTCAGGAGGTTTCGCCTCCATCTTTATCTCTTCTCTCTTGTTCTATGAATATTATTTTCATTTTTCAGATTCATGATTAGGATCTACTTGAAGATGGAGGAAGAGGAGGGAATCATGATTATGACTGGTATATTAATTCACTTTCATATTCCATTTTCCATTCACACTTCCATATTACATATTAATTTTTATCTGAAAAAACAAAAAATGTTATTTATATGTATCAACGGTGAGCTTGGCGCAACATTTTGTTGCTTAATCACCATAAGCTCATGAATTCAAATCATGGAAACAATTTCATCAGAATATCTAGTCTAGATCACAAGATATGAAGGCATATGCAATGACTATTGTCTTGTTGAAATTTCATACTATACTCTGTTTTCCAAATTTGACTCTTTTGAAGAATGCAAAAAAATTATAAAAAGTGGAATGCAAAGTGTTTTCTAATATTAAATTGATTTTTGCACAATATTATTTTAATTCTAGAAATATGTATGCAATAGTCTGTACATTTTTGTTTGGAGGAAAATCAAAAGTGTATGATTGTGCATATGAAATATAATCTATTCTCCATGCTAAGTTTGTATGTCAATGCTTTTAAACTTGAATTGCTCTCTTGAGAAAGAGTTCCACATATGATTGTTGATGAATAAATTAGTTGTTTCTGATCACCATTTGATTATAGTTTAATAAAAATGTTGGTATGAATATTGAAAACAACATATTATTGGGAGAGGTGCATTGGATTATCTATGTCCGTGAAAGAATTGTATGCATCTCTGATGACAAACAAGGGTGCATATTATTGGGAAATTCTTGTGCATGAGAGTGAAAGTTTTATGGACTTCATTTTCACTGTCTTTAGATTTAAGGTCAAGAAAACATGAATGTTACTTATGTGAAACTTTAATTAGTCCATTGGATGAAGATATTATATGGTATTTCACAATCTCATGATCATAACACGTAATTCTTATATAGCAAATTGGCCCCTCCTGTTGTTCTGTTGAGAAAAAGTGATATGATTTATTGGATAGGAATAATCATCTGGTGCTTGTTCTGCACTATGAGACTTTGTATTTAATTCCTAGCTCTTAACTTCGTCATGTGTACTGTCAAATTGCAGTTATTGTTTTGTTATTAATTTGTTCTCTGTAATGTATTCCAGGTTTCAAGTGAAAAAGAAGCAGTTTTTTGTCAACTTCATGACCATCATGTTGTTTGGTGCTATTGGTACATTAATATCTTGTACCATCATAACTTTGGGTATGTCATGCCCCTTTAGATGGATTCCTTATGTTCTTAACTATGATTTGACATAATAAGAAAACAACATTCAAGCTCAGATAATTGTAATTTTTTCGGTTTAAAAAAGATTCAGACCTAGTAAATGTATAACAACTTTAAGGAAACTGACTATGCAGAAATTTGTCTAGTTCCATTGACTTAATTTGAAGCATTATTTCAGGTATTTCACAAGTTTTAAAGAGGATGAATATCGGTCCACTGGAAATAGGAGATTATCTAGGTATTATATTTGTCAATCTCAACTATATGACAATTTCCCAATCTGTATGCGACTCACTAATTTGTGAAAATTTTCAGCAATTGGTGTCATATTTGTTAAACTCTCATGCATAAGCCTTTTGATTGGTTTATCATAACATTAATGATATACATATGTATGTTTTTGTTATGTGCATCATAAGGTAACCTATTTAATCTAAGTGATGTTGCCTTGGGTTATCTTTATGTAGAATCACATGAAAACAATGTGATCTGATAAGTATACAGAAGATTTATATATGTATATATATCTTCTTGTATAGAATCCTCTCAAGTTTAAGTATATAATTGTATTGAGCTTTTAGAAGAGAAGCTACCTCAATCCTCATAAGATGCATCTCTCTATTTTTTATAATGTAACCATATTCAAGATATTAATCATCTTACAATGAACATATTGTCTTAAATTTATATTATCAGTTGTGCATCCTTCAAAATTTTGAACATGATGTAATCCAATTTAGAACATTTTGTTTCAGTAGAGTTGTGCATCCTTGAATTTACATTTTCTTTTTTGTACCATTTATGTTTTGGTGTAGTCATGGACCATAATGAACTTGTCATTTTACCCATGAAAATATTGATAGCATTGTTTCATCTCCATTGTGGAGGATGGATCTAAAAAGTAGAAATGGTTGCAATATGGTGTAGGATAGTGAAAAAACAATCTTAGCTAATATTGATACAAATATATATGGTTCTTGTATAATCTTAATCTAATGGTTTTCAATTACTAATTAACTGTATAAATGATGCATCTGCATACTAAATTTATAGCTCAGACAATCTTTCATTTTATAAATCATTCATTCATTATTGTATTGTTAATCTCGTATATTTTCCATGGGACCACATATCTCAAAACTCCTTCAAGGTGATGCTGAAGTGATCAAGTGGGCAAGACTAGAAGTTCCATGTGATTATGCGTGAAATTTTTACTATAGAAATATTAATGCATTTTTTAACCAAATTTGGAATGTTTCAACAATTGGTTTGAATGATACATATTATGTGAACTTATTCATGCTTATGTATTTGGAATTATTTTAAGATGAAGGTGATGATAATTTGAGATATTGGGTCCAATTTCATAGTATTAATGCTTATATAATATAATGATTGTTAGAGAGGATTAGGAGAGGAATATATGTGAAAATAACTTAATAAATAATTAGCCACGGTTAAACTGTGGTTAAAGTAATGGTATAAACTAGCCACGGGTGTGGTTCACATTAGCCACGGTTGAACCGTGGTTAAGGAAATGTTACCACACTTCTCATAGATGTAGCTATATCATACATTGACTGTGGCTAAATTTTTGCAACGCCACTTATTGCTAGGGTCGAGGAAACCGTGGCTGGTGTATTTTGCCACGGTTTTTTGGTAAAATAGCCACGGTTATAACCGTGGCTAACAAGATATTTTTTTGTAGTGTGTCTTAATCGATTAACCAATGACTTAATCGATTATCACACCACAAGTTTCAAATTGGTTAGCTATTGTAATTTTGATAATCAATTAACACTATACATAATCGGTTATGATGTACAAACCTAATTTTCTTGATGAATGATAAACTATCTATATGACATGTGATAATCCAATATATGTTTTTCAAATATTTTATACTTTTAATGCACAAAACCATGTATGTAGATGCATGAGCTTACTTATTATATAATTTCTAGATGTTATGTCTCAATTTTAGTCTTGTTCATTTTCAGTTCTTGTGAGACTCCCACCTAGGTTTATCTAACCTAGACTCGATATAAGGAAATCATCTTAAGATTTCCAGTAAAGTAAAATTACAAAGCCCTAAGTCTATAGATATCACCCTTGAATCTTTGACTTGTAGTTTGTTGCAAGATCTTCAAGCATTCTCGTATGTCCATTGTCTTCATCAAAACCAATATCTACTTCAAATATACAAGTTTTGTCTCTTTGCACTTTCAATAGGCAAACACCGTTTGCACACCCCGCATTTCTAATTGTAAAATGAAGTTAATTTAATTAGAAAATAAATGTTTTGCGGAATCAATTAAGTTTTAGAACTAGAATTTGGGGTAAAACTGTTTTTTTTGTTTGAAATCATTAAATTTGCACAATAAGATTATTGAAGAATTACTAAAACCACGAGTTGCAAAACATAGGGTGATCAAGAGTGTATAATTCTCTCTTCAATTTGGAGAAAATGCATCAACTATATAGTAATTGTACTCTAATCCTACAAGTTCATTGTGAGTTAATTCTCTTCAAGTAAGCTTATGAGACACCTTATTAGTAAAAGATACAAATATTAGGATTTATTACTCCTTAACTATTTAGTTTTCTAATGATATACCAATTATCTTGTAGAGATTAGGTACATTCATCCATTATATTATGATATTTATGATATATCATAAAAGATATAAATCTTTTGATCATTGTTTATTTTTTCATAGTGATATACACTTATTCACACTATGACAAAATATGTTATTTCATATCTTTATTGATTATGGTAACCAATATTATAGATCATCTAGAGCCTCAAAGGCATGAGTTGGGATCATCTCTCATGTACTAGACATTCTAGTACAAGAATATGAGGCTCAATTCATTTAATGATTTAAAAATAAAATTTAATTAAAAATAAATTAAATTTTGAGTCCTTGAAACTTTTTAAATAAAACATGTCATCATTTCATCCAGTACTGAACCCGACCCTCTAGTACTAGAGAGGATCGAGATTTGGAAGGCATATGGGCTCTAAGTTCGAAGCCTTTTTTGCAGATATTAAGTTTTGTATTCTTATTATTTGTACCAGTGTTTTAAATTGCGATTGTAGTATCGATTGTCATTGTGATTCTGATTACTATAATTGTGGTCATTACGGTTGCAATGCGGATAGCGGCCGTTGTGATATGAATTATTTTGTGAATATGTTTTTTATATAGATGTGGTTTGATGTGACCTGATGCAGTTGTGTTGCGGCCCGTTGCAGTCGCATTATTTATTTATTGCGATTGAGTGTCGCATCGCAATTACGATATGATGCGGTTGCGGCGATCACAGCAATCACAATATTGCAGCCGCATTACTTAATATGGTCCACAATTTGAAATAATACTATAGTTCAGATCATGGATCTCGGAATTGTTCCATAACATATGCCCCAAGTTGGTACTCTTAATTGTTTTTGGATTGAGATATTTATTTTTGTAAGCTTGGAGTATGTTGCGTGTAGATTTGATTTGTTTCTCTGATTCTTCATCCAATATATGGGGCCTAAGTTTCATAACCAGATCATTTTGAGTGAGAGCTTGTCTCCGAAAAGGTTTGGATTGCTTGAATTTTGATGAGGTGGAAGTTTTGGAAATCTGTTCACTCATCCATAATTCTCATAGGTCAAATCATTTTTTAGAGGTTGTGTATATTGGACACAATCATTAGTAACCATGTTTGCCATGATTGTAAACGAAAAGGACCTTTATGCCAGAGCAAGTTTTGGTAATAATAATCTTTTAGCCTTGACCTTTTAGTTGTCTTCTATAATAGTTCTCATTTCCTTGTAGTTCTATATAGTTGAAGGTTCCTCTTTACCTTCTCTCTGGACATCGAGATCTCAAAGAGAAGCTCAGGAAAGATATTTAGATGGGTTGTTGCCTCCCTCTAGAAAACATACATATCATGTGGTTGCTTATGGGTGATATGGAAAAAGAAAAGAAGCTTCTTCTTCATACGACCTAAGATATGGATGAACAATCTCCTTTATTTAGTATCAAATCATGTCATAGTGATGTAAATTAAATTTTTTCTGATTTTTTTATTGTCATGGTTTGAAACATTGTATGAACTATGACCCATTATGTTTTTTCTTCATTGTCTTGGATGGATAAAGTTAATGACCCATCATGTTAACTGATTTTTTTAGTACTATAAATGGTATTTCTCACTTTTTTTTGGTAAAAAACTAATTTTTGTTAGGTACGTGACTACCCCTATTTTTTACCTTTTGAATCTAGTGAGACATTATATTACTACACTATCACTTTATAATAGATTTAATTCTTAAGCATTATTATTGCAAATGTGCTCAAAATGGGTTGAGACTTAGAGAGAGTGTCACTTCTTGATCACGCACAAATTCTGGTTCCCATACATCAAAGTGCACTTGCACTTCCATAGCTTTTGGGTGTGTATATTCAATCATCTCATGGCAGCTCCTTCACAAATCCATGGGAACTCTAACGTAAGAAAAAAAGTGAGAGGATGAAAAGAAAAAAGGAAAATAATATTTTTCAATATTTGGTTGTATAAAAAAGAAAGATGAAAGAAAATGGTAGGACCTATGCCATTATGTTTCTCTCCAATATTAGGAGGAAAACAAGTAAAAAAAAATTGGATCGAGATCGATTTCCCAAAGTATATCATAAACTATGTCCCAAACAAATAACGACCAAGGGAAAATAGAAAAAATAACAAAAATTTATTTATTTTAATTAAAACGTCATGTTTTCATTTGTTTAGGATGATATGGGCATACTTTGGAATATCAGATCATTGTCCAAAAACTATAATGACAGATTTTTTCCTCGCTAACTCTCTAATCCTTATATATATATTTAAAAAAATCATATTTCCTATTAGTTTACTTATAAATGTCAATAATTTTCTAAAATTAAAAGGAAAACAAACTAACACATGCATGTCATTTTTATTGATAAACAAAGCGTTTGTGTAGTGGTGTAAAGTCCATTAAATCCACATAAAGACAAAAATGTTTCAATTATGTAATAAACACTTATTGAAAGAGAACATTCATACATTACAAAAGAGATTAACTCTTTACTCGTATGTTGACGTGATACTCTTAATGATACAAAAAATGTCATTATTAATAATAATTATATTATTTTCTTTTCATTTTCTTTCCATTTTATATCATATCAAACAACTAAAAAAATTAATATATTTTTTACCACGTTTTTTTTTTTTTTTTTTTTGTAAACCAAACAAAGTGTTAATGGCCTACAAGAGATTTTGCATGGTGTAGTTGGATGTCTGTTCCCCTCAATTATGTTCTGAGTGGTTCGCTTGGACTAGGTTCGGAAAACACGTGGGACACAGTGTGCAACCAAACATTGGACGCAACCTTCATAGTTGATACACTGATGTCATCGGATGCAATTATATTGAGTACTGGACTTTAACGCGAGCGATTTTTATGCAAAATCATAACTCTACTTCAATGGTTTCCATAATTCTCGCCCCATGTTTCCACCTTTATCTCCCACAGTTTCTGTCTTTTATTATCATTTGCAATTAAAGCTTATAAGAGACAATAATGGACAACAAAAAAATAGATAGATATCATATTAGATTGAGATTATTTTCCAGATATACTATTACAAAGAGAGCAATTATGTCGTGTATGAAACAATTGATTTTGATGTGCGTTCTTCCCAATTTCGACATACCATATATCATATATAGAGTCATTATAAAAGAAGTTTTTTGTAGTAATAATGTAACAACAGACAAACTGGTATGATTGTTTCAGAAATGATACCATGTATCATGCAACTATGTTCCTCTTTGACACAGTTAGATAACATGATAAATTATATCTTACTGTGAGTTTACCATTGCAATTACAGTCAATAATTCCATGAGATCCAGAGCACTTCACAACGCCATACTTGAAGCAGCAGCGATCCTGAAAGGAAACTTGGAGTAGCTAGAGTCTAGTTATCACATTGTAATGAATTGTAGATTTTGGAGTCAAATTTCTTCCACCAAATTTTAATTTGTTTGCATTTATGGGTTAAATTCGCAGAGTTATGTGTAATTCGAGGAACATGGACATGCATTCCAGTCTTTTAAATTTAGTAGGAGATATGGAGGAAATAAGAAATAAATGCCAGCGAGTTGACATCATTTAAAAGACATTTAGAAGAACTTGCAAGCATACAGTTGTTTTGCCAGTTTCAGTCACCACATCCCTTACAAAAGAACACAAATTGCAATCTAAATTAGAATGGTGTTAAGATAAAAAGATAGGGAATAATATAGCCTAGCCTATTTATTATTGCAATTCATGGTATTTTCCCATATACTTCTTCAATATTTAGGGATGACAATAAAAATCGAACTCATGGGTACCTGCGTTAGAACAAAGAAAGAAAGATACAAGAATAATGCAGTAAGATTGATAGAGAAAGATAAAGAGGGAATCAGGAGTTTCAATGAATTACTTCTTGTATTGCTATTGAATGAATTGATTTACATCTATAAATAGAAAGTCTATTTATAGTAAGCTATTAACCACCTAACTAACAACTAACAAAACATAAATTTGAATTACTCTTCTAACACCCCCCATATAATTCGAAATTATACAAAAATAGCAACTACAATACTCATTCTTTCAAACAATATACTCCAATCTTCTTCCTCAATTCGTTGAACCTATTCTTCTTCAATGGCTTTGTCATAATGTCTGCCAACTGATTTTCAGTGTTGCAATGAATCAGTTTAATCCTTCCCTCTGCCACTTGATGCCTTAGAAAGTGATATTTGGTTTCAATATGTTTGCTCCTGCCATGAGACACAGGATTTCTTGCCAAATCAATTGCAGACTTGTTATCAACAAACAGTTCCATTGCATCCTTACTTTCTATGCCTAGTTCTTGTAGCAGAGAGCAAATCCAGAGGGCTTGGCAAGCAGTGTGACAAGCTGCTATATACTCAGCTTCACAAGTCGAAAGAGCCACTACTCTTTGCTTTTGAGAACACCAAGAAATAGGCGCACCAGCAAACATGAAGACATATCCCATAGTACTCTTTCTATATAGTATATCACCACACCAATATGAATCAGAATAGCCCATGAGATGTGAACTGATCTTCTCATCTTGATGAAGGAAAACTATGCCAAAATCAAGAGTTCCCTTTAGATACCTTAGGATCCTTTTTGTTGCTAACATGTGAGAGTGTCTTGGATCACTCATAAACCTGCTTACAACTCCTACACTGAAGGAGATCTCTGGTCTAGAGTGACAGAGATATCTCAAACTTCCCACAAGTTCCCTGAACAGAGTTGCATCAATAGTGACTTCATCTTCACATCTATCCAGCTTCAAATTCACCTCTGCTGGTGATTCTGATGTATTGCAATTCAGCATGTTAAACTTGGTTAGAATCTCAAACAGATACTTCCTCTGATGCATAGCTAATCCTCTGTTAGTATATTGAAACTCAAGACCAAGGAAGAATGATAGTAAGCCTAAATCAGTCATCTCAAATTCCCCTTTTAGGCTGCCCTTTAAGATTTCTATCCCTTTTGAACAACTGCCTATTATTAGAAGGTCATCTACATACAAACATATGAACAAGACTTCCCCTTCTTGATCTAGAGTCTTGACATACATGCCATACTCTACTGGACATTTCTGGAATCCTGAGTCAGAGAGGAACTTGTCAATCCTCTTGTTCTAAGGTCTAGGTGCTTGTTTCAAGCCATAAAGTGTCTTCTTCAGCCTTAACACTTTACCCTCATTGCCTTTGTTGATGAATCCAGGGGGTTGGTCCACATATACCACTTCTTCTAATGGACCATTGAGGAATGCTGACTTCACATCTAGTTGCCACAATTTCCACTTCTTCCAGCTAGCTAGTGCCACAATGAGTCTCACTGTTTCCAATCTAGCAACTGGTGCAAACACTTCAGAATAGTCAATTCCTTCCTTTTGCATGAAGCCCTTTGCAACAAAACTTGCTTTGTGCTTTGCTATCGTGCCATCTGGTTTTATCTTCACTTTGTAGACCTCTTTGATTGCTATTGGTACCTTCTTATTAGGCAAGGTTACCAGCTCCCATGTGCCATTCTTTTCTATAGACTTGATCTCTTCCAACATTGCTTCTCTCCAAGTGCTATCTGACATAGCTTCTTCAAACTTCACTGGTTCGGCATCAGCAAGTAAGGCTAAGTGTTGCACAAGGTCTCCTTCTGAGTTAATTGCATCATCTGAGTAGAGTTGAAAATCTCTCAATCTGTTAGGAAAAGTTCTGTGTCTTTGTGCTCTCTCATTAGCTATTTGAGGTGTTTCTGGTTCTGTGCCTATCACTTCTTCTTCTCTTGTCAAATCTTCAATTTCCCAATCTAGTTGCAGGCTAGTTATTCTGTCTTGAGACCAATTCCAGGATTCACTCTCCTCAATGTGTACATCTCTACTGAATATGACTTGGTTGTTTGCAGGATTATACAACTTGTATGATCCAGTGGAGTTGTAGCCAACTAGGACCATTGGTTCACTCTTATCATCAAGTTTCTTTCTCCTTTGATCTGGAATGTGAGTGTAGCAGAGTGAGCCCAACACTTTTAGTTTCTTTATTGAGGGATTTGTTCCAGACCAAGCTTCTTCAGGTACCATTGAGTCTAACTTCTTGGTTGGACATCTGTTGAGGACAAATACAGCTTTTGTGGCAGCCTCACCCCAAAAACTATGTGGCAAGTTCTTTGTTTTCAACATACTTCTAACCATGTTGAGGATTGTTCTGTGTCTCCTCTCAACAATGCCATTGTGTTGAGGAGTGTAGGGGGCAGTTACCTCATGCACAATGCCTTGGTCCTTACAGAAATCTGAGAAAGCTCTTGATGTGTACTCACCACCTCTATCTGTTCTGATTATCTTGATGTTCTTGCCTGACTGTTTTTCTGCTAGCTTCTTGAACTCTTTGAGTATAGACAGGACCTCACTTTTGAGCTTGATGAGGTAAATCCATAATTTTATACTCAATTCATCTATGAAGGTAACAGAATATTTGTTGCCTCCTAGTGTTGGTGTATCAAGAGGTCCACACACATCTGAATAAATGACTTGTAGTAGATCCTTGGCTCTAGGGGCATGACAGTGTAATTGCTAAATGAGTTCCTTGGTTGCTTGCTGATGAGACAAATTTCACACACTTTCTTTGGAATCTATATTGCAGATAGGCCTAGTACCATATTTTTGGCACTAAGTAATCTCAAGTCTCTAAAGTTTAGATGGCCAAATCTTAGATGTCATAGCCAGGGATCTTCACCAGCCATGGCAGATAGATATTGAGACTCTACACTAGCCAAGCTTATCTGAAAGGTTCTGTTGGTAGCCATAGTTGCTCTCACGACTAACTTCCTTTTCTGATCATAGATCTCCAGTGCACCATTGAGCAACTCCATTGAGAATCCTTTCTCCAGTAGTTGTCCCATACTTATCAAGTTGTTTTTCATGTTTGGTACATAAAGCACATCAGTGATTAGTGCTTGTTTTCCATCATTCTTGTTGATCGAGACATCCCATGTGCCCTCAGCTTGGATTACCCTGTTATCAGCAAATCTAACAATACTTTTCTTTTTCTGATCATAGTTGACTAGCCAATCTCTATGTCCTGTCATGTGTGATGAACAACCAGAATCTATGTACCAAATATCATGGTTCTTGCTAACCTGGCTTGTGACCATCATGAGCGGGAGGGGTTGATTATCATTTTATGTCTCATTCTCTTCCTTAGCCATATGTGATTCACTGAGTTGTTTGCATTTGTTGTCATCTTGTGTAGATGATGTCCTGCATTCAGTTGAGAAATGGCCAATCTTGCCACAATTGAAACACCTTATCTTCTTTCTATCAAGTGTTTTCCTTCCTCCTTTCCATTGACTCAGGCCACCTCTCCTTGCTGAGTGTTCTGGTTTATCAAATTCAAGTCTTTCTTGCTCTCTATTTTGAAAGCTTTTGTGACTTGTACTTCTAGAATTCCCTCTGCCCTTTCCTCTGAAACCATTCCTACCTCCATAGCTTTTTCTGCCTGATACTTGAGCTTACAAGGCTTGATCAACTGATCTTTCATTTGATCTTTCAATAATTCTCTGCTCATGTGCCTCAAGTGATCCCTGAAGATCTTCTATCTTCAATACCTCTAAGTTCTTGGATTCCTCTATTGCCACTACAATGTGGTCAAAGTTAGGGGTGAGTGTGTGCAGGATCTTTTCAACCACTGATTGATCAGTGAGTTATTCTCCACAAGCCTTCATGGCATTTATGTGTGAGACAATTTTGTTGAAGAATTGTCCCACCTTCTCATTTCCTTCCAGCTGCATTAATTCGTATTGTCTCCTTAGAGTTTGCAGCCTCACTTTCTTTAGTTGCTCAGCTTCCTGGTTGCAAGCTTCAAGAATCATCCAAGCTTCCTTTGAGTTAGATGCACCAGAGATCTTTTCGAAATGAGCTTCGTCCAAACATTGGTGCAACAGAAACATGGCCTTGCAATCCTTCCTTTTGTTCTCCTTGTGTGTTCTTCTTTGTTCATCCGATGCTCCTTCATCAAGAGTAGGATATCCTTGTTCTACAATCTCATCCACCTCTTGGTACCCCATGATTGCCTTCATTTGTACCTCCCACCTATTCCAGTTCTTGCCATCAAGGATTGGGAGGTTTGTTGGAAAATTTGTTCCACTCGGTCCCATTGTTCTTGATCTGGTTTGCTGAGTTTGATGAGGGTGCTTGTGTTGATCTTGAACTCAAGCTCTTGATACCAATTTGTTAGAACAAAGAAAGAAAGATGCAAGAAGAATGCAGTAAGATTGATAGAGAAAGATAAAGAGGGAATGAGGAGTTTCAATGAATTACTTCTTGTATTGCTATTGAATGAATTGATTTACATCTATAAGTAGAAAGTCTATTTATAGTAAGCTATTAACCACCTAACTAACAACTAACAAAACAGAAATTTGAATTACTCTTATAACAACCTGCTCGAACCAAACCCGAATTTAACAGGGAAAACTTGATGTAATTGGATTGAGTTCAAGTTTTACCCGGGTTTAAATTTTGGGTTCGGGTTCGGGTTTGGTATAACAAAGACTCTAACCCAAACCGGCCTCGAAGTAATCTAATTCAATTTAAAATTGAAATTTCGATCATATGCCAATTGTTTTTAAATTCTAATTTTACTTTACGTACTATTGGATCTTCAAACATAAAAGAAATGAAATAATACAAGATAAAAAAGAAATGTTAGAGAAAAATTACACGAAAATAATATCATACTTTCCTTACACGAAAACACCAATTTTTCTAGAGAAAACTTCACTTCCTTGTGAATCAAATCTTGGATGAGCTATAGCAACTAAAAACATTACTTTTGTAATGAAAATTTTGCTTCTACATATGCGATATGGATCTTCCTCATGTGGCAACAAATAATAATTATTAGACTTCTTTGTCATGTAGAGCCACTTCTCGTCAATATGAACAATGTTATTCATACTTTTAAATATTGGATCATGTGGTATGTTATAATCTTCCAACATTGACAAACAAAATTGTAGTCATGACCTTTTATTTTCTTCTTTCAACAATGGTTTTATGGCATTCGAATGACGACGTATGACACCTGCCTTTAGAAGCCTAAACACTGAAGTTGAATTAGTATTCAAAGCACAAGCTAAAGATCGAATGGTTGTCCGTTGACGAAAAGGGATTTCGTAAAATTCGATCATGATCAATCTGAATTCTCTTACGTCCACAGTTTATAGGCTTCCTTTGAGATACATCATGCAAGTCACTTTCTTTTGAACGATGCCATATACGTAGAATAGTTCTTCTAGAAACTGAAAATGATGAAACAACAGTATCTATCACTCCTTTCTTTACTCTTCCATCAATACTATTTTGATGTAGAATATGATAAACGGTTGCACGTTCTTCATTGCTAAGGTATTTTAACCTTTTATTCACGTTTCCTTCCAAATTTGTTTCATTAACCTCCATATCTATTTAGCAGTAAAATACATAAAATAATAAATAAATAATCATTGTAAAAATAAAATGAATTGAACACGTAGAACAAGTTTAAACGCTTAAAATGACTAACAACATTTAAATGATTTAATTAATAAATCAATAATTAATATAAAAATAAAAGAATTAAAAGCAAAAAATAATTTTGATACCATTATTTAAATTTGCTTCTGTCACATCTATATTTGCATTATTCTCTTCTCCTGTTTAAAAACACAAAAATAATTAACATAAATAAAACAATCCAAATAATAAATTATATAACACACATTATAAAATAAAACAATAACATATGTTGATCTCCTTGCGTCCAAATCTTTTCATATACAAGAAAGGGGTTGTAAGGATAGAGAAATAAGGCATCTATGTTGTACATACACTTTGGACCAAATATTAAAAATATGGATAGATCATTCTCCTAATTTAGTTGCTTGGACTATGGATATTGAGGGAGTTCTTAATTTAATTTAAAACACTTTGTGCATGACTAAAAAACGGTTTATTTACCTCTAAAATTTGCATGACAAAAAAAATTTAAAAACAAAATATATTCTCATACCCATAGTGAAGCTACTTTCTCCATTAATATCTGCACCACATGACTTCTTGTTTAAATCCAAAAAAGCATGGTTTGATTGTGATGATTGTAGAGAATGAGGAAGATCATTGAGATCAATAAAGTAACTTTCTACTACATCAACATTCAAATCTGGAAACATAGGATGTTCTTCATTTGAAAAAAAATGTTGAATGTCTTCATTATCAGTATGTGAAGGGGTGACATTTAAGTCTATATCGTATAAAGAGAATTAATTTTCTACAGCCATAATTCTTTAGATATGAACTTTCTCAAATTCACAGTCTATATATATAAAGAATGAAACTACTAGTAAAATTTTAAAAATTATGGCGGTAAGTTAAATTGAAATTTCGGTGGTAAACAAATTTTAATTTAAATTCTAACCAAAGTTTTTATTTTTCACTTTGATTTTTAGGAGGGAAAGTTATTTGGAGGCAAAGTTTTTTGAAATATGTGAATTGGAGTAACGAAAAGACAACGCTTGAGTAATGAGGTAGGTATAGTCTAAGTAGGAATAATTGTGCAAAATGATTAAAATTTATGAGCATGAGAGATAAAGGGTATTATAGGAAATTAATATATAATTTTACGACATTAATTGACTTTCTTAATATATGTGCCAAAACCTTAAAGTGACAGTTATATATGAACGGATGAAGTATTATATATGACGAACTATGACAAGTGCTCATTAGCATGCTAAATATGGGAAAATTTACGTGGGTAGTGTAGTTTGACTATACTATCTCACGTTCGGGATAGCTTTTGAATTAATTATGGGAATGGTGTAGTTTTTATGGATCTCGTGGATGGGGTCCACGATTTCACCAAAGTCATGGATGGGAAATGCGATTTCCCACCAATCTCGTGGACCAGAGCCACGACTTTCTTACACTGTGTCAGCCTTCATATAAGTCGTGCACCTGGAACACGAGTTTCATGACAATGTTGTGGACCCGGTACACGAGTTTCATGCAATTCTCGTGGACCAAGGACACGAGATCCAAGTCGTGTCTTGGATCCATGATATCCAAACATCATATATGCATCCCCGTCCCGGCTCAAACCACACCGAATGAAGAAAACGTATGAGAAATATTTAGGGTAATTCGTAATTGAAGAATTATGATTATTGACGGTAAGTAAAAATACTTTATATTTTTCAGTTAATTTTATTTAATGTTACTGTATGTTTAAATGTAAATATCGTATGTTTATATTTTACTGTATGTTTATATGTAGATGACAATTATTAGATATATTGTTAGTGATTTTAGTGATGAGAAGGACATTGAGCTATGTGATGATGATGATGTTCAGATTACCACTAGTGAACCGGTTAGCATAGCATATGATACTCCTTCATCTTTTTTCGTTAGCATTGATTATCAGTCTGTACAAGATTTTCCATATAGAATTACTCACATAAGTATTGATGTGGATAATGATCTCTTTGTTGGTATGCAATTTGAATCAAACGAAGCAACAATAAATGATGTAAAACAATTTCATATTATGAATTCTTTTGATTACCATGTGGATGAGTCTAGGCCAGATAGAAATGTTGCAAAATGTAAATATTATGGTGATGGGTGTGAATGGAGAATTCGGGCATCGAAAAATGTGAAGCGTGATATTTGGGAGATTAGAAAAATTAGTGGAAGACACACTTGTGTATCCACTAATATTTCTCAAGATTACGCGAAATTGAACTCATCTTTCATCACAAACTGCATTGTTCAACTAGTATCTGAAGATCCTGGTATACCAATTAAAGCATTAATTAAAGAGGTAGTCACTCATTTTGGTTATACGGTGACATATAGGAAGGCTTGGACTACTAAACAAATAACAATGTCTCAAATTTATGGTGATTGGGAGGGATCGTACAATGAGTTACCTCGTTGGTTGAATGTTGTCCAATATTATGCACCAGGTACAATTGTAAGATATTCAACATGTAACCATGAAGAACATAATACTTTAATTCTTGATAGGGTATTTTAGGCTTTCAAGCCATGCATTGAAGGATTTGCTTTTTGCAAACCAATCCTTCAAGTGGATGACACATTTTTTACTGGAAAATATACTGGAACATTGCTAATAGCTAATTCGCAAGATGGTAATAGACGTATATTTCCAGTAGCATTTGTCATTGTGGAAGGAGGGACCAAAGAAGTATGAAAATGGTTTTTCTACAATCTTCAGACATATGTTACCCCACAACCGAATATTTGTATAATATCAGATAGAGGTTCATGTTTGTTGGGTGCACTTCGTATTGAGCTCCCACAATGGTGTGATGCACAATCTGTATATTGCATTTGTCATATTGTTAGCAATTTCAACAATGAGTTCCAGATAATGATATGAAAGAAAAAGTCATTGAAATGGGTATGTATTGAAATTTATGTGATTTATGTTAAATTCTTTGTTTATGTTAACATTAATAAACTTGTTGTAGGGTATAAATTGATGCAGTCTCGATTCGAGCGAATGCTTGCTCTATTGCGTCAAAAGAATTCGAGGGTAGCAGCTTGGTTAGACAAGATCCCAAAAGAAAAATGGACGCAATCATATGATGATGGGAGACGATACGACCATATGACGACGAACTTGGCAAAATGTGTTAATATTGTTCTGAAAGGAGCAAGAGTTTTGCCAATACTGCACTTGTTAGAGCAACATATCATAGACTGAGCTCATGGTTTGTACACCATGGAAATGAAGCTACTAATATGACAAGGACAGGTCATGTATATTGCGAAGAATTGACTAAGATGATTAATGAAAATAACCGAAAAGCTACATGTCAAATAGTATGAAGTTTTTCACGAGGAATCAGGAGTCTCGGAGGTTGAAGATGCTTGTTACATAAAATTGATTTTCAATTTGCCAATTTTTTTTTCCTCTTCAAGTTATGACATTATGAGACTTTTTCACAAAAGTTTTAGCACACATCTCATTTTGCTCAATCAAAGCTTAATTTAAAGTATGCTTAACATTTCTAATCATGTGATCATGCTTCAAAAAATTTGTTTTAGCCATTTTGTTTTCGGTTTTGAAAATTTTTGAGTTTTTTGAACAAACAAATTTACTTTTTACATATTTACACAATCTAGTAAAAAAAAAAATTTTTAAATTACATCAAATCTTGTCCCCCTTTTTAAATGAAAGCTTGTCCTCAAGCCTTAAAAAATTTTGGGATTTACTTGATGTGATTTAAAAATTTTGTTTAACTTGTCTAAAAAAATTGAAAGAATTTAATTTTTACCACATACTGGATTGCCTTCTAGTTAGCGCTCTTTTAACGTCAGTAGCTTGACGTCAGATTTTGGACGAAACTATTCTGATTGCTCATTGATGATGGAGCATGACTCATCCTCTAAATAAGGTTTTAATCTCTGTCCATTTTTAGGAGAACACATAATTTTATTCTCCTTGTTTTCACTATCACTCCTAGATAGTGGTGCCATCAACTCCTCATTTTTGTCTATTTGTTTGGACTTGTTTTCTTGTAAATCATTTCGAACTTGTAATTTTCTTTTGCTTTGAGGTTAGTCTAACAATTCACATGAATTTATAATTTCCTAAGACACTAAGTTCATGAATTAAATTTGATTGAGAGAATTCCAACCAAACAACATGCTCTTTCATGAAAATTGATGTTTAGAAAAATTTTCAATCATATTTCAAATCCAAGTGATAAAATGGAAGTCCAAACAGAATTTATGGAACTTCAAAACACATTTTATCACACCAAACATCCATAAATAAATCCATTCATAATTTCATGAATTTAGTTTGTTAAATGGTGAACCAAATCACACACTTTTTAGGAGTTCTCAAGTTTGGAAAAATTCATGTTTGGCACAAATGTAGCAAACATGCTCTTAGTTTTAAAAATTAATTTGACAATTTCAAAATCATTTACTAAGGCATGTTGATGGAG
>NC_032014.1:24141627-24142142 GCF_001865875.1 Lupinus angustifolius
ATGTTGTTCTTTTGAAAAGGTTGATGAGGGGTACCTCCACATCTCATAAAATTTTTATAACAACAATAAAAGGTTTCTTAACTAGTGGGTTTTCACTCCACTAATTCATTTTTTTAATTTTTTAGTTTTTAATTTTTTTTTCAAATGTACAAAACGTAAAAATAAAGATGTACAAAAGGAAAAATAAATTTATACAAAAGAGAAAGAAATTTTATGCACAATTATTTGATAAATGACATATAAATATGAAATGTTTTATTATTAAAGCAATTCTCCGACAACGGCGCCAATTTGTTGAAAGGTTATCTCGGTGTTTATTTTATTTTAGTTGGGAGTTTTCTTCCCTCAACAAATCGTCCTGACAGTAGTGTCAATTTGTTGAAAGATTAATACTCTCATTTTCGTTATGTCCTTTTTGTAAGTAAGAGAACTCGGTTTTATTCTTTGTTCGCCATCTCGGCTTTGTTGAAATAAATTCCAACGCCGGTATAATGGTTTCAAGAATATTCCAGTTA
>NC_032014.1:24142242-24152568 GCF_001865875.1 Lupinus angustifolius
GTATTAAAAGGTGTTTTCAACAAATAAATTTATTGATAACACTTTACTATTTTACAATTTACACCTCTTTCAAGATTCAATTGTAGTATAGTATAGGGTTATGTCGAACCACAAGGAATTGCCTAATAAAATAAATCATGCAAACATGTCAAAGCATAAATAATGGTTTAAACATATTTTGGTGATTTTTCGGTTTGATTTGGACATACATAAATCAACAAGAAAAATAAACTAAGTATTCACAAATTCTTGAGGAGACAAAATCTTTTTGAATAAGGAAAATAAATTTCTCAACTTCTTGTGAGTTTGAACTACTTAGACAAGTTCTTATGTTTTACTTTGGTTAACCCCAAACATGAATGTCTGAAATCCTCCTTTTAGCGTATATCCTAAAATGGTAGAATGATAAACACTTATATTCATCACTTAAACAATACTACGACCATAAAAGAGATTAGGTTGTCACACCCTAACCATTGGTGACTCTAATATTGAATGAGTGACGAATGTAAGATCTTAAGAGAGACATGCTTAACTTGGCAAATAAACTAGGTAGTACAACTACTCCAAAGTTTATTTGTTAAGTGTTTGAAACAAGTAGTTTTATTGACTTGAATTCATTTTTTAGGTGATCAATCTAAAAAGAGCATTAAGTACTTCTCAAACAAATAATATTAACCAAAGCACCAACTTGAATGATTAAAATCCAAACTTTTGTAAATTAAGAAGAAGTAGAAATTACATAACCTTGTTCAAAAGAAAATGTTTAGGAGCATGAGCTATCCATCCAAGGATTGGATGCTTTTGAATTCTAAATGCGAGTACAAAATTGATTTTTGCATCTCATTTGTCTTCTCCTTTTCTCCTCCTGAGTTCTAAACTACAAATTACAAAACTTACTTGAAAATGAAAACTCTAAACTAAGAAATGAAGAAAGAATTCCTAGATTAGAGAATTATGGCCTCAAGTGTTTTTGAGAGGATTTTATGAAAAAAATGGTGTATTCCAATCTGTTTTGCTCGAAGGAATTGGTCTCTATTTATAGGCCCCATGCCAGACCGTTGAGCTGCTTAGCGATGCTGCTTAGCTGGACCGCTCAGCAACTGAGCAAACCCTTTAGCATGGGTTTGGTCCCTTGACCAAGTAGCTTAGTCACCTTTGTGTATGACTCACCAAAGGTAGTTGTGGGTTATGAGACCAGCTATTGTGAGCTACTTCTGAAAAGCATGTGGTTGGCTACTTGAGGTGAGGTCATGGATGACTTCATGGTTTGCTTGATGGTTAAGTCAAGTCTGGTAAGCACCACCCAGCGCACCTGCTTCACCGCTGAGCTGCTTGTTCAGCAGCTTCTGACCGTGTTGATTGGGACGTGGCTTGGTGCTTGCTGATCTGGCCAGGAGTCTGGTTCTCCGCTGAGCAGCTTGGTTGGACCACTAAGCAGCTTGGTTAGACCGCTAAGCAGCTTGTTTAGCAGTTTGGTCTTGTGCCAAGCTCGTGTCTGGCCGTGTCAGGCCTAGTCTAGTGCTAGGCTGAGCGGCTAAGCAGGTCCGCTCAGCTGCCTGGTTGAGCAGTTTGGTCTAGGTCAGGCAGGTGGCTAGATCAGCTCAGCAGGGCTTGTTCCACGCTCAGCTGCCTGGTTGAGCACCTTGATTTTCTTGACTTTTGTTGTTTTTTGACTATGAATCTTTTCTCTTCTTTTCTTCAATTTATTTCCGACAAAATACATAAAAAGGCAATACAGACCCAAATATACCAAATTGTGATATTTTATACAAAAAGTATTGTTTTAAGTTGGTTTTTCTCAATTATGCTTAAGATAAGTGCCATAAAAGTGTATGATTTTTAGGTATGTTTGACACTTATCAGTCATGTCATATGACCGCATCCCAATGCTAGCTCCAAGACTACACGACGATGATTTACAAATATTTCCTTTAGTCCAAAGATAAATATTTTTTCCAATTTTTTTCAAATTATAATAGTTTATATTTCAAACTATTTATATCATACTAACTTCATATAACATTACATTTTAGGTGGTCGCAACATCTAATCACCACCAACATAATACGATCAATGTTGGATCGTTTGCGCATTGATCAAGTAATTTCTGTAATTTGTTATTATTAATTTATTTATTATTATTTCTTTTTTTTGTTACTAATTCATCACTAATTTTTTTATATATCAGTTTGTCTGGACCCCATATAGGAACATTACCTATGTGGGCCCCATACCTGATATAGCCCGAGCACTTGTACCACTAATCTGCTTTGAACATGTTGAGTGGCATGTTACTGATCGGGTGATGAGGCAGTTTGGTCTACAACAACTCATCCCAAAAGATCCAATTAATCTGAAGAAACAACACAAGATGGATCTACGTGGAAAAAATGACTACAACTCGCCACAAAAGCATAACTAGTGGATTCAAATTTGGAATAATCGGGAAAGCTATGTGGTAAATGATTTTCCCGATGACCACCTTTTGTATAAGTACTCGCAGTATACGTAGTGGTGCTTACTAAGGACAAGGAAATACATCTCTCCAGACGGAGCATATTCGACCGGATCAATAAGAATAGGAAATTTTCTATTTCTAATTTATTTTAAATTGTATTGACGTATTCTAACATTCTAATTTTTTCCACTTTTTTCAGCACAATTTTATTAAAATGATTCGGGATATGTGTGCTCCTACAAATGTGTTCCAAATATGTTGCAATCACTGAATGACGTCTACCTAAACTGCAATGAGATGATTTAAGCATTTGCTCAACTACTTCCAACTACCTTCTCCTCAAAAACTTTTCAAACTCCTCCTACACAATAGTTTCACATGCATGTTGCACCTGAGTTTCAGCAACATTATGAGAGTCAAACTCAGACTGATAATTACCCGCTGGCATACACTCAAACTCCTGCTCCTCAACAACAACAACAATAACCTTTTGGGTTTGAAGGTTTCGAAGCAATGAGTGACTACTCCTTCTCTCACTTAGCATATTCTTCACAATTTCAAGGAATGCCATCAATGTTTGGCACTACTTCAAATACTTCATTGTCGACATTCAACCCTCAACAATATCATCAACCGACAATACATTCACAACCTGACGAAGATGATGACGATGATGACAACGAAGATGAGGAACAACCACAACTAGTTAAAGGTGGAAGACAATATCAATCACAACAACTAAGAGTCTAACCACCACGAAGGAGGAAGACACCTGGATGTGGAACATCATCTCATAGACATCATTAGGAATTTCTATTCTCATTATGTTTTTTTAATGTAATCATTTTTTAATTCCTAATACAATTATCAATCTCATTTCTATGAAATTGTCTTATTATTTTAATTTATGTATTTTATTTTTAAATAACTACTATAATAAATGTTAAAAATATCAAAACTTTAACTAAATTCCATAAAACTAACATTTTAGTAAAATTATTATATTCAATTAAATTTTACAATTTTAATTTAAACATATTACTTTTAGACACTAAAAATCATAAATCTTATTTTTTTTTAAAAGTCGCTATAATCAATAAAACTAACCCTTAAAACAATAAATAAACCTACCATATTCATGTAAAGAGGAAATTCAAAAATCACCATATTACATCCAATCTCGTGCATAGTGTACACGACTATGGAAGTCGTGCATACCATATACGACTTCGCTTGTGGAGAGAGAGTGTAAGAAAATCGTGGCTCTAGTCCATGAGATTGATGAGAAATCGCATTTCTCATCCACGGCTTTAGTGAAATCGTGGACCCTATCCACAAGATCCATAAAAACTACACAATTCCCGTAATTAATTCAAAAGTTACCCCAAACGTGAAATATTGTAGTTGACTACACTATTCCAAGTAAATTTTCCCTAAATATGAGGAACGACTATGACATCATTGACATGTCTTGTTTGTCTCACATTCAATGCCTATTCTCTTTATCTCATTCCCACTTTGGAGTAATAATTGGAAGTAGGATGTAGCTTTGTCGAGGTAACGTAATCAAAGGAATAAAATAAGTTCATAGAATAAGATTTTTGTAGATAATAATACAGCACGGAATACAATGTAACAAGCATCTATAGCTTTTATAATAAACCACAACATGGAAACACACATAATACAAATAATAGTCTTCTTTTTTTCTCCACTGCAACTCAATTTTTACAGCACATAATCAAAATTCCAAGCAGAACTCACTTATGGCTCTACAGCTCCTATCTTGGAGAAAATACTGTGGAGCTAGTTACACAAACACTGTTCTTCTGTTCAAGCTTTTCACAAGATAAACCATTAGCTACGATTTCACAGGGGGGTTTATGCAGCAGAACCATTTTTTCTGAAAACCAAGTAAATAAATCATGAGGTGAAGTCAAATACAAAATACAAACAGGTTGTTCATGAAGTTTAATCATGAAAGGTATATCTGAGAATTACATCTACAGCTTTACAATCTAAAACCTACAAAAACCAAATACAACAAATTGACACTGAAACCCGATCACTCCCTCCCAAAGGGGAAAAAAATACAGAAGATAGATCCTCCTTTTCACAGAGCTATATATTCCAAAACAAACTTCATTTCATTGCAAGGTCAACAAATTATCTGACATAGTCAACCATATATTAGCAAGTTCAAGCACCAATCGTGGAAATACCAAGTGTAATTAAATCAAATAAAAGAAAGACTCACCTTTCCCCCTTTCTTTCGGTGGGTGACCCAACGTACAAGGCTACCACTTAGTGGGGTATGAGGAGGGTAGATGTATGCAGTCTTACCCTCACAAGTGAGAGGTTGTTTCTAAGATTTGAATCCGTGACCTTATTATGGTCACTAAGCAACAACCTTACCATTACGTCAAACTCATCTTTCATTCAGATTTAGACAATATAATCCTTTTACGTTTGTCCTAATCATGGTTTAATATTATAAGAAATGCATATATTTAATTTCAAATACAAGATTGTAGTTATAAATCTGATGTCAGAAAGAGAAAGGAGAAACACTCTGAGGATATTATAATTTATAAACTAAGAAACTTCAAACCAATGAGTCTTACCAACATATACATTAGATCGTTTAGAATGACATACTATTGTTTCTCAAATTATTTCATCCAAAAGAGACACATCACAATCAGCATCTTTGAAAGCTTAAAACTCACCTCTCCAGATGGGCAAAAATATCATATTAACACTTAAGAATATGCATAATACCCATGTGTGTGTGAGTGACATTTTAGATAGAGAGATACTTAATAAAGAACATCTTACACTCTGCGATTTTCCAGGATCTACCACAGGTCTGCTATGAGGATCAGCAGCAGCCTTTCCTGGTGACTCAGAGCCACCTGTCTTCTTTTCATCCCTAGCCTTGTTAAAAATCACAGTGAACCCCTCAGCTGAGGCTGGATCATTGACATCCCATTCACCAAATTTTGGTAGTGGACGACCCTTTTCCTGTGGGATAATCATATTAGCCAATGTAAAATAAAGACAACAAATTTCTAAAATTCCTTATCCTGCTTATCAAATTGGTAATTAACAAACTTCAGAACAAATTGTAGGCATGGGTTGATAAAGGAATAAATTATGCGTACTACAAAATTTTGATACATGCATATCCCAAATAATAATAGTCAATAACCATAGAAGAATGAAAACAGAACATAATTGCTTAAAATGGTCTGTAAATGCAATTATTGTTAATTTAGAACCAAGAGTCCTGGTGATCATGGTAATGTTTCTTTGGATTCTTCTGGGGAGACATTGACATCCATGTATAAACTTTCTTTTCCAAGTTCTTAATCAATTTCAAAAACAGTAGTGAATCTAATTGCAATACCCTTTTGCATAGGTCATGTCATCAATTGGAAATTGGAATGTAGTACTTGTCACTTGCATGATCAAATAACTAAATAAGACATCATTTCCTGCATGATCACAAAACACAAAGTTTTCTCCTCATGTTTTTCCCTGTTTCTGCTTTTAACTGCCATTTATTCCTACACTATCCAGCAGCTAACTATCTATGATTTAGACTCTTATGGTGTCCATTGGGGAATGTTGGATGACTTCTATGCTATTTCAACAGGGTGAGAGCCTTTGACATTGTGCAACATAAGCAGTTACTTAGCTATCTCTCCTTAGTTCATATTTTTTTTTGTATAGTTTAGTTTTTGAAGACTCTTGCTTCCTTCACACAGTTTACTTGTTATTTTGTATAAAACACTCTAGCTCCCCCTACTTTTCCTAATAAAATCATGTTATTGTATAAAAATATGCTTGGTCTACCTTAGTCGTTTAAGTAACACAACAGAAATTGGTAATCACAATTCACATATATAACAAACAAAGAAAAATGAAGAGGGACTATAAGGCAAAAAAACAGAAAAGGAAGATAGAACCAGAACAGAACAACTAAAAGCCCTGAAACGTAAACCCACAAGTTAAAAAGAAAACATAATCAGCATAAAATTATAAAATATTTGATTTACATGCACATGTGGTACTAGTAACAAAAAAGGAAAAGGCAAAAAAAACACTAAAAGGTGAGCTCGAGGCATGCTTGAGGCATACACATGATGAGATTTGAGGAGGGAATATGTATGCAGCCTTATTCCCACAATCGGAGAGACTGTTTCTAGGATTTGAAATATGTGAAAAGGCAGCAACCTTGTTACACCAAGCTTTACTCTCTAAATAAAAACAAACTACACAGAAGTCTTACTTATTTGAGTTCTACACAAGCTAAAGAGCAGCACCCTAAGACTACTTTGTTCTCTCACCGAAATTTTGAAGATCGAATCACAAAGTCATACAAACTCAACTACAGTATAAACATTCTTTTTCCTCAAAACCGAGCTTTAGAAATCATAATCTATCACCACATCACATTCTACACAAACATTCCACTACAACAGAACTCCTTGAACAAAAACTAAACATTTTTTCATCAAACACAAAAGCCAGATATGCAGATAATCAAAGAAAGATTACAATACCAAAATCGATAAATGAACAACAAATTTACAATCCGAACGAATCAAAGAAAAACAAACAAAATCGTCGATTGTGGAATTGAATACAACAAACCATTACAATAATCAGAAAAAAAAATCTAATCAATTCAGAACAACATAAACATAAATTACTTAAAAAAAACCAGAAAATAGAGAGAGAAACAAATACATACCGACATCAATACAAGAGAGAAATGAAATTATTTTTTTCTGGAAAAAGAAAAAGAGTGAGAAACGCGAATATATAAAAGGAATCGAAAAAAGAGAGAGAATTTTGAGAAACAGAGAGAGAGATAGAAAGTGTGATATGTGATGAAAAGACCTTACTTTATGGGGGAAAATGGGTTTACAACGAGGATTCTCTGAACGCCGTTAAATGTTTGACGGTAATGAAAGAGTGGCCGTTAGAATTGTTAGCGGTGAGCTGGCAAACGGGGACAACGAGTAGAGTGATGTTACTTTAACGATGCTTTTTTGTTTCCTTGCGGCTTGGTTCTCAGATGCTCGCTTTTATTTATGAGAATATAAAGATATTTTTCGGTGAAGTAAATAAATAGAAAGTGATGCTTTTAAGATGTCGATACTTAATAGCTCTGTTTTTTTCTTTCAATTCACATATTATAATTTAGAACCTCTTAGAAATTAATACATAAATATTTTTTGAGTGTAATATTTATATAATATGAGTGTAAAAATTTATACATTATCAGTATATTATTAAATATTCATTTGCATTAGTTTTTTCTTGAGAATCAATAATAATTAAATATGAATGAGTGATAATACACCGACAATATATAAAACTATTATATAATTTTTTTCCACATATCTTTACATTATAAGATATTGATATATATGTCAAATAATTATAATAAGTAAAGTATCATTGGGATACATATAATTTTTTATGATACGGTAGGCTTCTAGGTTATTTTTGTAGCAATGGCTATCTCATGGCAAATAAGGAAGTCCCTATAACTACACTCAAGTAAACCCTATTTTTTTATACTTCTAATTTATATAGCATAACATTCAATTAGGAAGCACATACAAATGCAATTAACTACAATTCATTCTTACACAAATTCACATAAAAGACATGTTGATACTATCATCAACAAGCAATTAGTCTCAATATTCATTCACCTATGTTTTAGGTGTACACTATTATCTTTGGCATGATTTCTAGGCCTATATACAAAGGTAACCCTAACCAATATTAGGTCTCATCCATTAGTCGGACACTAGAAATAATGCTAATAATCGGGCAGACAATATTTGGTTTGCACGATCTATGATAATGTCTAGAAGGTCAACCTAGTTAGAGGAAAGGATGACAAAGATAAGACATAACCAAGTCAACATCTACTACACTCAAAAACATTCATTCACACTAAAGGAAAGGTCAATTCCACTTGAGTAAGAGACATGGTCATGTTCTCACACGATGAAGGTAATCCAAATCTACAATACTACTTCTCTCATAAGCTAGAAAGGATAAGGTCAAACCATCCCCAATGATGACAAATTTACTCTCAAAGTTTCGTCCACTCCACCTTATCTATTCTATTATATAGTTACTATTTAACAAAAAAACCTCCCTCACATACATGTGTCATCACCTCCTTGAATTGCCACATGTCACACTCACAACAAAAGTTTTCTCACTCAAAGAATTCTACCACCTCCAATACACTCCACCACACCATAACATTTGTTATTATCTCTTGATACATATATTTATCCTTTATTCTTCTTCTTTCTTCCATATTTTTTCTCTCTCATTTTATTAATAATTAGAGAACTTCATCTCTCTTTCACTCCTTCATTTCATTACTCTACTTTTCTTCAACCATTTTTCTCTCTTCTTGGTTTATATCATTCTTTCATTTCAAAATTTCTTATTTTAAAATGATTTTATGCATGTAGATTTATTCCTTGATTTTTTTTCTTTGAAGATGTTGTATTAAAATCTTTTTTTGTTTATTTTGTAGATATCTTATTATTGTTGGATAACTAAAGGAGTGAATGTCTATAATGACAAAGACATCGATGATAGTTCTATTTGATATGCTGTCTCTTATTGTTTGTTCACCCTTGAAGCATCATTGCAGATTAGTTTTTTTATATCTCTTTGTTGTTTCTTTATTTGTTTATAGAATTTTCTATTCAAAATAATCATTATTGTAATGTTGAAAATGACATGAACAGTGACGAGATCGTGAAGAGGAAGAAAAAAAGTAAATAATCTCTTACACTATGGTATTTTCATCATTTCCCCTTAATTTTCTAAAAATATTGTTAAAGTGCCATTTTGCTACCTAATCTTGAGCAAAAGTAGCATAATATTGATTCTATGTGCTACCTAATGAGAGAGACGAGGTTCTCTAATTAGTAATAAAATTGTTAAAATACACAAGTAACATGTGCACTATTTTATTCTATAATTTAATCTTATGTTTGTCATTTATTGTCTTATAATTGATAATAATTTTAATTCGTTAAAGACTTAAATACTATGATTATATTTTGATAATAATTGTGTAACAATATATTGATATTAATGTACTATTTATAAACAAAATTTAATTTCATTCATTGTAATTTAAATATGAATAAATGGAGAATAAATTAATTTGATTTTAAGAAATTTGAAAGTGAGAATTAATGCATCATTGAAAATTTGGAACAAATAAAAAAATAATCAAGATCATTTTGTGTTGAACAATAGGAATGTGGTTTTACATCCGTTCATTCTCTTTCTTATTCATTCATTGTGTTTCATTACATAATTTAATCATAATAATTCAATTGATTATGGACTTGAATGATATTGTTATTTTTTAGTTAAAATGATTATATTTCGGTTAATATTTGAAATAATTTTGATAACAATTGTGTAACGATATTGAGCATTAATGTAATATTTATGAACAAATTTTGATTTTATTCATTGCCATTTAAATATGAATAAATGGATAATAACTCAATTTGATTCTAAAACATTTATAAGTGAAGATTAATGCATCATTTAAAATTTGTAACAAAAAAATAATAATTAGGATCATTTTGTATTGAACAATAGGAATGTGACTTTGCATTTGCTCATTCCCTTCCTTATTCATTCACTGTGTTTTATCCCATAATTTAATCTTATGTTTTCCATTTGTCTTCTTATTGTAATAATAATAATAATTTGATATGATTATCTTTCAGTTAAAATTTGAAATAATTTTGTTAATAATTGTGTAATTATACATGATTATTAAGGTAATATTT
>NC_032014.1:24152668-24162935 GCF_001865875.1 Lupinus angustifolius
TATATTATAACTGTTTTATAACTTACAATTGATTGAGAGAGGAAATATATTTTCATAACTTATAATTGGTTGAGAGAGAAAATATATTTTCAAAATAAACGAATCAATATAAAATTAAATGACAAATAAAAATATTCTTTAAAGTGCATTTTTTATTAACGTGTGTTTATTTTGTAGATTTGTTCTTATTTTATAGACCATTTCTCATTTTCATTAATTTTTTTGTTTATTTTTCATAGATTTATTTATTTTGTTGTTATACGAAAAGAAATAACAAACTAATTTATAGCAAACTCTCTTTGGGAATCCAAAATACATGAAATATTTAAATATAGACCATTGAGTACACTTGATTTATTTTATTTTGTTTCTTACATTTGTTATTAACATTGCAGATATAGCAATGTTAGTTTATATATTTTGATACTTTGTAACAATAATTATGAAACTCATGAATGCACAAGTATCATATTTTTTCTTAACCATATGAATGAATGCACGAATAACATGTGTGTTCTTAACTGTTAGAATGCACGGGTAACATGTGTGTTATTAACCATTAGAATGCACGGATATATGTGTTATTAACCAAACGAATACACGAATAACATATGTGTTATTAAACATACGAATAACCATGTGCCAAAAAATTATTGTCCCGTGCAAATGCACGGGTAACTTACTAGTTAACTATATAAGAAAAAATCTCATGTTGGACACATGTCAACAACTGGACGAGTTTTTTCTCGCCCAAACAACTCTACAATTAGGGATGGCAATGAGTTTGGTTGGGTCCGGGTAGTGCATCCCATTGCTTCATTTTTGGACTCAGACCCACCCTAGACCCATGCTAATACCCGATGGGTCTACTATCCATAGGTCCTTGGATACCCAGCAGATCTGCTGGTACCCACAAATTAAAAACATTAAAAATAATATCCAGTAATTTATGTAATTGTGTATTTGTTTACTACAATTTTATATATTATTTTGGTAATCAACAAGAGAAAAAATTATAAAAAATAATTTAAAGTTTTAAACATATTTTAAATTGACTATTTCAACATTATGACGTAAAATTGATTTAATAAGAATTGTTCAATCAACATGATATTATATTACACATATCAATTAACAACATCACATCATATCAGTACTTAACAATGTAACACTACTGTTTAAAAATATATCAATTATATTTATGAAATATATATATATATATATATATATATATATATATATATATATATATATATATATATATATATATATATATATATATATATGGATCCACATATTCCACATCTTAGGCTTAACCATCAATTCAAGGGAAATATGATGATATAAATCTACTCCCTAATTCAAATTATTGGATTTCCCTAGAAGTGATGACTAAGATGTAAAGTAAGTTCTTGGAGTAAGTGGATCTCCTCCCATATATATATATATAGGAGTAGGGGGTCCGGGTATCCACGAATCTGGGTACCTCATTGCCCAGACCCAGACCCATCCAACAACAGGTCTTAAAATTTTGGTCTCATTACCCACGGGTCCAAAAACACGAACTCAGACCCGACCCGTTGCGAGTATTTTTAGTGGATACCTACGTTTATGGGTACCCATTGTCATCCCTATCTATAATCATACAATGCAGTGCTTCTCGCTTTATCATTTTCTCATCAAATATCTCATTTAAAATTTAATAAAAAAGAATCCACTTTCCCCAAAAATATAACTCAAACGTTTTTTTCTTGGACAAAGTGATTCATAATTTATTATCCATTATTATTATTAAATACACATTATTAATTTTCAAATTGTATCATTTTTCACATCATTTCATTTCATATCTTCTTCATCTCTCATTTCTTTTCATATCTTCCTCTGCATCTCTACAAAAAGATAAACTACTAGTTTAACCTTTTGTTATTCGTTTGAAAGAACATATGTTTGTTCTTAAACCGTTTGATATTTTTTATGCAATTTTCTACCATATTCGGCTAAAAGTTTGTATTTTTACCACTTGCATGTACTTTTCTAGCATCTATATTATTTTTTTTGAACAACTTGCATCTGTCGAGATGAAAGGTTTGAAGTTTGTTCAACTTTTGTTTTTTTTTGTTTGCATATTGTTTTAATTGTTTGATCTTCATTTACTACTATATTTTTATAATTGATCTGTAAAGTTTGTTTTTTTTGTCATTTGTGTTAGAAAAAGTATTATTTTTATTTTTTATTATACCTATCGAAGGTCATCTGAATGGTTTCATTCGTTCAAGTATTGTTACTTTTTTCTGTCTTAATATTACTACAATGTTTTGATAGCTATTTACTATTAAAAATATGTTAAACTTTTGATACTTTTTTCTATGTATATTTTGCTACCTATTCATTCAACTTTTGTTACTCTTCACATGAAAAGTTTGCATTTTTTCATTTGTGTTAGAAACACCTTATTACTAAACAATTGCAGTTTGATTCTTCCTTAAAGTATCTCTGAAGATTAGTTTTTTGTCTCTCTACGCACCTCTTATTTTGTTTATACACTTTTTTGTTCAAATGAATCACTATTTTCATTTTGTATGTTACATGTTTCAAAAACACTTGTATCCTCCTCTAAAATAAGGTATGGATCATTGTTAGTTATCGGTACATTCGCTTTTGGCTTCATGGTTAGCTATTTACTCACTTAGTGAGTTTTGTATTTTATTTTCTCTCTTCGATGATTTTTAATATATATATATTGTTTAACACATTCATTCTAATTTTTTATTGTCTTGACTCCATATGTATCTCATGAAATAAAATTTATGGAACCCAATTTTGATGTAGGTTTTTTCTACTTAGTTTCTGTTATTGTTGCTACTAGATGTAGTAAAAATACAGAAGTTGAGTTGTTCATTCATGTCATATGGGTTTGTAGGTTAAGAGAAAATTGTTTATATTCTCCACAATTTTTTTGTCATTGGAATTTAAAATCAGAAACAACAAATGGATTTGCTATTCATTTTTTCTATTTAAAATTACTACCACAATGACTGTTTGAAAGTTAAAATTGAGGCTTCATTAGGGCATGACCATCTTATTGCTATAAATGGCCATAAAATTCTTAATTTTAAGAATGTCAAGAGTTTCGACCTACTTGATATATTTAACCTTCAAAATAAATGAATCATTACTATTATCGGAACCTAAAAAATGTGTAGACTAAATGAAATGAATTTGAGATGGAAATAATAAGTGTAATTTAAATGTGAATAAATCGATAATAACTCAATTTGATTCTAAGAATTTGCAAGTGAGGATTAATGCATTATTTAAGAATTGAAACAAATAAAAAAATAAATTGAGATCATTTTGTGTCTTTTTTCTTACTTAAATGTGTAAATATGTTCACCTACATTTTTATCTTCAATTTAACATATCCTCTATTAATCATCCAGTTTGAGTAGTTGATTCATCAATAACTCAATAAGACCAAACAAATATGTTTCTACAACCTTCTCACCTTTACTAATTATTGATTTAAGCATATATACCTAACCAACTCCAAATAAGAATGATAACGGGGCGGGTCATGGTTGGTTTTGTGCTTACCCAACCCTGAACTCCAAAACTCGAACCCGAACTCTACATGTTAAAATTAACACTACTATCCCCGAACTAATCCTCAACTAGTGGCTACTACATGCCAAAGAAAAAAGTGTAAAATTATTATCATGTATATTATAAAGCCTTAATTTTATCTAGTACTATTATAAAGCCTTAATTTTATCTAGTTTCCTAATAAACATATGTTGCTATGAAGATGAAATATAATAGATAAAAGAAAAAAATGTAAAATTATTATGGCTAGATGTTGCTATGAAATTATAATGTAGTATATTTTTGAACAATCTATGAGGAGTAAATAGGGTAAGAAAGGACAAAGATTTAGCGAAGAAGATGAAGAAGCAAGGCTACCGGAAAAGAGGAAGACGAATGGAGAAGATGAAGATGGTTGTTCATTTGGTCTCTATTGGGACTTCTCTGTCTTATTCCTCACTTCTCTATTTCTAATTTTGCCACAAAACTAGGATTAGAACTTACAAGATGATATATTAAAATATTAATTTATTAATTGGGATGGGTTCAGGGCAGGTTCGGGGCAGGTTCGGGTTAGGGTACTCATATGTTCGGTTTTCATTGTCATCCCTAATTCCAAATCACTAGTAATATTGTTGGTGCAGCGAAAATGATTATTGCACATTGTTAGCCACAAACAATCAAATAAAGTGCATAAAATAAATAGAAGAGAAGAAACAAGAGAATTTGGCAACAAAGTTCGGCCAGTTGTGCTTACTTCCTCGAGAGCATTGAGCAGCTACCAAGATATTATTAGAGAAAAAAGATTGTAAGTATTAGAAATTCATTATTTCTAATGAAGGTGTTGGAACAAGGTGAGTTGAAAACCATGAGTCGGAACTTTTGGGTGTGAAATATAAAAAACACCCAAGTCCCAGATAGAAGAGTTTTGAAAAAACAACTCTTAAAGTCCCACATGGAAGAGTTTTGAAAAAATAAAATATAAGCCCCCAAGTCCCACATTGGAGAAATGAGGAACATGAGAAAAATCTCATGTTATAAATAGAGACTTTCTCCCTTCATTTTAACTTGCACCAAGTTGAAGGCGTTTCCTCTCAACTTTTCTTTCTTCCCCCCTAATATTCCGCCGACGCATTTCCGGCAAACATCTCCCCCTTTCTTTCCGTGGCACTTAAGAATTGGCACAGGTAGCCAAAGTGGGATTTCGAGAACTGACACTGGTAGTCAGTATTGTGGGAAGAGAATTGGCACGGGTAGCCATATTGTGGAATTTCAAGAACTGACACTAGTAGTCAGTATTATGGGAAGAGAATTGGCACAGGTAGCCATATTGTAGGATTTCGAGAACTGACACTGGTAGTCAGTATTGTGGGAAGAGAATTGGCACGGGTAGCCATATTGTGGAATTTCAAGAACTGACACTAGTAGTCAGTATTATGGGAAGAGAATTGGCACAGGTAGCCATATTGTAGGATTTCGAGAACTGACACTGGTAGTCAGTATTGTGGGAAGAGAATTGGCACGGGTAGCCATATTATGGATAATTTCGAGAATTGGCACAGGTAGCCATATTGTGGTGGGTGTATTCGAGATCGGTTCTTACAGTGCAGTAAGAATTCGAAAACAAAGATCTGGGCTATTTTATCCTAGGGACAGCGTGGTTGATAGTCTGCTTGCACATTTTGGGCAGTGTCATGAAACGTCTTAAAGAGAGCGACCTGGTCGTGACTCAGCCAATAAGTATTATTTCGTGCCATTTAGAATTGCTGCAAGCTACAGTAACAACAGAAGGTGTACATCATATATTTAATATAATTATATCGATTATTTATTTTTGGGTTACAAAACAAGTATTCTAATTACTAACAACTTATAAAACTTTTGAACCTAATAACGGATATGAGCTTAATGAGTGGATACCCAAACGATTGTCTTATATGAGATAGTGGGAACCCTATAAGTTAATGCATAAGTAGCGGTTATGATTTCCAAGACACCAAATCACAAATAGTTTTTGGTGTCTTGGGGACCATAACCGTTCCTTATGCATTAACTTATAAAGTTCTCATTATCTCCTATAGGCCAACTGTTTGGGTATCCAGTCATTAAGTTCATATTCGTTATCAATTTCATAAGTCTTATAGGTTGTCAATAATTAGACCACTTATTTTGTAACCCAAAATATGTAGCCAATATAATTATATTAAATATATGATGTCCACCTTAATTTGAAATTATGAATTTCTAACAATCTCTCGCTCAGGCTTCATATTTTTCCTAAAACAATTATATCATGTATTGTTTAGGCGTGCATTTGTATGTTATTTATATTTGGACTTCTCCTTAATACAATCTGGTCCATCTCATATATCAATTATCGAACTACTACGACCTTCATCATATTCAAATGTGACTCAACCACGATGATCACCATATTAATATACTTAATGACATAGATCAAATATGGATGATTGATACAGAAATTTCATGCAATGTGATCTCAAACATGTCTATTTCCAACTAGTCTTTCTTTATTCTTTAGTGAGATCAATCCACAGTCTTTAATTGTATGATTGTTAGAAATTCATAATTTCTAATTAAGGTGGACATCATATATTTAATATAATTATATCGGCTATTTATTTTGGGTTACAAAACAAGTGGTCTAATCATTGACAACTTATAAGACTTCTGAAACTGATAATGAATATGGACTTAATGAGTGGATTCCTAAAAGGTTGGCCTATAGGGGATAATGAGAACCCTATAAGTTAATGCATAAGGAATGATTATTGTCCCCAAGACACCAAATCACAAATAGTTTTCACATCTCCTCATTAGAGAGAAAATGAAGGTCCCAAAAGAATTCAAGATCTGGTTGAGGAAGACTATCCCAAAACTCTATCTCAAAAGGTATACCAAATGAGTATATATGAAAACATGGATTCAGATATGACTTTATATCATTGTTTTACATTAAAAAAGAGTAAATTACACTGACAGCCCTGAGTTTTAGTGAAATTACACAAATCACCCCTCAATTTTCTACACCTATACAAACCCCCTAATTTTTATACTCTCATTACACTCAATACCACTGCATGAGAAATAAGTGTAATTTTTTAAACAAAAAATGTGATAAATACAATTAAGTTAAACAAAACATGGTATATTGTGAAGACAATTCCAAATAATATACAAACCAATGTATTTTTATTATTTTTTGTTACAAAATGCTTCAACAATTCTAAAGAGATATTATTTAAATTGTTCTTATATTATATGGTAACGAACCAAAAATAATAAAGAGGTATTGACTAGGGATGGCAATTGGATGAGTTTGGATGAATTTGGATTTGGATCCTAATGGATGGATAGAAAACTATCCATCAATTCATATAAATCCATTACATCACATTTTTAAATTATCTAATTCATCCATATCCAATGGATTCCAATCCATCCATTCTATCCATGTATCCATTTTAATGGATTGGATGAATGGATATCCAACCCACTTTTTTTTATCACATTAGTCAATAACCAAAATGATATATTTATACTTTGCATTAAGATGTTAGGGGTAAAGCACTAAGGCCGAAATCGTTTATACTTTTTGTTAAGCACTTTTTAAAATCACAATTGCAATTTTCAACTTTTGTAATGTGTGTGGGATTGTGCTTAGAAAAGTGATAGAGATTTTGTTATATTAATATTGAATTAATTGGAAAAAAATTGTTTTTATTTTTATTTTTTGGATGGATTGGGTGGGTATCCATCCAAATTATATCAATGGATATCCATTGGATATAATGGATGGATTTGAGTCCATCCATTATCAATACTATCCATTAGATTATATTAATCTAAATCCATTAGTTCTAATGGATGGATTTAATTTGGATGAACTTTGAATTTTGGATAATTTTGCCAACTCTAATATTGACTCATATATTATTTGGACTTATCTCCATAATATATCATGTTTTGTTTAACTAAATTGCATTTATCACATTTTTTGTTTAAAAGATTACATTTATTTCACGTGCATGGTTCTCTCGTTCCAAATAATAGCGAAGTCTACTCTATTTCAACATCTATACTTTTTCACACTATCTTTCACACTTCTTTCTCTATCCATTTTCTTCTCTTCAACCAAAAAGAGCCTAAAAGTTGTCAAACAGAACCATCCCATAAAATAAAGCCGTTGCAAGACCTCACCTATCATGTCAACCAAACTACAATCTAAATCCAAAATGCTAGAAAAATATTTTCAAGAAATCTCAATTGACTCAATCCTACGTGCATTTTCTAGATCAATTTTGAATACACCTACCTCTTGATTTTTGTTATACGCATAAAATGCACTACTTCATGAAGAAGAATGAAATTATTTGTTGGTCCCCAAGGAATAAAGTTATTCTATATGAAACAATGCATCTAAATAGGCATAAGCTGTTGAACAAGGATGAACTTATATATCACAGAGACTTATAAGTCTAAAATTCTTAGAGTGTGTTGATTGGTCCACTTTAGCAATCAGAAATATTAATGATTATGTATTTATATGCTAATTAGGGATAACAATTGGATGAGTTTGGATGAATTTGGATTTGGATCCTAATGGATGGATAGAAAACTATCCATCAATTCATATAAATCCATTACATCACATTTTTAAATTATCTAATTCATCCATATCCAATGGATTCCAATCCATCCATTCTATCCATGTATCCATTTTAATGGATTGGATGAATGGATATCCAACCCACTTTTTTTTATCACATTAGTCAATAACCAAAATGATATATTTATACTTTGCATTAAGATGTTAGGGGTAAAGCACTAAGGCCGAAATCGTTTATACTTTTTGTTAAGCACTTTTTAAAATCACAATTGCAATTTTCAACTTTTGTAATGTGTGTGGGATTGTGCTTAGAAAAGTGATAGAGATTTTGTTATATTAATATTGAATTAATTGGAAAAAAATTGTTTTTATTTTTATTTTTTGGATGGATTGGGTGGGTATCCATCCAAATTATATCAATGGATATCCATTGGATATAATGGATGGATTTGAGTCCATCCATTATCAATACTATCCATTAGATTATATTAATCTAAATCCATTAGTTCTAATGGATGGATTTAATTTGGATGAACTTTGAATTTTGGATAATTTTGCCAACTCTAATATTGACTCATATATTATTTGGACTTATCTCCATAATATATCATGTTTTGTTTAACTAAATTGCATTTATCACATTTTTTGTTTAAAAGATTACATTTATTTCACGTGCATGGTGATTAGGAATGGCAACGGGGCGGGTCGGGGTCGGGTTTGCACATACCCAAACCCGAACCCAAACTCAACGGGGTTGAAAATAAAAATACCATCTCCGAACCCGTCGGGTTTAGGGTAACCCGAACCCGAAAAAACCCCGAAAATGATAAAGTATTAAGGAAAATATGATATTATTTTCGTGTAATTTTTCTCTAACATTTCTATTTTCTCTTGCATTAATTAATTTTTTTTATGTTTGAAGATCCAATTGTATGTAAATTAAAATTAAAAATTAAAAACAATTGGCAAATGATAGAAATTTCAATTTTAAATTGAATTACCTTACTTCGGGGCGGGTTCGGGTTAGGGTTTTTGCTATACCAAACCCGAACCCGGAATTTAAACTCGGGTAAAACCTGAACCCGAACCCAATCACATCTGGTTTTCCCCGTTAAATTCGAGTTCGGTTCGGGTGGGTACCCACGTGTTCGGTTTTATTGCCATCCCTAATGATGATCAGTATAATTAAAGTATAAAAATTAGGGGATTTGTGTAGGTGTAAAAAAGTGAGGGGTTGTTTGTATAATTTTGCTAAAACTCAGGAGGTATCGGTGTAATTTACTCTTAAAAAAATCAAATTCGAAATTGAAACAAAAAACATTTTATTTTCTGCAACTTTTAAAATATTTAATTTAAAAAAATCACATAGTATCATATTTCGGTTTCCTATTTTCATTAGAAAATCTAGATTTGATATTGTTATTTATTTTCCTTATGTGTTTGAGGAGACAAATACATGAGTAATATATGTATTTTTAACAATGTAAATGTATGGGTAACATGTGTGTTTTAACTATGCGTATGCACATGTGAGGAGGTGGATAGCATGAGGATGAGGATCAAGAAGAGGATGCGGGTGAGGATGGGGATGGGGATGGGGATGGGAATGAAGATAAGGATGAGGATGAGGATGAGGATGAGGACGAAGATAGCATGAGGATGAAGAGCAGGGTAGGATGAGGATGGGGATGAGTATGAGGATTGGACGAGGATGGGGATGACGATGAGGAGGAGGATAGGATGAGGATGCGGATGAGGATGAGGATAGGATGAGGATTAGGAGGAGGATGAGGATGCGGATAGGATTAGGATGAGGATGAGGATGAGGATGAGGATAGGATTAGGATGAGGTTGGATGAGGATGGATGAGGGTAAGGACGAAGAGGATGAGGATGGGGATGAGGATGAGGAAGAGGATAGGATGAGGATGAGGACGAAGATAGTTTGCGGAAGCGGATGAGGATGAAGAGGAGGGTTGGATGAGTATAAGGATGAGGATGAGGATAGGATGAGGATGGGGATGAGGATGGGGATGAGGATGAGGAAGAGAAT
>NC_032014.1:24163035-24163335 GCF_001865875.1 Lupinus angustifolius
GATATGATGACGATGAGTAGGAGGATAGGATTAGGATAGGGAGGAGGATAGGATGAGGAGGAGGAGGCGGATGAGGATAGGATGAGGAAGAGGATGAGGATAGGATGAGGACGAGGATATGATGAGGATGAGGAATTGGAGGAGGAGGATGAGGATAGGATGAGGATGAGGATAAGGAGGAGGATAGGATGAGGACGAGGATGAGGACAGTATGAGTATGAGGATGAAGATGAGGATGAGGAGGGGATGAGGATAGGATGAGGATGAGGATGCGGATTAGGATGAGCATGAGGATGAGGA
>NC_032014.1:24163435-24214818 GCF_001865875.1 Lupinus angustifolius
AAATATTTCATTATCCTTTTTTACATCAACAACATGTGACTCTTTAGGCTTATATTGATAAGATGCACACAAGCAGACACTAAACTTTATATCAGGTCTACTAGTAGTAAGATAAAGAATGGAGTCAATCATACCTTGATACTTTGAAATATTTAGGCATTTATCAACTTCATTGGTATTGATGTATGTTCCTGAACCCATTGGAGTGACAATAGCTTTATATTATCCATTTAAAAGCATTTGAACAAATCTCTAAAATACTTGGATTTACTGACAAAGATGACATCCTTATCAAATTCACTATACAAAATCTCATTGTCGATAGGATGATCTTGGTGTCATCTCCACTCTTTAGGCAAGTCATAATGAGCATGCTCTTTTTGTGATGGTAGATCATCATCTATTTTCATTTGCTCTATGTTGGTCGTCTCATCAATAATAAATACTTCACTTTGAGACGAGCTAGGTAAGCCATCATCATCAAAAGCAATCTTATCCTCTTTAGAGGGGTTAGTTTCATCAAATGAAACATTGACAAATTCTTCAACGGTTAAAGTTCTCTTATTAAAGATTCTAAAAGTTTTACTTGTAAGAGAATAACCAAGAAAAATTTCTTCACCTTCTTTTGCATCAAACTTACCTATATTATCTTCACCATTATTTAGCACAAATCACTTACAACCGAAGACATACGAATGAGAAGTATTTGGTTTTCTACCTTTGAAGAGTTCATAGGGGGTTTTCTTTAGAATTTGTCATATTAAAACTCTGTTAAAAACATAGCATGTCGTACTAATCCGCATATGCTCAAACGTTTTTGGGAGATTAGTCTGATTCAATATAGTATGATCTAGTTCTTCCAAAGAATGATTCTTTCTCTTTACAACACCATTTTGTTGTGGTGTTCTAGGAGTAGAGAAATTGTGAGTGATTCCAAGTTCATCACAAAATTCCTCAAAATAAGTGTTTTGAAATCCCCCCTCCTATGATCACTTCTTATAGCAACAATTTTTAAGACTTTTCATTTTGAACTCTCTTAGCATACTTGCTAAAGACATTAAACGTCTCATTCTTCTGAACCAAGAATATAGTCCATGTATATCGAGAAATTCATCTACTATAACAAGAGCACAGTAGTTTCCCCAAAACTTCAGGTCTGAGATCGACCAAATAACAAGATCTTTCTTAATCAGTTTATTCAAATGATCCACATGAATATGAGAAATTCTCCTATGCCAAATCCATGCATTATTACTTTAAGTGAAGCATCATTCAAAACAATAATGTAAATATTATTGTTTCTCTTACCGACCAGTTTAGAGTCTTTAAATCCCTTGACCTTGTTGATGCATTTTTCGGGGTAGAAAGCCACATGGACCCCTTGTCACATAGCTGACTAATACTCAACAAGTTGTGCTTGAGTCCCTCAACATATAGAACTCCTTCTATGGTGGTAGAAGGTGGCTTTCCAACACGACCTACTCCAAGAATTCTTCCTCTATTATTGTCCCCATATGTGCCATAACCTTTGTCCATTGGATACAGGATAGAGAACATGCTTTTGTCACCAATCATATGCTTTGAGCAACTGCTATCCAAATACCATAAATCACTAGCGACTCCCAAGCATTCCTGCAAAACATGTTAAGTTATATTATGTACCTAATTTAATTTAGGTCCTAGTGGGTTAACACTTTTCTCTACTCATTTGAAACGTCTTGAGGGCACACCATATTTTCTAATCATGCAAGGATTGGGTGTACACCTAGAATTTTTACAATAAGTACAAATGAGTTGATGCTTAAGTATCCTAGGATTATTTTTACGACACTTAGATGTATGGATAATTTGTTTATGGAAATTGATTTTAGTAGAGACATAGTTTTTCTTAGATGTGTGGTTGCTTGAATTTCCTAGACTTCTTCGTTTTGTAGAATTTCTCTATACATTTAACTTCTTATCTATATTTTTAGTACTCTTGTTTAAACCATTAAGTTCATGACTTCATGTTGAAATTTTATTTTTAAGAGTAGCACAATTCAAACATGAAGAAGAAGAAGAATATGGTCTATTTATTTGAACATCTAAATCATTTTTCATAGTGAGATTTGTTTTTCTAAAATAGTAAATTCAATTTTCTGTTTTGAAAATAGTTTAGGTAAATTAACATACTCACTATGTAATTCATTGAAAGTGTCTTGAAGTTCATAAAGTGAAGGTTAATCCAAGAGTTCAGATTCACTTACCTATTTGTCATTAGAGTGATGAGACACCATTAAGGATAGGTGTGCTTGCTCGTCACTTTTAAGGCTATAAATTGGAGCTTGTATCATTATTGTTAGATGTCTCTCATTTCTATGCCTTAAAAGAATTTTATGACTATTTTATGGCTCTCTCTAAAGACATTTTGTGTCACTTTTATGGCTTTGTTTCCAAGCATCCAATGCTTCATATCCAAGATACCAAGACTTTGCTTGCCTATAAAAGGACACATATAGAGAGCTTCAAAATCATCTTCACAACACACAACATCTCTTTCATTTACACATATATTGTGAGTGCATTCTTGGTGAGAATTCTTGTTCCATTTGAGAGAGTATTTGTGAGAAAAAATATTGTCTTCATCATTATAAGAGGATTTCTTGTACTCTTCTTTTTACATAGTGGAATTTTGCTCTTGATCGCCCGTGGTTTTTTTCCTCTCACACTGAGGGGTTTTTTCACGTTAAATCATGTGTGTTATTTTCTTTATCCTTTACTTGCTTCTCTTTTGTTCTCAATTGATTCAATCCTGTGCTTCCGCATTGTGCTCTATCCTTAACATGTAAAATGTGTGTTTTAACTATGCGTATGTACATGTAACATGTGTTTTCTTAGCAATGTGAATGTACAGTGAACATATGTGTTTTTAACCATGTGAATGTACGAGTCACGTGTGTGTTCTTAATAATACGAATGCATGAGTAACATGTGTGTTTTTAAACATATGAATGCATGATTAACATGTGCGTTCTTAACCATGTGAACGCACATACATGTAATATGTGTTCTTAATCATGCAGTAAAAGAATACTGTCTCGTATAAATGTACATATAACTTGCTAGTGGTATAAAGTATAAACAAGTAAAATCACCTATAAGGGAACATCGTTTATTCCGACTCTATTCTCTCTAAGTATACACTTATAAATATTGACTTAGTCCTACTTAGCCAAGGTGGTCCAAGGCCAAAAAATTTCAGGATTCAACGAGGAGACTCAAATTATAGTCATCTCCCTCTAACACAAGAAATATAATTGTTAATACTATCATGAACAAGCAATGAGTCTCCATATTCATCGACCCATGACTTAGGCATACACAACTACAGGACAAAGGTTATAAGACTTTAAAGAATTAACATAAAAGACTTAACACTATCACCAAATTTAGAATGATAACTAGATAACTTAATTGAATTCAATTAAGTTTAACTGGGTGCGATAAAAATAACTTTGACTTCTTCAGACATGAATGGCCAAACTACTCTAGATAATCTAGATTGGCTATGGAAGAAGGACATGGCTTATTACCTTGAATTACAAGACATAAAACATACTGATAAAAACATGACAAAGAGTACCCTTGTAATAACTAAAACGCCTATACAAACTGTAGTAACCCTAAATAAAATACTGTATATAGAACCAATCACTCCTTCAAATTGCAGACAACATCATGTGACGTGACTACAATATTGTAGTTACAATGATCACCACAATCGCATCACATTGTAATCACAGTATGACACTAAATTACAATGATACGACTGCAATGGGTCACAATGCAACCTCATCGGACCGCATCACAGCTACATCAGGCCGCATCAATATCAAAAATATTTTTTTATCCACAAAATAATTCACACCATAATAACTACAATCTATATCACAGCGGTCACAATAACCACAACCATAGTAACTACAATCACGACCACAAATTAAAATATTAGAAGGAAGAAACATGTATGGGGTTTATATAGGGTCCAAAATGAGGTCCAAGTGAGATAGTCAACCTCCTAGCTAGTAACAATGTAATGCTTAGGCTAGCTCTATAGCCCATTAAAATTTGGAGAACAATAAAGCTAACCCCAAAACAGAATCAATCAAGTCCTTAGAGGTTTTGAGAATAACAAAAAGGAAGTGTACTTCAACTACACCACTACAACATTTTTCACCTTACACCAGACTCTTATTTGTACGTTCAAAAACTGTGGTTGGAACGTGTTATATATATCACAGTTTTATACATGAGTATTATTATATGTTTTACATGTAGAATATTTTTTACTTTAGACCACACTTATGTTCCCCACTTTAAAAATCATTGCTAGAACATAAAATAATTACCAGTTTGCAGAAATAAAATGATATTGTGGCCTATTAAAAATCTGGGTTAATTATAGAACACAATTATATATTTATTAATATTTTAGAATATATTTAAAAAACCAAGGTTTAAAAACTTAATAGTAAAACTGTGGTGAAAGGTAACAAGAAATTAGGGGGACTAAAAATAATGAAGAGGGAAGAAGTGTTGCTCTCTCCATGCATGTATTTTCTGTTTATGTAGTGTTACTCTCTCTCTCTATATATATATATATGCATGCATGCATCTTCTGTTCATGTAATGCATCATTTATGTGAAGCATTTTCAAGATTCACATTCGTACTGTCTCAACATTCTCATTTTTTGTTATTAAGAGAAAGTAATGAATCATAATTTTCAAGTCAAGCTAAAATTCCTCATGAGTGCTTGATTGTTAATAATAATTTAGTGAAATGATACAGAAGCAAAGGTTTTTTCCTTGGAGTATAATAATTCATTATTATCTTATTTATAGTTCATGGCTAACTTAGGCACAGATTTTGCGCTAACTTTTTTTGGCAGACATGATACTTGTGAAATTCGCAAAGTGAAAGAGCAAAAATATAGTTTTTTTTAAAAGCAAGATGCAAGAGCACCGGAATATATTGATGACATTAATGAAGGTGACATAAATGATGCATTACATGAACAGAAGATGACAATACTGAAATAATAATACAACTTAATATAGCCTGTCTCTTTAATATGATCTACCTAAGTGTAGAGTGTAGATCAACTTTATCCTAGATATTTTCATATTTCCTTTGTTTAAATTGTAAGGTGGTGCATGCTGAGAATGAATCAATAATTAAATGAATGAGGAATATATGGTAAGTTCTCTTAGTATTTGATTTAATTTATGCTAGTATACAAGAAATCTTCCTAGCATTTGGTGCTTTCATCTTCTCTCAACATGCCTCCCAAGGCCTCTCAAAAAGATCTAAAAGACTCCATGTCATACCTCCTTATGGAGAAATTGTTGGAAAATCAAGAATATTAATATGCTAGGCATGTTGCTATTATTATCGTGTTACACAATATTACTGATAAATTTGCTGGAATATACTTTCTTCCTACTATGGCTACAGATTCGGTATATTTTTCCCTAATCACCCTTCTTCTTCCCACCTCACTCAGTCCACCCATCACATCCCCTCCCCCTAACCAAACACCCACTGGCCCCCATCCCTAAATGACCCACTATTCTGTCTCACCCCTACATCATGAACCACCCTTACACCATGGACCTCAAATACCAACTCAACCATGCCCCCCAAAATTATAGCTCATTCCATTTGACAACTCTGAATCACTTGACTAGATTTTTCAAGTTGGACATTTTTTTCAGCTTTACATGGTACCCCTGGATTAGCGCTTCCTCATGATTTCCTTCTATATGCATGGAGAAGCACTCAGCTGGTTCAAGTGGATGTTCCATAATGCCCTTTTATTTGATTGGAATTCCTTTACTAGGGATTTGGAGACTAGATTTGCCCATCCTCTTACACTAATCACCAAGCATAATTGTTTAAGCTAAAACAACTTGGTACAATTGTTGAATATCAACAACAATTTGAGCTGTTGTACAATAGAATTTAGGGTTTATTACATGAGATTATTCTCAATTGTTTTCTTTCTAGATTACTGCCAGATATTGAACGGGAATTGGCTGTTTTATGCCCAAAAAAAATTTCTGAAGTCTTTGGAGTTGACAAAATTGGTGGAAGCTAAAGTAGGTGACTTAGTTAGTGTATATAAGGTGCAGTAATTATCAATGCTTTTTGTATTGTTTAAACTAAATGTTTTTATTTTATTAATATTTCAAGCAAGCGGTGATGCAAGTTTGCCTGGTACACCTTTTGGTGCATGAGGATCATCTAGAACCAGCAACATTTAGGATATTTATTATGTATTTTGTTTTTGAAGTGTCATATGAAACTATTTTTAGTTTTTTGAGATTTTATGGTGTATTTGGATTTATGATGAAAAATGGATTGTAAGTCTTTCAATCTTGTTACGCTACATATCTTGGTTATATGCAATGAACCTTAATTATTGCTAAGAAAATTTGTATTTAATATTGTATATTTAAATAATAATTCTAAATTAGTAAGATTAAAATTGTGAAAATTATTAAATTAAATTGAGGTTAAAATCATCTTGAAACATATAATAGGTTCTTTCCAGCAGATTCTCACATGTTATTTCGAATACTAGAGGTTAAAAATCTCCACAATTAACCTTCTTAAATAGTGAAGGTTTAAAGCCTTTATGATAAACATTACAAAAACCTCCTCATATTGTGGAAAACCTCCATAATAAATACTGCAAAAACCTCCTCAAACAATGGAGGTTAAAAACCTCCACAAATAAACCGCTGCAAATTCATCGGTACCAGAGGTTTTCTAAAACATTCATAAAACCTTCTAGCGATCCTAACTTTGCGGTTTTTGAAACATCCACTAGTTATATTCTAGAGGCTAAAAACCTCCACTAATCGCATAAAAAACTCAATTAAATGCAAAATCTGTTGCAGTGTACTCAATCCAAAACCTCACGTTTTGAATTCCAAAACACCCACACATACAACCAGAAACCATCATACCACCCCATCCCCTCCATCCCCTATTCCCACCACCCCTCCCATTACAATTCGTCGTTTGTCCACCACTCAAATGCAGGAACGACAGGCCCAAAAACTTTGCTATAACTGTGATGAAAAGTTCTACCCAGGTCACAAATGTTAGCCAAATTTTCTTTACTACTCTTAGATGATGATTTCCTTTCCTAACCACACACTAACGCACACACCTTGGAATCTATCCTGGAGGACTCGCCTACCCTTATCTTAGACAACCTAATCCACTTTCACATTTTAGACCAAACCCTTGGGGGACACCTCTCTCCCAAGACTCTGAAATTTTATGGTACGATATTTGGGCACAAGGTGATTGTTCTAGTTTACACATGCATCTCACATAATATTTTGCAACCTATAATAGCAAATCATCTAAACTTGCCAATTACCCCAACACCCCAATTTCTAGTAATGGTTGGAAACGGAACACACATCTATTGTAGTGGGTTTTGTGATAACACACCCATTACTCTCCAACACCAAGAATTCTTGATTCCTCTTTACTTAGTTCTCATTAAAGGGGATGTTGTCGTCTTGGGTATTGAATGACACCGAACCCTAGGACTTGTTATATCAGACTTTCCAGTGCCATCTGTGCAATTCAAAGTGGGTGAAACTCCTATTACTCTTACTAGTAAATCTAGCTTTGATGTCCAACCTTCAACTTTACACAAATTTTTCAGGCTTCTTCAGACAAATAGTATCTCTACTTTTCATTCTATCATTATCCTAACTTCACATTACCTTAACAAACCCAAAACACCATAACCCACACACGCTCCTCACCAGAACATACAAAACATTCTCACAACTTATGACTCAGTTTTTTCCACTCCTACTGGTTTACCTCCCTATAAAGATCACACTACCATCATATCCCACGTCTTCCCCAGTAAACAACAATCCATATTGATACCCTCACTCTCAAAAGGAGGTTATGACATCTATGTTACAAGACATGTTACACACAGACATTATGGTAGCAAGTACTAGTCCATTCTCTTCACTAGTTTTGTCGGTGAGAAAGAAGGATGAGAATTGGCGATTTTGTGTTGATTATAGCACTACAACATTTTTTACTTAAGTCAATGGCTAGAAACCATTGTCACATTAAAAAAACCATTGTCTTTGTCATAAGCAACGATTTCATAACTGTAGTAGTCTAAGGTGTTGCCTTTTGTTTAGGCTACAATTTTTTTACTTTTCACAACACTTTTTTTAATACCATTGTCTAATATTTAAAATAGGCAACAATTCTCCAATATTAACGCCCATAGTTAAAAACTCTTGCCTAAAACGAAAGGTAAAAACCGTTGTAATTGTGTATATAGGCAATGGTTTAAAAACTGTTGCCATTGTGATAAAAAATGTAAAAAAAACCGTTGCCTAATAATTACAAACAAATAAAAAATTGTGCTACATTTGGATACTCTCTTTCTCATACATACGAATAAAACCGTGACCTAATAAGTATCATTACTAGATGCTCCCATTCCCACACATACGAATAAAACCGTGGCCTAATAAGCATCATCACATATTTGGATACTTTCATTCCTACACATCAAATAAAAAATTGGTTCCTCAACATTTTTTCTAACAAACTACTGGAGATCAGAAGAAAATATTCAATATTTGAAAATTTATATGCTTATAAAGTGAAAGAATAAGCCAATACAAAGTAACAAATGTATATCTTCATTCATCTACTACATTGTCTCTAATACAGTAAGTATGATGGATCTAACATTTATTAAAAGCCTAGTCACATCCTTCATTGTGGATACATTCTCCTCTATAAGATTGTCATCATAGACACAAGATTTGTCATCTTCTCTAATCTGTATAAACAACAAAACATTAGTTCCAGTATAAATCAACGAACTATGAGTGAATAATAAAGGCTACTTCTTGTGCAACCCTAAGCTAGTTAAACACTCTGTTTTACTTACCATTGACAATGAAACACCTGAAACAGAAAAGATTCAAATATGTATGTGAGATCTTTTTTAGTAAAAATGTTCACATATGTATGATGATAAATCAAGTGATAGTAGTTTTTTTTCTGAGTTCAACTTACAAAACATGATTTCTAGAATCATGACTATATAATTATTGTCTTGAAATTGTTGTTATTGTTCTATGTTTGTTGTTTCTTTCCATTTGTAGCCAAAAGGAGAAATAAATTTACTAAGACATGGTAGAGAATAACATACAAATGATCTAAAGATATGAACTTATCTAAGTCAAGTAATACTAAAAACTTTCATTACTAAGTGTTTTTTCACTTCTTTTCCTCTTGAAATCTTTTGGGCCAGCTAGACAAGTTGAAGATTAATTCATCTCCTCCAAAATTTGTGTAGCCAACTCAACCTTCTCTATTATTATTTTTAAATTATCGATATGTGATCAAAAGGTATATATCGAAGGAATGCCCCCCTTCAATTTCATCTCTCTGAAACCTTTCAGTTATTTCTCAGCATTTCCTGGCCTGTTAAAACTCTCAATTAATGTAGTGTATATAAGCAAATTTGGCTCAATTCTATTCTCACTCATTTCCTTAAAATACACATTGCACATATCAGATCTTCCAACCTTCTTCAAGCCATTTATTAGAGTGTTGTAAGAAACACTATCTAGACCAAAACTAGTATTCTTCATGGATTCAAATACATCAACCTTTGCATTCACATGGTCTATATGACCCAATATATCTAGAACAATATTATACGATCAAATCCACACTATAATTCTGTCTTTTAAGATGATCAAATATCACTAAGGCCTTATCCTTCTGTCCACTTTTTGCAAAAGCAAAAACAATCTTGTTTATGAATGATGTACCTGAAAAATTTATCTCTAATACTTCTTTAATGAATCTCAGTAGCTCCTTACAATCATCTACTTTTGTCATAGCCTAGGCAAAATTAAGACATGAGGTTGCACTTGGGGATTTGCTGGACATGAAAGGTTAATACCATTCTTTTGACTTGGTCCCAATAATATGGAATTATACACATTTGGGGTAAGGGAATATTCTTATCAGTTAAAGTTTTTAGCTTTTGACTTAAGGCTGAAAGGTTTTAGCAAATCTTATCAATATACACGTTGAAGGAGGAGGAAGAGAAGAAGATCCTAATCAAATGCATTCATTGGATGGTATTAACTAGGGGTGACAAAATTATCCATAATCCAAATTAAATCCATTCAAATCCATTCCTTAGAACTATTAGATTTAAATAGATATAATCCAATGGATAGTGTTGATAATGGATGAATTTAAATCCATCCATTATATTCAATGGATATCAATGGGTATATCCATCCAAAAAAATAAAAATAAATTTTTTTTCTTCCAATTAATTCAATATTGATATAAAAAAATATCTCTCACATTTCTAAGCACAATCCCACACACATTACAAAAGTTGAAGATTGTGATTTTAAAAAGTGCTTATCTAAAAATTATAAACGATTTCGGCCTTAGTGCTTTACCCAAACATTTTAATGCAAAGTATAAATATATCAATTTGGTTATTGACTAATGTGATAATATAATAATAAAATGAAATATTTCAGGATGAAGGACTGTTGCATACAACTTGTGGAAGTCCCAATTATTAGGGGTGTAAGTGGTTCCAGTTTAAACCGTGAAACCGATACCGAATCGAACGGCATTTCGGTTTCGTAGTTCGGTGCAGTTTTTTATTTGGAACCATTTAAGTTCGGTTCGGTTCACGATTTTGTAAATTTTGGAACTGTTAGAACCGAACCGAATATTAAAAAATAAATAATTTTATTTTATATTTGGATGATTAAGCTTTAAAGTTAGGAGATAAAATATAATTTAGAATTTAGGATTATTAATACATATAGACTACAAAATAAGAGGCAAATAGAAAAAATAAATTAGTAAACAAACCTAAATATCTATTATCTCTATTATCCATTGAGAAGATAAAAAGAAAACTAAAAAAACTAGTATATATTTTGTCAGTATTCAGAGATGAAATTAACTAAATAAAGAAATTAAGGAACTAAAAGAAAGTAAAGAAAGAACTTGAGGACATTAATAATGATGTAGAGTATTAGGTGTTACTGTTGGACTAAAGAATTGATACCAAGTTTGTCATTCTTAAATTTTGTTGGACATTATCGAAGATTTTGTGGACTAAAATTTCAAGTTTGTAGTGCGTTGAGATGTTGAATTATTATTGCTTTACTAGAAAGAGTATTAAATAATTTATTATTGATGTGTTTTGTATTCATCTAGTTGACTCTATATTTTGCAAATTTTGTTCAACTATTTCTTAAAGGATTTTCTTTAAATAAGTTGAAAAACCGTGGAACCGAACTGAACCGAACCATTAATGAACGGTTCGGTTCCTAAATAAAATTTGCGGCTAATCGAGTAGAACCAAACCATATCTTTGTGTTCGGTTCGGTCACTAAAATGTGTCAAAAATCGAACCGGACTTTTACACCCCTACCAATTATGTTGCACCAGAGATTCTTGCCAATAAGAGTGCTTATAAAAAAACTTCACAAAACCATAATTTTAAAAGTGCTTATGAAAAAAACACTTTTTAAAAGTGTTTGTTAAGAAAATTGTTTGTTAAGAAAATTATTTTTTTTAAAAAAAATCATTTTTTACAAGTATTATTTTTTAAAAAAAAATCACTTTTTAAAAGTATTTTTTTTTTATAAAAACACTTTTTAAAAATGTTTTTTAAAATTGATATTTAAAAATACTTTATTAAATAATAATTTGTAAAAGAATTTTTATCTTCAAATTGCTTTATCAAAAATGTTTTGTTCAAATTAAAAAAGTGGGTTGGATATCCATCCATCCAATCCATTAAAATGGATACATGGATATAATGGATGAATTGGATAATTTAAAAATGTGATGTAATGGATTTATATGGATTGATGGATGGTTTTTTATCCATCTATTAGGATCCAAATCCAAATTCATCCAAACTCATCCAATTACCACCCATAGTATTAACCTTAATAATATGAATAATAAATAATAAATCAAAACCACCTTGGCTATTTCATTCAATCCAAAGCATATTCCAAAAACCACAAAGCAATCCATTCGAAACCTAAACTCAAAACCTAACTTTGACACTCAAACAATAGAAAAGCCACAAATTTAAAAGTGAAAAAATGTCATAAATCAAATTCCATAAAATACGAAAATCAATCAATTAAGAACAAAATTCAATTGAACCTTCTAGAGTGTTCCTTCAATTTCGAAGCGACATATTATGTCCAAAGTGTGTTCCTTTTAGATTTTTCACAAAAACCTTTATTGAAGAGGGAGATGTAAAGAAACGAAGAAGTTGAGAGGAATAGTGGTGGTGTTATGAAGCCACAAACAATATGAGAAATGAAATAAAATGGAAGAATATGAAGCTTGGGTGAGGCTGAGTCTATGTGAGGTTGTCATGAGAGTGATATGGAGGCTGAGAATGGACTCTAGATTTAGAAATGAAGTCTGCAGCCTTTGAGTTCAACAAATTAAAAGAATGAATAAATATAATAGAGAACGGTTTTTTGTAATTGATAAAACTATGCATAAAAAACCATGGTCTAAAAAACGAATACATAGAACAGAGAATGATTTTTTTATAATTGATAAGGCTACACTTAAAAAGTCATTGTCTACTACAGTTTAATTGCCAACATTTTAAAAATTGTTGCCTAATGTACTCTAAGGCCACAATTTTAAAAGCATAGTGGATAAATGTAAACATTAGTAAATAAGACAACACTATTAAAAACAATGGTCTAATGCACTCTTAGACCATGGTTTTAAAACCATAGAGAATTGAGGCGTTGTCGTAGGCTAAAAATGTAGTAGTGTAGAGCTTTGAATGTGATCACTATTTCAGATCGTTTTTCGATTCCAACTATTGATGATCTACTAGATGAGCTCGGTGGTGCTTCGATTATCATCATATCAGAGTACACCCATCAGATACTCATAAAACTGCTTTCTGCAGCTTTGATGGCCACCATGAATTCTTGGTGATGCCCTTCGACCTCACAAATGCACTATCCATATTTCAAGCGACCATGAATGATTTGCTCAGGCCACACTTATGGTGATTCATACTTGTTTTTTTTATGATATTCTGGTCTATAGTGCTAACCTTGAGGATCATTTACTTCATTTGTCTACTATGTTGGACCTCTTATCTAAGTGTGTTTTTGGTGTGGATTCGGTTGGTTATTTGGGTCACATTATCTCTTCTACCGATGTGCAGCCAGATGTAGATAAGATCCAAGCGGGGGTGGACTGGCCACCACCTTGTTCTCTCATGGCTCTTCGAGGTTTTCTAGGCCTTCTAGATTTTACAGAAAATTCATTAAGTAGTATGCCTCACTTGTCACTCCTCTCACTGATCTACTTAAACATCAAAGTTTTACATGGTCAGTAGAGGCTCAACAGGCCTTTAGAAAATTTCAAATTGAAATGAGAAAAACTCATGTTCTAGGACTTCTTGATTTCACTAAAGAATTTGATGTTGAAATTGATGCTTTATATGCGGCTATTGGTGTCGTTATCTCTCAAGCAAGTCATCAGTTGGCTTTTTTCAATAAGAAAATGTCGTCCTGTATGCAACATGCCTCAGCCTTTGTTCGTGAATGTACGTTATCACAGAAGCATTAAAAAATGACGTTAATACTTAATTGATAGACCATTCAAAATTCTCACATATCAACAAAGCCTCAACCATCTAATGACACAAGGCTTATAGATCCCCAAATTAACCACTAACAACATTACTACCCCGAGGTACAAATCCCCAACTTAACCATCACTATTTTAGGACGGCCTAGGAGGCAAGCGCCACTTATAAACACAATGATATTAAGAAGGTAAATGAATAACCTTGAGCCCCGCCCAATAACTCTACACCTCCGAGGTGTTCAAAAGTATACATATTCCTTATCCCAATGATCTTGTCTACCTATCTTTAAATTCAAACAATATATTGCAAGGATTTTAACTTCAAATTACACACATACCTCACTTGATCACCCACTTAGACCAATTCATGGTAATTCACAACATCTAAAACTTAGCTCACAACTTACGTACACTATCTTTATTCTCAACCCATCAACCTAAAAACAAACAACAAAAACATGACTACACTCTCCTCACATCCTACTTTAGCACTGCTTAACCTAACATATTAACATCCTCAAGAATTTACAACTTATATCATTTATAGAATATATATAAATAATTTCATATATTACTCATCTAAAATAACCTTCACATCAAAGCCTCAAAAGATGTGCTACAACCATAAGATATAAAAAAAGCAAATATATAAATCTCAACTATATGAATGTTTATTCCCTAAAGCCATTATATTTTTCTTTACTCGACCATTCTGTAATCACATAACTTGCTCACAACCATAATTCTTATATGAAAGCAATCCTCTCATTCCCACTATTATTATCAATATTTTATAATAATAAGTAGATAACAATTCACATCAACATCATTATCACTATAACATCACATCAATTTTATACATACCACACAACACATTATATGCCATCATGTTAATCAAAATACACCTTGACAATCAAGCACATAACATGTTGGCATGTAGACATTTAACAATTGCAGTATAAGCATTATCACACTCAATTATATCCAATAACACACTTTCATGACGATGTGCGCCATATACAAACACTTTGTATTATGGTAACTACAATTAAACCAATTATCAAAACATAACATATTAACTATTAAGCATACAAGACTCAGCTACATCGTCATGAACCCGACTTTCCAACTTTGAGAGAGTTGGAGAACTTTAATGCAATAATCTAAGACCACTTGGTCTTCTCCATCACCTTAGCCGCTTTAAATCATAACTTTAACGTTGTTGAACTATTCTTTGTGTCACTGCAAGCGTCCACTTGACCCAAACATCAACACTTTATCAAACAATGATCAATCACAATCAATTTAAAAAGACTCAAAATAGCTTAACATATCACATAGAGAGACACATAATAGGATTACACTTTCCTGAAAATCACTTTCATCTATAAAAGAAACCTTTGTAATATTTTAAAACTATTAAAGGAGTAAAATTGAAATAAGTAATAGTAATAATTAAAAAAAAGAAGATAAACTAAATAAATGAATACACCAAAATATGGAGAAGAACTAACAAATGATAAATACTACTCCTTTTATTCATCTCTGCATGTGAGTAGCCATTTCAAATGAAAGAAGCCACATAATCTCACTTAAGGATAATGGCATGAGACTAGGTATTTAGATGCAAGTTTCTCTTTATACTTGTGCAGGCCAATGTTAAATTGAAAAGGGTTGATGATTGAAGCATGAATTTAGTATGAATCATAATCTAAACGGTAGAATAATGAAATTGAAGGCATACTTAAGAAAGAAGAATACAAGAGAATGGACAAGGAAAATAATGAGAGAATAGTGAAATAGCTAATGGAGAAAGAAAGTTGGTGTCACATTTGTTTCTACTGTTAGGGTTATGAATTAAGATACAAAGTGTGGTGGCTTTTTTTCTACTGCATGGAGATATAAGGGTTTGAAATATATATTTTTAGTAAAAATAAGATATATGGACCTTAGCACTTCCACAATTATAAGGAGAAACATATTTTATATTATAATTATATATCACATATTAGTAACAACAATATATAATCAATATAATTATTAATTTGTAAACTAAAAATAAATCTTTGTATGATTATGAATTAAAGCTAATTTTTTAAAGATAAATTAATCAATCCTCAATCTTTAAATAATTCAAAATATCATTTAAAAATATTTCTATTCCCTTTTAGCTCAATCTATAAAAATAATATATCTTTACCACTTATATTATTCAAGTTAAAAATGAAAACAATCAAAGTTATGTTGTTAGAAACCTTTAAAAATTATGAAAATAATCACACGTACATAAATAACAATTTTAAAAGTAAAGTTATACTAAGGATCCACTCAAATCATTAAAGATTAATTGTTAGGATTAATTTAGTAATTCACTTTTGAATGGATTATCGATAAAGGGAAAAGTGCAGTGTTATAATAACTTAATGGTAGCAACTCATGGGTAAAGGGACTATTTATCCTTAATGTCACGGGTTCGAGTCGCGAAAGACCCCCTTTATGAGGAATAAAATACTGTAGGGGGTATTTAAGGTTGTGAGTGACACGCTCAATGTATTCATGGGTTTGAGAGGTCGCATGTCAGGACTGAGGTGTTACATATTCTCTTCATTAATTTCTCAAATGCCATCCATCTTGGATCGTCTGCGAGAGTATTATCACACACTAGTCGGAGAATAGTTCATTAATAAATCAAAAACAAATTTATCAATGAAGCATAAATTCCATTTTTCTCATGGCTTATTAATCTATGCTCAGAGGATCTACATACCTGATATTAGTTGAGTCCGACATGACCTACTGCCCAAATCTTAGGACATTTCGGTATTAAGCCAACAATGGCTCAACTGGCCGCTTCCTATTACTGGCCATGGATCTACAAACACATAAAGGCATTCATAAAAAATTGTTCAGTTTGTCATTATAATAAATATGTTCTGGCAAACCAAAATGGGTTACTACAACCACTTCCGATTCCGGATAAAGCGTGGGATGATGTTTCAATGGATTTTATTACCTACTTACCCATGTCACATGGTCACACAATGATTTGGGTAGTTGTTGACTGCCTCTGCAAATATGCTCATTTCATCGCATTGTCCACCAATTCGGTGTCGAAGCTCTAGTTGGCCAATTCTTGACTGAAAGTGTGTGGCCTCATGGGTTCACCCATCAATTGTTTCGAACCGTGACAAACTCTTCTTGAGTTCCTTTTGGAAGGAGTTCTTCCGTATCCAAGGTAATTCCCTCTACTTTAGCACATCATATCACCTACAATCAGATGGACAAACGAGAATGGTGAATTGGTGTTTGCAGAATTATTTAAGGTGTTTTGTTGGCTCTGAACCATGAAAATGGTACCCATGCCTCTCCCTCGCTAAATATTGGTATAACACCAACAAACATTCAACCACTAAGATGACACCATTTGAGGTTGTATACGGTCGTAAGCCACCCACTCTCATATATTTCGTGCACAACTCCACTGTCTCCGAACCGATGATAGAAGCCATATAGGACCGACAACAAATCATTTCAATCCTTAAAAGAAATTTTTTGTTGTGCACAACAGAGAATGGTTTCACAAGTTAACTCAGGGAGAGCATATATTACCGTTTAAGGTAGATGATTGGGTGCTTATGAAATTCCAACCTTATCGTCGAGTCACTGTTGCTAGACGGTCTTCCAACAAGTTGGCACCAAAATATTTCTGTCCATACCAAGTGACTCGCTAGATTGGGTTGGTAGCTTATGAGCTTGCTCTTCCTCCTTCATCACGGGTACACCCCATTTTTCATGTTTCCCTCCTTTGGAAGTTCTATGGAAATCCAGGGGAACATTTTATTCCTCTTCTAGAAGGCTCACTACCGAAAGGGGAAGATCTCACTTTAAAAGAGAACCCATGACCAGAGGGTCAACATTTAGAAAAAACATGAGGAAAAATGGATGGAATCATCACGGTGAGAGAGACACAAGGATTGGATGAGATGAGAGAAAAGACACTCATGAAGGGTAAGCATTCTTGGAGTTATCCTCTACTCCAACAAAATGAATCTCTTCTCAAAGACAAAACACTAAACAAAAGTGTTACTCAACTGGGCCGCGGGGGCCACCAACTAATTCTCACTCACTCATCTACACCGCTAAATTCTATTGATAATCAAGAGCCATCAGACGACCCATAAATGTCATCCAAGTTCAATGCACCTATTAAAAAAATTGGCTCCATATGGGTTTCTTCTTCATCAACAGCTAGCCAACGTACGAAAGTTCAATCCAACGATCAAAGGGGGATTTCATGTCTACCCACTTCTGCTCCACTATCTTCCATCCGTGTGCATACAAACTACACATTTTTTCCTCACTGTCCACCGTTGGATCATCCAACCTTTTTAGAGCAGACTTCATCAAAGCCATGAGATTTTTCAATTTCCAACTCATTAATTAAAGCATCTCCAACACCACAAATTCAAAATTCACCTTTTGTTTCCACAAACATCCAACCGCCCAAGATATTAGATTCCTCTCCAACTCCCATGATTGAGACACATGGACCATCCAACCCTTCCACACGGGTTGCTCTACTTCCAATGGATAATTTCGTGAGTCATGCACGTATTGGGCTACCTCCAACAATTGGGTCAAGTGAGAATTTTCCAAAACCCAACCTTGAGGGCAAGGTTGTTCATGTTGGGATGAGCAATGATATGGCCCAAATCAGTAATAGAAAGCCTAAAATAAAATCAGTTAAACATGCCTGGACTAATGACTATATTCTAGAATAATACACCTGTTAGTACAACCCGTCTCTTTAATATTATTTATCCAAGTGTAGGGTGTAGATCAACTCAATCCTAGATATTTTCATATTTCTCTTGTTTAAGTTGTAAGGTGGTGCTGAGAATGAATCAAGAAGTAAATAAATGAGGAATATTCATTTAACTCTCTTACTATTTGATTTAATTTATGCTAGTACAAGAAATCCTCCTTACACATCTGGATTGTTGTTTTGCTAAAGAAAAACCTGATAAGAGTTTGTTGTCGTGGAAGAATTGTCACACCATCACAATTGAAAAAAAATGAAGAAATTGTTGCACTTAAGAACAAACATAAAAAAAAAGGTGAATACATGGAAACATAAGGTTCAAGGAATAAAAATGATTTAATAATGGTTATTTAAACAAAACAATCTAAATTTGGACCATGAAACTTTGGATATTAGAATATCAAATGTTGCAGCCAATGAAACTAGTGCAACACCACGTTCTTCTACAACAACCAATTTTCCTAATCTTCAAAAGTTATAATTTGTGGCCCCTATGATTAAGTTTATGATCCATTGTGTTAAAGGGAATAATGTGTGGTCTATAAGTTGTTATGTTGTTATGTGATCTATATTCAGTTATGTTGTTCTTAGTAAGATGTTTCTATTAACAAGACTTAATATGTTGGATGTAAAAAATGATTAAGAATGTTGTTTTGTTTCCCTTTGCTTGGATGAATTGTATTCCACTATATGTCAACTAGAGTCTATCATGTTCTGTTATTGGTCTATTGTGTCTCATCTTTCTATGATTGGTTCAAAATATCAAATTCTCCACTTTTTTACTTATCACATAAAGAGAATTGTAAAATTGTACTTCTTGTAGGTAGAATAGAGAGAAGGGGAGGGAAATAAATAATGAGAAGAAGAATGATGATGTTTATAAGATATGTATAACAATTTTATATGTTTTAATGTGATATATTGGTCGATATAATCATGAATTATGTACCTGGAGACTATTTGAATTAATTTATGTATGATTAATTTAGATTTCTATAGACTTCGTTGATTATTTTGGTTTAATTAATGTATAAGTCTAAATTAATAAAAGAATCCATCTAAAAATTGGAACTTAAAACTATTTACATACAATGGATATAAAAACTATGGCTTATATGCCCACATGGTCTGAAAGTGATATTTGAAACACTGGCTTAAAAGTTGTCTTTGAATGCATGTCCTAAAATATAACATGTAAAAAACTTTGGTCTAAACGTGATTTGAAAACAATGTGGCCTATAACTAGTCTTTAAACTATGACCTAAACATTAAATAACATTTGCAAAACCATGGCATAAAAGAGGTTTCGAGAAACAAGGCCCAAACAGGTTTTGGTATCATGGTCTTTTCTTTTATTGCAGATCAAAAATTTTTGTTTAGTGTAGCCATAATTTAAAAAAAATGTTGTCTATCTGAATAGGCCACACCCACTTAGAACATGGTATGAAAACCATAGTCTAAACTTTATGCCACAATTTTAACACTTGTTCCCATAGTTTTTATTGTGGTTTAAGGTGAAAATGTTTAATATATACATCAATTATATATTTACACTACCTCAAATCAAACCCCACTAGCTATACAATTTTTCCCTTTAAAAAAAATTAAGTATTGAAAAAAATATGATTGTGTAGTTTTTGCATAGAAAGAGTCAACTAAAGGTTACGGAGTGCTAAATTGATTGTTTATTTATCTATTACCTATATAATAAAATAAGTCCCTCATGACATGTCAATCTCTCAAGCCCTCATGACATGTGTCAACCTCTCATCAAAACTAAAAGTCTCTTATGATATGTGTCAATCTCTCAATGACATGTGTCAATCTCTCAAGAACTCCCTCATAACATGTGTCAATCTCTCAAGCCCTCATAACATGTGTCAATCTCTCAAGCCTTCATGACATGTGATTTATTTAAAAATAAAAGGAATATGATTACCTATACAATATTAAAATATAATGTTACTATATCAATATTAAAATAATAATAATAATATGCTATTTTAGAGTTAAATAATATTTATTTTTATACTAATCTTATTTTAGAATCAAATAATAATGAAATTATAAATTTATTGATATTAATAGGATACTACTAACTATATCATGTTATGTATGTGTAAAAAACAATGTTGAGAAAGTCGAGCAAGATGTTAAACCAGTAGATGACCCATATTAAGTTTATCCGATTTAAACAGTTAAACCGTATGGTTTGACCGCATGATTTTATATATAATTAATAATTTTTAACAATATGAATACACTGGTAACGTATATGGCTTTAACCATGCGAATGCACGAGCAACATACATATTCTTAATCATAAATACACATGTAATATGTGTTCTTAATCATGCGGCAAAAAATATCCTCCCGTGCAAATGCACAGGTAACTTGTTAGTTTACTCTAAAATGAGGACCAGCTTGGACTGGTGCAACAAATTCTTGGCCCAAGTTAAATCTGCCAAACCCATTTTAATCTCTCACAAGAGCCAAAACGACGCCGTTTATGTCTTCACTTTCTTCATCCAAAGAACTCTGGTTCTATATTCTCGTTATCCCTCTCTCTCTCTTAAACCCTGCAACGAAAAAAATAAAAATGCATCTCACGAAATGAAGACACAGAAACTCCCTATTTTGGCACTCTCACGTGCCCTATCACGTGCTCTATCACGTGCCCTAAGCTCATCCACCTCCGCCGCCGCATCGGAATCTGGACCAGCGTTCCCTGTGAAGACAGTAACCACCGCCAACTTCGAAGCCACTTTGTCGGAGCTCCGTCACCATGTGCGAGCCTCAGACTTCGTGGCCATCGATCTCGAAATGACTGGCGTCACCAGCGCCCCGTGGCGCGAGTCGCTCGAGTTCGACCGATCCGATGTACGGTACCTCAAAGTAAGAGACTCCGCACAGAAGTTCGCCGTCGTCCAATTCGGCGTCTGCCCCTTCCGGTGGGACCCATCAAATCGCTCCTTCATCGCTTATCCGTATGTTTGTTTCTTAGCTTCCGTCCCTTGTTTTTGTTTCCGAGAAAAAAGAAATTAGGAAATTTGATGTGAAATTGTATGGTTGGATATTATTGAATTAGTTGTGGAAATGATTTTCGCCAGTTTATGAAATTGGAAACAAATTGTTGGGTTTATTTATGTGTGAAGCTCCATATTGGATATAAGGGGGAGTGAAAGAGTTTATAAGTGGAAAAGGCCCATGAAACCATTGCCTTAAAATTTTGATCTCACTTATGACTCTTCACTCTTCCGATACCCTGATATTGGTCGTGATGGGGTCCAACACAAAGTGAAACAAGGTTGTTTGGTAAATTGATAGTTAGATATGTAGTAAAGCTTCAAGAGTGTATAATTTTTAAAGTAAAACTAGTTTTTTTGTATGGTGTAATAAACTAATGTAAGTGTGAGTGGTTATTGAGGTATTTTGTATTTCTAGGTAGAGTAGGCATAACTATGCAAATGTGAGGTTAGAGTTGTCTGTGAGTGCGATTTTAGTTGTAAAAACAACGAAATTGTATTTTTAATGGGAGTGGGTGTTATTAGTGTAGCCAAATCAAATTATGTGAAAATATTGATTTATTGTCCCATTGTCCCTAGAGCAATTTCTTAGTAGATTGTGTTCTGAGCTATACTTACATAACTATCTCATTTATCCTACGTACCACATACCGAATTCACAGTACCGTGTACCACGTATTGGGTTATGGTTGCACCATAGAAGAATTTATGGTTGCTACATATTGGGTTTGTTATACAGAAGGTATCATAAAATTAGTGTAAAATATGACGAACCGCATACCCGAGGGAATCACGTACCCATAACCGTACCGTCGTACTAGGTAACATTGTATTAAACCTCATGACAAGTTGGATGATGATGTTGGAGATTATGATGCTTCTGGTTGTGTAATTGAGCTTTGTGTGTTGACTGACTGTTGAGAACATCTGGGGGAAAGTGAAAATTATATTGTGTGTCAATATGATATTTAGTCAAGTTTAAAGAGTGTGTATATGGTGTTCTTGATGTTAGAGCAATTTTAATGGTTGGTAGTGCTTGCAACCATCCGACTAATCGTGGAAACTATTTCCTTCTAAATGGGGGTGATAAGTCATAAGTGATAATATTGCAACTTTCAACCAGTTTGATGATGCAGCATGGTTTAATTTTGTAGTTATCATGTTAACTCTTTATAATATTTATTTATTGAGAGTAGTAAAATGAGAAACATAACTTGATTCATTCAAAAGCTAGATCAAAGTGAGTTCTGAATATATTTGTTTAACATTTCAACTTCCAAGCAATAAAAAATGGCATGTTTTTGTTATTGATAATTTGATATTTAGCTGTTTTCGTAGTTGATATGGGATTATGAGCATGCAAAGACAGTTTATCAGGACTTCTGTGATTTTAATACAATGTTTTTTACTATTGCGGCTGGATATGATTTCGTTTGCCACATTTTTTTATTTGTTCATGTGATGAATGGCCTGCTGCTCTTCTGATTTAGAAATTTGCTCTTTGACAGGTACAATTTCTACATTTTTCCACGTCAGGATCATATGGGCTTGGGTCCATCTTATGAATTTCTCTGCCAAACTACTTCCATTGATTTCTTGGCTAAATACCAGTTCGACTTTAATGCATGCATACATGAAGGTTGCTTACTTTTCCTTTTATTTCCAGCCATTGCCTTTGGCATTAACCTAATTAGATAATTAATAGTGAGAGGAGTTTCTGCACCAATATCTGCTATAAACATATCCTAGCCATATTAGGTGAAATTGGTGGCTTTTATATGTTTACATGGAAAAATAATACTTGGATGCTTCACTTCTGGGTTCTAGCTTCTGGGTGTATAACTGATGCTTGGGTGGTTCAATGGAAAAGGGGTAATAAATGAAGGCTTATGCCCTAACTAGAAGGGCACAATGATCTATCTATATAAATGACTTTTAATGTTTGGCAACTTTGAACAAGTATAGGTATAGTATGACTGATTTTTAGATGTAGAGTGTTTGACTTATGACCTAAATTATAAAAAGCTGAATAGAACTGGTTCTTAGAAAGTCCAACTCAAAGGTAATTGTTTTTCTAGTCCTAATTTTTCAATACTGTCGGCTTTTGCTACATTTTCATTCTTCCTTTCTCTCTCCTTCATCTAAGTTAAAGAATAGTTGTTGGATAAAATGAAGATATATGGACCACTCATTCATCCAATAGTCAATAAGCATGCCAATCGTTTTTGTTATATTTTTAATTTGGATAATTACAAGCTTTCACATTTATGGAAAAAATTCAATATTAGAATCAATTTTTAAGTAACCTACCAAATAAAGATAAATAATTCTCTTTGAAGCAGTTTTAGAGGGTGGCCTAGTGTACGAGACCCCCACTAGTTTTGAAGTAGTTTTAAACTAAACTAATCTCAATTGTTAAACTGATTTGTTTTATATTGTCTCATGACTCATGTAGTAGTTCAGTCTCTTACCATTTTAAACTAGTTTGAAAATTGCTAAACACCCTGTAGAGGTGCTGAAAGCCTATGATCTTAAACTAGTAACCATAGTTTCATCCTCTGAGGGATTGGGATTGGTTTATTGTCTAAGAAAGTCTATCTTGACTCATAGGATAGGCATTTGGCTGTGGGTATAATTTCATCACAACTTCTATGATTTTGATAGTTTGTGAAAATGCACCCTTGGCCTTGGGTAATGTCAGGAATATCTTATTTATCCAGAAAACAAGAAAGAGATGCAATGACAAGTTTGAATTCTACATATGATAGTCAGTGGTCAGATGTGTGTAAACTAAAGGATGCTAGAGACATACCATTGGTCAGCACAGCAGATATTTTGTTTACTGAACGAATGAAAAACAGATTCAGTGAATGGCGTGATGGTTTATTACGAGAGCAAAATCAAGAAGACCAAAGTCAAGGAATCTCAAAAGACTCCAAACAACAACTTCAAGTATTTTTCTTTAAGATGCACCCAGCTCTTAGACTTAATGGATTCACCTCTCATCAACTTAAACTGATTCAGTTGGTAATCTTGTTATATCTTGTTCCTTCAGTTGACATGTTCACATTTTCTCTCTCATATATTGCTATTTTGGCTGTCTCATCTAGTCATCTATCATTTTGTTTGGGTGAAAGATTGATTTTGTACAATGGCTGCACTTTGCTGATTATTATTATTACATGAAAATTTCAGGTCATCCGAAAGCACTTCAAAGATCTTTCTTACGTCTGTGTGAACAGCGAGGCTTCTGATTTACAGCAAATAGTTGTATATACAGACTCGAAAGATGAACAGAACTTACTTCTGGTATTAGATATTACTCAGGGTTTTTTTTATTACTTTTGAAGCTACTTAAATCTCTATATTATTTATTTCCCTTTCAAATTGTGATGTGTGTTTATTGTGAATGATTTTTGGAATTTAATTCTCCTTCTGCACTTTTGAAATGATCGTGAAGGGATTAACTCACTGAATCTTTCGTTTACCCCTAAAAGGAAAATCACACCAGATCACCAGACCTTTTCGTGTGGCGTTCAATTCTACTTTAGAATCTTAAGATGGCTAAGAATTTTTCTTGAAATAGTGCTTTACCATGATTTTAGTTATAAATGGACACAACTAAATATTAAAAAGCAATGTATCTATGGTCTATTAGAATAGAATGTGGCATCTCATGTGTATGCCAATCAGAGTGACAATTTCACCAATAGATGAGAAAGCTAGTAGAGTGGTGGATTGAACTGAGTTTTATTGACACCACATCACCTATTAAATTCCTAAAAAGTGTCCTTTCATCTCGTGCAGAAGGAGGTTAAAGAGGAAAATTGCAAGGCAGCAGAGATGAAGATCCAAGCTGCTGTGGGATTTCGTCATGTTATTGATCTCCTTTCGGCAGAACAGAAGTTGATAGTTGGTCACAATTGTTTTCTGGGTATCAATGTCGCTCTGAGTCTTCAACAAGCTAGTTATTTTTATAAGATGCTAACACATATCATTCCTTGAAACAGATATTGCTCATGTCTACAGCAAGTTTATAGGCCCTCTTCCCGTAACTCCTGAAGAGTTTGTCACCTCTGTAAACAACTACTTTCCACACATTGTTGACACCAAAATACTTTTCAACACTAATTTAATACTACAAGAAAGGATGAAAAGATCCAGAAAATCACTGGCCTCAGCGTTTTCCTTGTTTTGTCCTCAAATTGCGGCAGGTTCCCAAAGCACTGATCTAGGTTCACCCTGTCATGTGAAAGTGGATGTTGAAGTTGATGATTCAAGGTTTGTTTGTGCATTCTTTTTTTGTAATTCCTGACCTTGTAATGTGGAATTTAAGTTTACCAGTCTAGTGGTTATAGATGATGGTATTATCTTATCTGCACAGTTCAAGGTGATTCCTTTTTTGCATATTGAAGAGAATCAAAATTGAGTGTATGTTTCAACTTTCAACTGTTATGCATGTGATTGTAATCAACATTTTCTGTCAGTTTTCATGCATGACCATAGTTCTTTCCTTTTTCCCTCCTTTTTTGTAGCAAAGTTCATAGATATAAGGTAAACACATTTCCCCCTTTCCTTTTGTTACGTGAAATTTCTTTATACAATTCTGGATAACGTTTTTTGTTGTTTACATTATCTGCATCTAGCTTGAGGTGATTTTTAGAATTTTGAAATCGAAGTCTAAAGAAAAGAATTAGTGTCTTGTTTATCTACTGAAAAAGTGAAAATAAAGTTATGTTATTTTGTCATAGCTGTTTCTATAGACGTGTCCTTTCGTAACAACTTAAGATGTATGTTCACAGGTCATCCAGCTGGAACCCTGGAGTCAAGCATGAAGCAGGATATGATGCTTTCATGACTGGATGCATCTTTGCCCAGTTATGCAATGATTTAGGAGTTGATTTTAAACTCCATGAATCTTCGCAACAATTAGCCCTCAATGAGAAACTACGGAAGTATGTTAATCATTTGTATCTTAGTTGGCTGCATGGGGACATTATTGATCTCAGTAGTGGTGTTAAAGTTGGAGATTCTTCACCGAGCCAGAGTCTCAAGAGGCGGTACCCAAAAATTGTGTTTGAAAACATTGCTATTGTTTGGGGATTTCCTTCCACTCTGAAGGCAAGCGAACTAAGAGAGTGTATATCCAAAGTTTTTGGTTCAACTTCTGTAGTTTCTGTCTACCACTTAGACACAACTGCAGCGTTCGTCCAGTTTAGCAAGACTGAACAAGTTTCCGACTTTCTTTTACTGAAGGAAACCTTAGAGAGAAGTGATGGTCCAATCGCGGTTTTGCATCCGCTGGCAAAACTTTTGGAAGGTGGAAATACTTGTGCTGCCGATTATGACACTTATAAAGAAATATGTAGTTCGCCCTTGTCGGAAAGTCTGTTTGCTGATCAGGCAAAGGCATTTGGTATAAAGTGGAAGACCAAATTGGTGGAATACGAGATAGCACCGGTGTACGAAGAACACGAAAATCCCAGTTCACAAAGTGATTTAAATACAGCTGTGAGGTATGCAGAAAAGGCTAAGCCAAACATAATTGATCAGTTAAGAAATGAGCCACCCCGTAGGCAAGTCTCATCTGGGATTGCAGATTCTTATGCTGCAGAAGCCAATTTGTGAGTCTTGACTTATAATTTTGTATCATCACTAGGAACACGCCATAATGTTATATCAAGTTAAAATGTTCACAAAGCATTTACCAAAAAAAATGTTTACAAAAGCACTTTGGGAGTAGTTGGGGAACAAGCCAGAAAATATAGGAGTCAAAGATGCATAGTGTCATAAAGCTAACATTGAACCTACAAAATTTTGGGGTGGTTCTATTGCTAACAATTTGGGGGCACTTGTTACAAAAATTTTGAATAAAATAAAGTGTAGTGACATTTTTTTTAGTGATGAGTAGTTAGTAATATTATACAACTTGATTTATAGAATTTCTCCTGGTTGGTTCAATTTTTAATGATGACTTGATTAAACTAAGTTATTCAACAAGTAAACACTTGAATTGAATTGGTTGGATGGTACAAATAGAATAGAGTATTAATTCCCATTTATTATTGAATTAACATATTTGAAGGAAAAAGCAACTTTGTTGACAATTAATTATTATGTGGTAGGAAGAAATAGATTAGGCCGACTATCAAGGACATATTATCTGGCTTATAACATGTTAGATTAGATTTTTTTCATAAATAGATCAGATTCAGGCTTTTTGAAAAACCTATTTGCATTAACATACCAGACTTTAGGTTATTCAAAAGGCCTATTAAGTCTACCAGATCAGCCTATTTAATTATATTTTATAATTTGTTCATATTATACTTTAATATAAGTAATATTATCTATATATATATATATATAATTTTAATTAAAAATATAACTTAATTGTTAGGGTTAGAAGAGTCTAATTAAAAGTGTGGATGTTAACCTATTTAAATGTAGACATAATGACTCATTTTAATATTATATAGTATAACATGTCTTTAAACAGACTAACAAGCCAGACCAGACTTTTAAACAGATCAAACATAGGCTTTGAAATTTTTTTAAACAAACTAACAAGTCAGATTCAGACTCTTTTACATACTATATAAGCTGAGTATATTTAAGAAAATCTGACTTGACATGTTTCAACCTTAATTGGAAATTTCCACCATGTTTGTGTTTTTTGGGCCAGTCAATTTTAATTTTTTTTATAGGTAAAATTTCTTATGGGAGAAGACGGAATTGTGTACTTATTGGGATTTGGACCTATGTGCACACATTATGCTTCATAGTTTGACTAACTGAGCTGACGATGAGAAACTTAAATTTTGCCTTTATTTACTCACTCTTGTTTTTATCTTTACCCTTTCGGCCCAGAAGCTTATTTTATTATTTAAAGATGCATCGACAATAAATAATTTTATTATCAATTATCATAGTTTAATAAATAATTTTTCACCCGAAAGCCCAGACAAATAAACCTTAAATGAAAACCTCACTTTAGGTCTAAATATTGGTTGGATTGGCGCAAGTAAACACCTAAAAGCACATGCAACGATACATCTAAAGAAAGTTGAGTCTATGAGCTCTACCAAGCCAACTTTTTCCCTTTTGCATTAATCTAGTAACTCAAACAACATTTCCCCAATGCATTAATCTAATAATGTAAAGGTTCCTATGATAACCAAAAGGTTAAGGTCCGATTCCTAGAAATGACATTTGTTGTGAGACACAATCATACATCTAAGCATAATTAGTTCATTATCCAAATGGTGAGGGATGTTCTTGGTAGTTGGTAGTACAAAAAAAAGTTATTTTTATATGTCAATAACAATTATTTTTATTTCATCTTAAAACAAATAATTTCTATAATTTTGAAACAACAAATTACATAGACATGTTAATAATATATTTTGAAGCTAATCTTTTATTAATTGAAAGTAATACGGTAGTTTTTAATATCTCGAAGGAAAATATTGGCTTTGTTTGATAAAATTATCATCTAAGCTATCTGAAAGCTTATAAGCTATATGAAATCTTATAAAATAGGTAGAAGCTTATAAGCTAAGGGTGAAAAAACTAGGAGATGATATGCTGGTTGAATAATTCAATTTTTTTTGTAAGATTAACAAACAATTGCAAAACGAAATAAGTAAATAACATTTCCCTCTTCTATAGCTTCAATAATGGAAAAGATGCGATTTATCGACCAACATTGATAGTGATCCCGATATAGAGATTCACAACCCTAGTATGGAGGCAAGGTTAAAATTCAGAAATTGAAGCACTAGTATAAGAAGTAAAGTTGATGTATTATTGATCAATTAAGACAATATAAATAGTCTTATTTAAGCTAGAAAAAAAACATAATTGACCACTAATTTCAATGCCTATAATGTGCCCATTAAATCTGGTTTTATTTTCCGTAAACACTAAAGCAAAAGAGTCAAACAAAAACAACTGAAATATATCTAACAACACCTCCTTAAACTAATGTATCTGCGTTTTAGTCTGCAAGTAGAATAACTATGCCCCTCGCTTAAGCGAGAAACACACAGTGATTTGGCTTCTAGAGTTGCAAATTATCGCTTGAGCGAGCCCTTCTCGTTCACACGAGAAACACATAGTGATTTTGACGTCCAGTACTGTGTCTCTCGCTTGAGCGACACCCTTTCGCTCAGGCGAGAAACACACATAGATTTTGACTTCTAAACTTGTGAATTGTCGCTTGAGCGACAACCTCTCGCTCGGGCGAGAGTCAAACTTCATGCTTTCTCATTCTCTTTAGTAACTTCAACCATTCCAAGCATGCTACGAAGTTTCTCAAACTGCTCCAACTTTATTGGTTTTGTCATGATATCTGTAATTTGATCCTGAGAGTTGTAGTAACTCAGTTCAACAACTCCATCATTCACCAAGTCTCTTAAGAAATGGAACTTTACATCAATATGCTTGCTTTTCCCATGAAACACTGAATTTTTTGATAACTGTATGGCAGAGCTATTATCACACATAATTGCAGTTCCTGTCTTTTCTTCAACTCCAAGTTTCTTCAACACCCTTCTGAGCCAGACACACTAACATGCACACAATGATGTTGTATATACTCTACTTCCATAGTGGAAAGAGCGACCACTAGCTGTTTCTTTGAGGACCAAGAAACAACAGCAGACCCCATTATAAGCACGAATCCATAAGTACTTTTCCAATCGTCTAAGTTCCCGACATAATTACTGTTTATAAAGGCTGTGAATCTCAAGTTGTTTTCTCCTTTCTTATAAAGAATCCCAAGATTAGTTGTACCCTTTAAGTACCTTAAAATTATTTTTGCTGTAAGCCAATTGACATAGTTGGACTGGACATGAACCTACTTATTAGACTAACACCATACGTCAAATCAGGCCAGTGACAGTTAAATACATAATACTTTCAACTACCTGCTTAAATAGAGTTTCATCAACTCTAACTCCACCTACATCCTTGGACAACCTTGTACTTAGGACTATTGAATTCTTTACTACATTACAACCTCTCATGTCAAACCTTGCTAATACTTCTTGTGCATACCTTCTTTGGTAGATGAAAATTCCATTTGATCCATACTTAACTTCTATTCCAAGAAAATGTCTCATCCTTCCCAAGTCAGACATATCAAATTCCAACATCACTGAATTTTTAAATTCATCACCCATGACTTTATCATTCTCAGTAAAGATCAAATCATCAATATAAAGACTTATTATTAATATCTTACCTCCTTGCAACTTTGTGAATAGTGTGTGTTCAATGAGACGTTTCTCAAAACCTTCACGCACAAAGTAAGCTTCAATTTTGTTGTACCAAGCTCGAGGTGCCTGTTTAAGGCCATATAATGCCTTTCACAGTCTTTAGACTTTCTCTTATTCTCATTTCTTTATGAATCCCTTAGATTGCTGCACGAACACTTCTTTCTTGAGCTCCCCATGAAGAAAAGCACTCTTCGCATTAAGTTGAAAAATCTCCCAACTAAATTGTGCAACAATTTCTAGTATCACACAGATGGTATCAAGTCTTGTCACTGGAGCATATACTTTAGTATAATCTATTTCATGGAGTTGTGCATACCCTTTTGCCACCAGCTTTGCTTTGAGCTTCTCTACATCCTCATCTTCGTTAAGCTTAGTTTTGAATACCCATTTAACTCCAATAGGTTTGACTCCTTTAGGCAGTTTAGTAAGTTCCCAAGTTTGATTTCTCTCTATGGCTTCAATTTCTGCTGACATTACGTTTCTCCAAGTTTTGCTCTTCATTGCTTCTTCAAAAGAAACCGGATCATTCTCAGTCATTATCATCATCATTACATTCAGATTTTCTTCTTCAGATAATCCTTCTCCTGTTTCATAATCAGCCATCCAACCTGGTGGTCTTCTTCCTCGTTCACCCCTCCCTTCAACCAATTATGCATATGTATTTGGCTCATTTGAAGATGTAGGTGCCTCTATCGGACTGCTGTTCTAATTGTTTGAACCTATTTCACCATTTTCCTCTTCATCTAGGTCATCCCCTCCACCATTTTCATTCTCATCTTCCCATTCTAATAAATTTTGCTTGATTTCTTCTTTTGTTCTGCCCCACTCCCAACATTTCTCTTCTTCAAAAGTAACATCTTTACTAACAAAGATCTTCTTTGAAACTAGATCATATAACCTCCAGGCCTTAGACTCATCACTCACTCCTAAGAAGACACATTTTCTATGTTTATCATCCAACTTACTCCTCATTTGGTCTAGTATATGAATGTGTGCTATAATATTCAACTCATAGTTGCTTAATTGTCCCATTTCGTAATAAAGACATCTATAAGGAGCTTTCAAGAGTCAATTCCATGGAGTAAGTTTTATGCTATTCATTTCTGAGTCTAATTATTTTTTCTATTTTGCATGTTAAACTTTAGGATAATGTATTGATTGTAGAACTTTAGTCAAGACTATTTCAAATTTAGAGATGGAATTGGTTGTTGCAAGGGTAGCTCATGAGTCTATACAAAATGACTCTCCTATTCTAGAAGATATATGCATGACTGGATTATCCGATAAGAGAATGTACCAGATGATGGTAGGTATTAATACTGCATATAGCATCCACAAGGTTCATAATTTGATCCTTCTACTATTATGTTATTTCAGTATGTTTACTTTTTGGTTGTGGTTGGAGATGCTGATTCTTTTAATAATAATGCAAATAGGTGATAAAATAAAAAATCTAGAAGAAGATAAAGGTATTATCATGCACTTTGTAATTGGATACAGGTAGCTAAGTCATCTTTCCTTCAATGATTTGGTTACATAATTGGAAATTTTATCATGTTTTTTTTATTGCACTTGAAAATGCTTTGGTAAAATATTATTTTAGTTAGATAATAACCATGCCTTCAACATGTATTGTTACACAACATAAAGTGTTGTAAAGTTTTATCATTGATAACATTCATTGTTAGTTATAGCTCATAAGCATATTCAATGAATTATAAATTTGACCATTTTTTAATCTTTATCAATTGCTAAATTAAGGGGTATTTTAGACAAAGTAATCAAAGCAGAGGACAAAAAAACATGAAGATTTCTTGAGGTTCATAATTTAAGATATATGATCCTTTTCTTCCATTGTATCTTCCCCCTCCCATGCTAAATCAGGGGCCATTACTGTGAACTTATGGGATGTTGATTTCTTTGTTAAATTTGATGATGGTATTCATGTAAATATATGTTTCTAAAGTTTTAAAAAATCTTGATAATCTCTAACTTTATATATAAAATCATCAGGATTTGACATTTTGGAATTAACTTAAGCCTTTGGGATGGTGAAAATGTGAAAATGTTAACCTACTAAATGCCAAACATAAGTTTATATTTAAACTATTTGCCTTACTTTGCAATTCAATGTGTTTCAGCAACACTAGGAGAAACTTTAGCTAGAGACGGATCTAAATCTAGGATATACATAAGATGCATCAAATATGGACCTATCATATCTCAAAAGTAAGACATGCTTTTCTCTTATATTTGTTTTGTTGAATTATACTATTAAAACTTTCATAACTTCTTACATGTCTACTGTGTTGTGCAGAGGCATAAGGTACCATGAACTAGAACATTGGAAGTTTGGCGAGTCGGGAAACAGATACTTCCGTCATGCCACAAGGCAGTTGTATGACATTTCCATCGTTTTGGCTTCATAAATTGTAGTGAATCACTAAGTGATACTTCACTTTTAATGGAAAAAAAAGAATTCAATTAAAAATGAAAGCAAATTAGTAGACTGAAGAGTGCTAAAATTGTACTCTTGCCATGCATACATAAATTTTTGTCTCAGGAATCTTCTTCACATGTATGGCAATGAGGATGTGCCACTAGGGTCTTTGTTCATTGGATTTAATGTGGATCACATCGACGATTAAAGACTTTGTTGTGGCACTCCGCCGAGTAAATATTTTTATTGAACATATAAATTATATGGACATCTTTAATTAATTTATGTGACCACATAATTTTTTGCTCAAATTCTTGGTTGGGTTACTCTTGCAAATTGTGAATGGAAGGCTTAGGAAGACAACATTTGTGTTGCTTTATTTGATTGGAGCTGCATTATGATTTGTAGATATGCTGAAAGAATAAAAGAGGTGCATAGGAGGTGTGGAGAAGGTGAGAATGCTTTATGGAATACAATTTTATAGGATGTATAACTTTGGAGTTCTTCCTAACTCACAAAGATTTTTACTTTACATTACAATGCATCATAACATGCAAAGACTCTCTTTTGTTTTCTATATTTTTGTGAAGCATAGAAAATTATCATATTAAAAGAGCAAGCTAGGATGATAAAGAGAGCTCTTGCCTCATGGACCTTCTCCATTTTAAGAAGAGATTGACCATGGTAGCAAGCCATACAGGAAGCAAAAGATAGTCCATATATATTCTTTGATGCTTAAAGGGCCACTTTATTTTGTTGATATAGTTCTATGACTATCAAGCTCCTAATAAATATTTGTTTTTGGTGGTTGTTACTGCTCTTAGTACAAAGGTTCTATCTAAATTTGATTCTTCTAATTTGTCAATAAATATATCAACATTTGATGTTCTACTTATTTCGTTATCATTTTGGATGGTGATCAATATTATCGACACTCCACATTGTCTATCAATACTCTTTATTAACCAATAATTATTATAGGTTTATGTTTTATAAAATTATCATTGGCAAATAGGAAGGATGAATAAACAATTAAGACTATCAACAATAAACTCATTCATGATCAATAATAAACAATATTTTGTATGAATGCACAAAATAAATAATTAACTTTATTTTATTATTTTATTTTAAGAGAGTGAAATTATTGTTGGTCTTGATACCACTTAATCAATTACTCATGATTTTTTCGACTCTAGAGAAAGGAATGTAAAAAAAGTTTGCATTGCAATTTCAAAAATTTAAATAAGTAATGTAATTATATTTCATGTATCATCTATCATCAGTTTGATATTCATTCAAGATGATGAAATGTCTTATTTGGACATCATAAAATTTTCACAACCCTTGAAAAATGGACATTTTGGTCAATAAAATTATGCATTTCTATAGCAAAAAAAGTTCAAATTTTAAAACAATTAATTTACAACTTTAACCCTATAAATTGCATCTCATGACTAAGATGTATAACAAAAATAAATTGAGAATTTATGTTGAGACTATGCCATAACTAGCTGCAACAAGAAAAATATTATGCACACAAAAATAAAGTACCAATCACTCATTTCTAAGTAAGGATGGTGTATTTCTTTCAATTATTTGGTCTATTTGAATTACAAAAAACAAGTTTTGTGTATAAAAACTCTTATCATAAGAACAATAAGTTTTAAACAAGATTATAACAAAATCGTTCTACACTGAAAATAAAGTTAAAACTAAAATGAATTTCCTTTTAGCTAATGTAATCAATATTTGTGAAGGAAATAATTTAAAGTATAAAATTCTTGAACTTCTCAATACATTGAAAAAGTAATCAAATGATTATTTCTTTTGAATTAGTATTTTAGGGTACAACGTTTATCATTTATAAAAAATCTGAAGTAATTTTATTGTTAACCTAAATATTTAAAAATATCTGACAACTTGGTGATTCCTTAAACTTCATTTTCTACATCTTGCAAGCAAGTCAATAAATATCGAATATTAGTTACATATTTGAGCACCATTATTTATCTCATTCAATTGTATTGCTTCAAATTGGCGATTGCTAATCAAACCTACAACATTTCTACAAGGATGAACAATTTCCGCAATCTATAACAATATTTGCATCAACAATTGAGATTGTTGATCAAATCAATAAATATGTTATAAGTAAAATTTCAGGTGAATTTTTTTACATGTCTTTAAATTTTTATTATGTTCAACATAATAGATTATTAAACTTATACTAATAAATATTCTAAGGTATAATTATAGGTGAGAAAAATGAATATCTAAGTTTAGATTCAGTTGTTATGTTCGATGCTAATGAAAATGAAGCATTCAACATATTAACTCCTATATTTTTAAACTCACTTACAATCTGTATTCTTCTCAATCATAAGATAAAATTAAAGTTGGAAATCTTATAATGCTATTGTGAAATTTAAACTATAATGGAGAAGTTTTCCAAAATATCTAACAAGTATTATACAATTTATATTAAATTGTATTCTAAAATTTTCTTCAGAGTAATTTATTTTTTATTTAATATAACACGCAAGGGCGGATCTTCTCAGTAACAGGTGGGGGCAACTGCCCCCCTAAATTATTATTTTTTTCTTGAAATTTTTATTTTTTTATTACATCCAAATAATGTCTTGAAAATACTTATTGGATATTATATTTTTCTTCAATTTGTAACTTCGTAAATATCTATAATATAATTTGTTTGGTCCTTTTAAAATTTATAGATAATGAATCAAGTTCTCTTACATGTGTAAATGTCGGTATTACTTATAATACTATAATTTCATTTGAGTTTATAATGATCTTATCATTATAAAATAGATTACGAGGATCGCAAATTGTATGTTTCAAACTTTGAAGCAAAAGTCCTAAGATCGTAAGAGTTTTTATAAAACAATTAGTATTGATAACATATGTATTTTTGTCCGAAAATTCCACCCTATGAATTTCAATGAGCAATATAAGAATTCAATATTTTATTGTTGATGTCGTTAGTCATTTATAGTTGAAAATTTTTCGATCATCCCCGAATTAAGTTCAATTTTGACAATATAGGGAAAATAAATGCACATTATTTACTTAATTGAGTTTTTCGTTTTATCTTGACTATTAAGGTTTAGACCAATAAGACATTGGTCTAGTAGTGTAAGGCCTCACTAGATCCCCAAGGTCGAGGGTTCGATTTTGGGAGCGATACTTTTTTGAAGGGACCGCCAAGAGCCCTATAAGGGATTATTTCATTGCCCAAAAAGGTGAGCGTATACCCTTGGTAGTACCAAAAACCTATTATGGTTCAACTACTCTAAAATTTTCAGCAACAAAGACAAACAAACAAAATTAAACAGTAAGCTAGAAGATGAATTTCTTGCAGATAATATCATATATAATTTATATTGGAAAGAAAATAAATAAATTTTTTACCTCTAATTCAATCATCGAAACTTTAAGACATTTTTAATGAATGTACATTTTTCTTTAACGTGATTATTGTTATTTAGAATTAATATGGTATTTTGAAATTTTGAAACAATTATATATATATATATTATTTTTACTCATTTAATCTTAATTATAAATCATAATTAAATATTGTTGCCCCTCCTAAATTTTGAATCAAGATCTGAATTAACACGTTCTATGCCATGTTATTGGACCACAACTCTAGTTCTTCATTTAAATGCATAAACATCATCTTTCATAAGGTAATCCTCAATTACTTTTTAATTTACATATTACTCTATAATATTTAAATAAATTCATGCAAAATATACTATCATCCGTACGAATGCATGAATAACCTACTAGTAATCAATAACAATGAAGTATTTCTCACAAAAGTCCTAAAAATATTTCAAGCATATAGTTCATTTAGTTTTGATGACTTAAGCTTATATAAGTATTTCCAAGAGTATCATATCAACTTTTGAATCTATTTTCTAGATCACATATTTGTGTAATTTATGTATTTCTCAATAACCGGGTCTTTAAAAATATATTACGATCTTATCAATGGGGTCAAATTAAGTGCAGTGTGCATTTTGTTTTTGACTCCATTGAGAAATTTAAAATTTTGGTGTTTTAAACCTTATTTGATAGCCATTTCGTATCATTTCTTATTCGGGTATCCAAATGTCATTTTCATTTTATTTTATTTGGGTGTAAATGAAATGTCCCTAAAGTTTTGGAGTTGAAATTTGGACAAAATAGGTTAAAAGTCGTCGTACCATATATTTTATTTGCTTCCAACTCCTATAAATATGTTAAAATTTCTTACTCAACCCACTCCTTACAACTCACTAGGGATGGCAAAAAAACCCGTACCCGTGGGTAAAACCCGTACGGGCACGGGTACGGGTACCCACGGATATTATAAATGGATTTTTAAAAATACCCGTAGTACATACGGGTGGGTACGGGTATTATGGTACCCGTACCTGCGGGTACCCGTTATTTATATGATTAATATATTATATTTAATTAAAATAAAAAATATATTATTCTAACATTTATTACACTATGTATATTTTTTCCTTTTACTTTGTTTATATATTTTATTGATTTTGGTGGTGAAACACCCTAAAAATATTATTACATGTGTAAAAACACACATGTTTTACAAAGAAAAAATATATATTTTGTTAAAAAATGAGATAAAAAAATCATACAAATGGAAACCACCAATAAATTTAGCATTTTTGCCAAATATTCAATCAAAAGGTACACATATAATTAAATTTCATCTTATTTAAAACACAATTTAAGTAAAAATTTAAAAAATTATTTATAATATAGAAACCCGCGGGTACCCGTTCTACCCGCGAGTACCCAGAAATACCCGCAAATACCCGCTCACGGGTACCCGTACGGGTACGGGCGGGTATGGGTATTACTCTTCTATTTTGAAATGGATAGCGGGTAGCTATTACCCGTGCCCGCCCGTGCCCGTTGCCATCCCTACAACTCACTCACTTATTCACCGATCACCACTCCTCCACGTTAGTTTTCGTTTTAATTTTATTTGTGTCTTACTTATTTATATTTTTTATATATTTATTATTAGATTGCATTTTCTTACATTTTCTTTTATTGATGTCCTTATATAAACAATTATTGCTATTGGTTACTATAAAATAGGTTATCTATAACACAAGTTTCAGATTTTGTAAAGAGATTAATGCAGTGGGGCATCTCCAAAACTTCAAGGGTACAAGTGAGGCGTCTTGCAAGCATTTCCTTCTAGGAGTAGTGGGTATTGTAGAAACTCACATTCTCCATAAAAGCAAAGCAAAAGAATCAAAGCCCCAATCCAAGGAAGAAGATGAAAATGAGAAAGAAAATGTAAAGGAAGATAAAGGCGTGAGAATAATGCCGTATTATAAGAAAATGAGAACAAATGATATGAACTATTGGATCTTATTGGAATGGTGAAGAAGATTAAAAGATACATACACATGACTATTCATAAGTATTCTTCATTTTCTTCTTTTTGGCGATGTTGGTTTCTTCATCAAAACCGTGTCAAGGTCAGGATCAGAGATCTTCTTCACAATCTCCCCATTTTTTATGATGACAAACCAATATCTTCTTAACAGTGTAGTTTTTTAGAGCAGCATACTTTGTGATATTCTTGACTTGTCTTGAGTATGCTCCCCCTATATTGTATGCTCCCTCTTTCATTTGGAGTTGTGTGCCTAAAATAATTTTGACAGAAAATACATTCTCCCAACTTTACTTCCCCTTTTGACTTCATCAAAAAGTAGAAAACCAAGAGTTTTCCAGCACAATATATATAACATACATGCAATAAGATATATATCTCATACATATACTAATATGAATATCAAGATATAACAGAATTTGAGCAATAACATAAAAATAAAAAGATGTTCAAGCAGTAACAATGTAAACAAAAAAAAATACAAACAACAAAATAGAAATTTGTGTGAAACTAGAAAAAAATAACATTACAACCACAAAATCCTAGCAACAGATTAAATCTAAGACTCAGACTCACAATTGTCTTCATCAATGTGCATGCTACTCAAAAGGCATCCATCCCTTTAGTGATGTAGTCTCGAAGAGAAATCAACTCATTTATAATCATCTGATTTGAAGGCATGACAACAAATGAGGAAGATTGAGCATGAAACTCAAAAGGTTGAGGTTCAAAGGGATTAGTAGAGGAGGTTCTGGTTCAGGAGCAAGAGTTCTATCTTTCTTATGCTTGTAGGTCCGGTCACGAAGATTATATGTGAAGCCCATTTTGTGGACTACATCCACATCAATATGGCTTTCACGAGGGTTAAGCAGGACCTTAGTTTCTTCAACAGTAGAAGCACCGAAATGCTCAAGGATTTTTGTTATGAAGATTGCATATGGCAAAGGGCTTCGAGTTCCTCTTACAGACCAAATTTGTCCCATTATCATTAGAGTCCAGTTGATTTTGATGTTAAACTTCATAGCATACATCAATTGGAGTTATATGTCACTAATTTGAGAATGGTTTGAAAACTTTGGTAAAATGACATAGCTCAGAAAATAATGAAGCAAACCATCTTCTAGTTTGAGATGTCCAGCAGATAGAATATCTCTATTTTTAACAGTTTCACCATAACCATGTTGCGTAAGCATTACTATTTCCTTTTTGGTAATTCTATGCAGAGAATAACAACAATATTTTCGATCATAATTATCCCATTCACATACAAGGCCGAAACCTGCAATGCTCCCCTGATAGGGTATGTTACATAACAATGAACTCATGGTTTTCAAATCCAAAGTAATGTCTTTTCCTTTTACATAGGAAGTAAGACAGTTTTTCCTAAATTTCATGTTACAGTAAAATACTCTAATTAGTTCATGATAGATTTCATTTGATTCACAACAGAAATCGAAAAGGTTTAGTTGTCTAAAAATATAAGGAAATATAAAATCTTCAAACTCAAAATTCATGAGATTACCGTATTTGAGAGTGAAGATAGTGCGACCATGGAAGTGCTCCTTAAAGATTTTATGTTGCTCAAAATTTGCTAGAAGTTGCGCTAAGTCAAGAGGGTTGGACTCCAAGGATGAAGTTCCTTGCTTCTTTTGAGTCAAATTGGTGCGTTGCTTCTTTGTTCTTGAAGAGGAAGTCATGGATTGAGGTTTTTGAGTTTTTAGGTTTTTGGCTTTTAGAGAATTTGGGGTTTTTTGATTTAGGCCACTAAACACAAAAATGATGGTTTAGAAGTGTTTAGAAGTGAAAGTGTGATATGAATGCATACAAAAATCACTCAAAACGGATCAAAACTGAAGATTTTAGAGAGAGAGAAAGGTGATCACGAAGAGGGTTTGAAAAGAGGAAGAAGAAGTGTCAAAAAATGGAAATTTCATATAAATATTTTCACAGAGTAATCGGTTACTCACCTTTGAGTAATCGGTTACTCAATTTAAAAAATTTAAGAATTTCCAACAGCAGGTTTGGGTAATCGGTTACTGACCCCAAAAAATTAATTTTTTATGCAATTTTAAGCTATGAAAAAGATTTTTAAACCAAAATTTGAAATATTTAAACATAAATAAACATTTTTAAGTACAAGTAGGCATGAGATAAACATGATGAAGCACACATATAATCATATAATCATGTTAAGATAAGTAAGCTTCATCAAGAATGCTTAATTCTCGTCTAATTTTATAAAAAGGTTCTTTAGCCAAGGGTTAGTGAATATATCTGCTAGTTGGTTATGAGTATCAACAAATTCTACCGACACATCCTTCTTTTGGACATGGTCCCTAAAAGTGATGCCTTATTTCAATGTGTTTGGTTCTAGAATGCATAACACGATTCTTTGTGAGGTTTATAGTACTAGTATTGTCACATTTTAAAGGAGTGCACCCGAAGTCTAAGCCATAATCTCGTAATTGTTGTTTAAGCCACAACACTTGGGTACAACAACTACCTGCTGCTATATATTCAGCTTCAGCAGTGCTTAGAACAACACATGCTTATTTCTTGTAAGACCAAGAGACTAAAGCATTTCCCAAAATATGACAAGTACCACTTGTACTTTTTCTCTCAGATTTGCAACCAGCAAAATATGAATCTGAATAACCAACCAAATCACATACACTTCCTTTTGGATACCACAACCCAACGTTAGATGTACCTTTAAGATATTTCATGATTTTCTTAACAACAACTAAGTGTGACTCTTTTGGTTTAGATTGATAGCATACACACAAACATGCACTAAACATGATATCAGGTCTACTGGTAGTTAATAAAAGAGATCCAATCATACATCGATATTTTGATATTTCAATGCATGGCTTGCAGCCATCCATGTCAAATATTTTTAGCAAATCTCTGCAATACTTGGATTGACTTACGAAAATGTTATTATCAAGTTGTTTGATTTGTAGTCCAATGAAGTAATTTAACTTTCCCATCATAGACATTTCAAACTCTCCTTGCATCATGTTATCAAAATCACTACACAAAACCTCATTAGGAGAACCAAGAATAATATCATCTACATAAATTTGAACAAGTAGAGTATGATGATTTATTCTCTTTATAAAGAGTGTAGTGTGGGCTTTCCTTTGTTGAAGCCTTTTTCAAGTAGAAATTTAGTGTGACGATCATACCATATACGAGGAGCTTGCTTTAAGCCATAAAGAGCTTTCTTTAATTTGTAAATATAAGAAGAATGTTTGTAATGTTCAAAACCAGGAGGTTGTTCAACAAACACTTCTTCTTGAATGTAGTTGTTGAGGAAAGCAATTTTTACGTCCATTTGATATATCTGAAAATTCAAAGAGCAAGCATATGCAAGTAATAGCCTAATAGCTTCAAGTCTAGCAATCGGAGCAAAGGTTTCGTCAAAGTCTATACCTTCTTCCTGATTGTATCCTTGCACTATTAGTCTAGCTTTATTTCTAATAATAATACCATTTTCATCATATTTATTACGAAATACCCACTGAGTTCCAATAACATGCTTGTTTTTTGGTCTAGGAACAAGTTCCCAAACTTCATTTCTCTCAAAATGGTTTAATTCTTCTTGCATAGCAAGAATCCAGTGTTCATCATCGATTGCTTCATCAATCTTGAAGGGCTATATTTGAGAGACGAATGCCATGTTTAGACATGTTTTATCAAGCATTTGTCGGATAGTGGTACCCATATTTAATTCAGTAATAATGTTGTCAATAGGATGGTATCGACGAGTTCTCCATTCTTTTGGTAAATCTGAATGAATATGCTCTTCTTGAGATGGTAGGTTATCATTTATTTTCAATTGCTCAGTATCAGTTGTAGATTCAATAATAGAAATTTCATTTGAAGAAGAACTTGACAGTTCTTCCTCATCGGGAGTTATCACATCTTTTATCAGAACATTAGTTTCATCAAAAGATACATGAACATATTCTTCCATTGCTTGTGTTCTTTTATTAAAAATTCTATAAGCTTTACTCGTAAGAGAGTAGCCTAGGAAGATACCTTCATTAGCTTTTGCGTCAAATTTGCCTAAGTTATCCTTGTCATTATTTAAAAACAAAGCATTTACAACAAAATACATGTAAATGAGAAATGTTTGATTTTCTACCTTTAAAGATTTCATAGGGGGTTTTCTTAAGAATTGGTCTTACAAGAACTCGGTTTGAAATGTAACATGCAGTACTTACTACATCAGCCCAAAAATATTTTGGGAGGTTAGTTTCATTCAACATTGTATGAGCCAGTTCTTTTAAGGACCGATTTTTTCTCTGTACAACACCATTTTTTTGTGGTGTTCTAGGAGCAAAAAAATTGTGATTGATACCAAGATCATCATAGAATTCTTCAAATGAAGAGTTTTGAAATTCTCCCCCATGATCACTTCTTATAGCAGCAATTTTTAGTGATTTTTCATTCTGAACTCTTTTAGAATAAATGCTAAAGGCTTTGAATGTCTCATTCTTATGAACTAAGAATAGAGTCCAAGTGTATCTCAAAAAATCGTCTACTATAACAAGAGCATATTAGTTACAACCATAACTTTTTGTCCTTGAGGGACCAAATAAGTCCATGTGTAGTAACTATAAAGGTCTATCGGAAGAAACCATATGCTTAGGTTTAAAAGAATTTTTTGTTTGTTTACCCATTTGACAAGCACTACATAGTTTGTCTTTAACAAACTTCATTTTAGGTAAACCAACAACTAAGTCTTTCTTAATAAGTTTATTCAAATGGTCCATATGAATATGAGAAATTCTCTTATGCCAAAGCCATGAATCATGATTATCATTTGCAACTAAACATATTATTGGTAAGGAAGAGTCTATGTCAATCATATATATATTATTTATCCTCTTACCAATGAGTTTAGAGTTTGGAGAATTCTTACTTTCAATGATGCACTTATCTTGGTAGAATGCCACATGGAAGCCTTTGTCGCATAATTGACTTATGCTTAGAAGATTGTGCTTGAGCCTTTCAACATATAATACACCTTGTATGGTTGTTGAGGGTGGCTTGCCAATTCTACCAACTCCAAGAATTTTTCCCTTGTTGTTATCACCATAAATGACATAGTCTTTGTCCCTTGGAGTGAGGATATAGAACTTGTTTCTATCGCTCATCATGTGTTTTGAGCAACCGCTATCCAAGTACCATAAGTTGCAAGCGACTCTCAAATTTTCCTGCAAAACAAATTAAAAATATTTTCTATGTACCCAATGTGATTTGGATCCTACAGGGTGAACACATTTTTCTATCCATTTATATTGGGCAGATGCACACCATATTTTCTAATATGACATGTGTTAGGTGTGTGACCAATTTTATCACAATAAGAACATGCGGGTAGATGCTTATGCGTCCAAGATTTTATTTTAAAAATAGGATTGGTATGGACACTTTCTTTATGAAATATTATAGTGTTTTCCACGATTGTTTTTCCTAAGGCATTCCCATTTTTAGCCACATGACTATTTGCATAGCCAAGACCTCTACGGTCTGTTGAATGTCTTTGGACTTTTAGGATCTTGTCTAAATTGTGATTGCTCTTGTTGAGTTTATTAAGTTCAAGACTTAATGTTGAAACTTTAGTTTCAAGAGCAACATATTTTTGACACGAGGAAGAAGTGGGTTTTTCAATATCTTTCTTTAGAACTTTGTTATGGCTTTCCAACATAAAAAATTCATTTTTCTATTTTAGGAAATGTTTGGAAAGCTTAATATATTCTTGATGTAAATCATTGAAAGCATTTTGTATTGTGTGAAGCCATCAAGGAAATATGTGTTTGCTCCTTTATTCCGAGTTCTGCATTTGAACCATCATCTTTATCTTCTGATATAACATTTGTTCTTCTATGTTTCTTGTCCTTCTTTCTTTTGAAAGTATGATGCTTTTGTAGGGCTAGACAAGCACGTTTTAGATGATTTGGTTTTCTTCATATTGAGCATGTAGATTTTTGCTTTGATATTGATGCTTCACTATTTGTTGTAGACATTTGTACTTCTTTGGTTCCATGTATCCTTTCTAGAGTGTCCCAAATTTCTTTTGATGATTTGCAACTTGACACTCTAAAGAATTCTTTTTCTTCATGAGCTGGCATAAGAATGTTTTTGACTTTTAGGTCGTATTGGACTTTATTTTTATCTTCAATGGTCCATGAACATTTTGGTTTTGGTTGTTTAACCCTATTAACAACCGTGTATGGTATGAATGGACCTTCTTCTATTGAGTCTCATATATCTAAGTCTATGGATTCTATGAAGATTCTCATCCTAATTTTCCAGAATGCATAATGTTCTCTAATGAAAATCGGAGGTCTATTAATATCGGAACCTTCTCCTAGAAAAGACTTGGAGGCCATCAAAAGTGATAGGATCATACTTGAGAATAAGTTACCCAAAAAATAGATTTGGTGCTAATTGTAAGACTGAGATTGCAACTAACAGGAGGGGTAAATTAATTGACTTAAAATTATGGCCACTTTTTCTGCAATATCAAGAGTTAAGAGCAGCGGAAATAATTTACAAAAAGTAACAAGTAAATAATTGAAGAGATAAAGGGAGAAGAGAGTACACCATAATTTTATAATGGTTCACCTTCTTGTCCACCGAAGGCTACATCTAGTATTCTTGCAGCACAAGAGATTTTTCACTAAATATTATGAGTTGTAATTACAATATCTCACCCCGAGACCCCTATGTATCTTACACACTCACTAATACTTATCACTTTGGAAAACACATTTCCAAGTAATTGTATCCCCTTTCTTATCACACCCCACGAAAGAAAGTATTTACAATGAATGAAAAATTACAACAGCGGCTTGGATTGCCTTTACAAGTATGAAATGTAATATCACTTACAATCCAATAACTTTCTTGTATACTAAGTAATATTACTCAATAGGTTTTTAAAACTTTGAAACAATTACTTCAAGTAACTCAGAAAAATTCTCTTTTGAAAGTTTAAGAACTGAGTGCAAAAGTGCAGAAAAATAGTGAGAAAATTTTTCATAATTGTGTGAGAGTTGTATGAAAGTTGTGTATTTTGATTATGAGTTTTAATGCCTTTATATAGGCTTTCTGACTAGCCAAAATTCCTCTTTGAAAGGGTAGGAATTGATTGGAATGAAACCATGTCTTTTGGGTTGAAACTCATTCACTTTGAATTTGAAAATATGATGCAACAACTCTCAGTAACCGGTAACAATATTGAGTAATTGTTTACCCAAATGTTCTGTCCAACAGTGAATTTAAAACTTAGAGTAATCAGTTGCTCATATTAGAGTAATTGGTTACTCAAGAACGTTGAAACTTGAATAATCTGTTACCCAAAGTTCAGTAATGGATTACTCAGTTCGGTTTTTGTTGGATAACTGATTTCTCACTCGTGTAACTCAGATTTCAGTAACTTGTTACACAATATTTTGAAAATTGTTTTATTTAAACTTGAAGTGTTTCAATTTTCTTTTAAAATATTTTGTGCAATACTTCTATTATATATTCAAGAGTATAAGATAGAAGTACCTATTTAGACTTAGACTAAAAGTCTTGAATATCTTGAAGCTTGAATCTTCATTGTCTTCATAAGTATTCTTCATTTTCTTCTTTTTGGTGATGTTAGTGTCCCCATCAAAACCATATCAATGTGAGAATCATATATCTTCTTTGCGGTATCCAAACTCATAGAAGCTACGAGTTTGATGTCATGTTCTCAATCAAGTCCCTAGAAACTAATAGTTATTTTTTTAACCAAGAAATTGTTTTGAAAGGTTCTCAGTATTCATATAAAGTTCCACATGTAATTTGTCTTATGATGCATATGTATTTCCTTAAAGATGCAATCCTATATGCAGGGAAGAATTTCTCTAAGAAATTTTACTTGCTATCATTCTAGAATGTTACAAATGTAGGGTATAGAGAATACAACCAATCTTTGGCAACATCATCCGAGGAAAAGGGAAACATTGTGAGTTTGATGATCTCTCATGTGGTTCCTTGTGGTCTCATGCTACATCAGGGTATTCGGTGCACAAGGACTGATAATTAAGATCCAGAGTAGGAAGCTCATTTAACGTCCTATCTTGCTCAGCTATGATGGTATAGTTGATACTATGAGCACAAAAATTGTTAGTAGAAATAGAAGATATATGACTACTATTATCAAAGATAGAAGGTAAATGGTGACTCTTTTGGAAAAGGATATAAGATACTAGGATTTGACATTGTCATATAATGAAAGATATTAACTTTTTATCTTGTCTTATATGCGAATACACAATTTTTGTGGAACCAAAAATAAATTTTCAAAAAACAATAAATATTGTTTTTTATTTAATAAGTACTTTCAAAATAAATAAGATTAAAAAAGTAAATTATTGCGAGAAGGAATGCGTTTTTCTTATTAGCAAACACAAGATTTACTATTTTATTATTATTTCGGTCAATATTTTTATATACCATTACAATAATTTTTGTAAAAATGCTTTCCATAACTGAAATAATTATTTCATTATTGTTTCAGTGGAAATCATTTTTAAAAAAGATAATTATAATAGAAAATAAAATATAGCACTGACTCAAATAATAATAAAGAATAAAATGGTAAATCTTTTGTTTGCTAATTAAAATCACACATATCACAGTTTTAAGGTATAATTTCATGTCAGACATTAAGATTTTCTTGGAATTCGTGGGCAATTAATCAATAAGAAATCATCAAATCACACCTTATAATAATTCTAAAAATCTTAAGGATTAAAAATTGAGATATTAAACGAACTTTCCCCTCCTTAATATGAGATTTTACTTCACTCTAATGATCTTTTTAGGGGATATTTAGGTTGATAGAGAATTATCATATCTATGATTTAGTTTATTTTATTTTATCTAAATTTATCTATAGTTTATCTTCATTTGTTGGTTATTATTTGAGATTGTCATCTTATCATTTGTAATAATTTCCGCTTATATAATAAATTGTTTGAGACTTATTCATATTAAGTTTGACTAATTGTTTGTCTTCCTAAACTTCAACATGGTATCAAAACAATTTCATCCTCTGTGACCTATTCGATCACCATTCCACTGTCAAGATGCTGAAAATTATAAACTCTAATTAGTCATCTCCTTTGTTATGTTAGTTTTCATTCATTTTTTCCCCTTTAACCTAATAATTCCAAACTTTCATGCTAAGTTCATCCAAGTAAATAAATATCAAACACCGCTCTAATACAATAATTCACTTTCTTTCTCTATTTATATGTATGGTCCATCACACTCATGGTCATTTTGGTAATGCCTTTTATTTTTCTTTCTCTCATTGGTTAATTATGTTAGCGGCGATTTCTTTTTTCATCGATGATAATTACGATGGTGATTATGCTAGTGATTTCTCTTCCTACTGATGATCATTCTAGTAGTGTCTCTTTTGTCTTAGTGGTGAATTATATTAACAATGTTTTCTTTTACATGGATGATCATTCTCACATTGATTATATCTGAAGATTTTGTTGTCCACAACATCGTTCAATAATTTTTGTGTGGAACCCGTATATTTATTTGATTATTTTCATTTTTAAGGAATTATTTGTAACAAACTTAAAGCTTACTAAGCTTTAGCTTGAGGGGGCTTGTCAAAAGATATTTAGATTGATGAGAATTATCATATCTATGATTTAGTTTATTTTATTTTATCTAAATTTATCGATAGTTTATCTTTATCTGTTACTTATTATTTGAGATTATAATCTTATCGTTTGTAATAGTCTCTACTTATATAATAAATTGTTTTTGACTATCTCATATTGAGTTTGACCAATCGTTTGTCTTCCTAAACTTCAATAGATCTAAGGTCAAGCATAACTGCTTTTAAAAAAGAAGAATATCAAACCAACAAATAATTTTCTACCGAAGAACTACGAAGTCTTGATTCCATATTTCATAGAGGGATACGTAAGAGCAAGATCCTATCTTGTGAGACAAAATAAAAAAAAAAAAATATTTTCCCTTATTTTTAATAAATAAAATAACCAAACAACTTTGGATTTTAACTTAGTCCATATAATTAGTGGGGTTACCGTCTAGTTTGGGTGTACGTGGTGCTAATTCCTTCCCTCTGTAACCGACTCACGAGTCCAGATTTCAAATTCAAATACTAGTATATTCCTTAAAGATGGATTTCTACATTGAAACACAAAAATGTAGTGGCGACTCCAACCCCATCATATAACCAATATTCAACTAAAAATCGAGATGCGATAATTGGCAACTGCACTGAGGAGATTTTTATTAAGAAAGTCAATCCTAGAACCACTTATTGCATGACCAATAATACCCTTTCATCTAGTTTTATTATTTTAATTTATTCTTTATATATGTTTAGTTTTTTAAAAAAACAAAATAAAGCTTACATACTCCCCAACACACACAACACAACCACTTGTATTTCACACACACATGTCCTATACTCAGAAATTAGATATTTAGGATAGGAGGGACATCCTCTTTGTTGGTGTGGACATCGGGTCTCACTTATATTATCATAACAAACCATTTAGATTGTCACCAAGTATCATGAGTTATGTGCTTGGGGTATTAACATCTCTTTTCTAGATTATGGTAGTTTGAGTTTCTTTTCTTTATGATTTAATACAATTTGGACACCTTGGAAGCATAGAGGCTTGTAAAAAGCACAATATCGACACCAAATACCTTGCTATAGTGTTATGGTCTTTAACTGATCCCTAAAACCCAATGAGTGTACCCCATTTAGGACATAAGAAGCATGTTTTCATTTGTATCTATCAACAAATTTTTCTATTATTTATTTTTCAAAATTAACCTGGACTTCTGTCCCTTAAATTAAGTGATCCAACTATCATCCCAAGCCTTAATGGTATATGATATTATTGCACATTGGTATCCCTACACATAGGCACATCTCACTTGCATGCAAAATAAAGTGCCCTTGATAGGATCCACCGTCCTAGGGGTAATTTTCATTATAGAAAAACATGGGTAACTCATCTTTACCCCACATTACCCTAAACTATATGACAAATGTCAACCCATCATGACACTTCGTATGTTGTAGTGATGAGTAAACCACCCCAAGATACAGTCCATTATCATAAGGGGCGTGCATTTTTCATTATCAGACACTTCATTCATGCATATATTATCATGCATTCGCTGACATATGTACTCATTCGTTCATACATGCATACACTCACTTATTCATTCATATATGTGTGCACTCACTTAAGCATTCACTTGTTCTTCTGACATGCATGCATTGGAAAATAAAAAAAATCACCATTCCTGTATACATGCATTTAAAAATTAAAAACAAATATCATTCATACATATACTCACTTATTTATTCATTCATGTGATCAAAAAATGGATCTTTCAAACATTACATTTCATACATTACCTTATCATGCATTTTAATATGATATATCACCATATAATTTCAGTAATTATTGCAAATATCTCAATTCATTATCATAAAAAATAAAAAAATAAAAAATTTCATAGACACTCAAATATTTCAAATATATCATCTAATAGATTCATGCATTCTAAAACGTCTATGACACAAATTTGAAATTTCATTCATTCTCAACTATTCAAAAAAAAATATTGCATCAATTCCTTGGCTATATCCCATACACTCTTATGCATAATCTGAATAAAAAATTATGCATTGTCGTTTCATACATCCTTAAATAAATTAAATGTATTTTCAAATGGATGTCATGTATTTTTAAGTTGTATAGGCTCAAGGTTAGCATTACTTGCATTTTATTCACCATTTAAAATGATAGGTTGCATTTCATTCCATTAACAAGGATAAAAAATACCCACTTCATGCATATTATGTATCAATGAAAATTTCATATTACTAAGCGAACTCACCAGTTAAGGGTTGGTTTTAAAGGCATTATTGCTAATCTTGATTGAAAATAATCCTGATTGAAACTGAAGCAATTCAGGAAGATAGAGAGGATCCTAATTTATGATTGAGACTTGTTGAAAGGTTTATTTGGGAGGAGTAGGCCTTCCAACCTCAACAAATCGTCCTAGCAGTAGTGCCAACTTGTTGAGAGCGGAATTCCTCTTCCTTGGTGTGTTTTCCTTTTTAATTGATTAAGTAAGTGAACTCGGTTTTATTCTTTGTTCGCCATCTCGGCTTTGTTGAAATAAATTACAACGTCGGTATAATGGTTTCAAGAATATTCTAGTTACAACTTACTTTTAATAATCACGTGAATAAGTTATTCATTCTTTTCCCCATCACGGCTTTGTTAGAATAAATTCTAATGACGGTACAATGGTATCGAAGCAATCCCCTATTACATAATTATTAAGTACCTTTGAATATCATCTCAGTTTTGTGGAATAAATTCCAACACCAGGTTAATGGTATTCTAATGTACAAAAGTGATGAATAGTTAATTGTTAGAAACAAATAAATAAATAAAGAACAAAAGAATAATAAATTTGAGTGACCTTTATTTATTTACTCCCTTTTGGGTTCCTTTTATTAACAAACCAAACTTCTT